>NC_142159.1:3836964-4156785 GCF_024610735.1 Ursus americanus
TCGAATTAGTAGGGTTTTGGATTCAATGAGTCCTGGTTTCAATCTCTATCACACATGCAGAAATTATTTAATCTATCTGATCTTTTTCTTCCTCTCAAATAGGTAAGAACGCCACCTGCCTGCAGTGCTACTGTGGTACGTATAAAACACCTTGCATAGGACCTAGACCACAGCATGTACTTGATAAGTTCAATTTTCTTACCCCTTGCAGGAGGGCAAGTGAAGTTGTAGCACTACTGGCTCAAAGAGCCACAAGTTTGTCCTTTTCTCAATTCAAGTATTAATCTACCCAGGAACCACAGTGAAGAGTATTCCTGCAGGAGGTAGGAGTTAACATCATTTTCAAAGGGGACAGTGGACAGAGCCTAGGACGGATGGCCACAAGGAAAACAAGGACAAGCACAGTACAGGATTTCCCTGCATTTACTGTACTTAGCCCAGTCTGCCTAGAGAAATGTGAGGGTTGAGGAAAGAAAAGTGGGAAGGAAGGCCTGATCCCTCTAGCAATTCGGAAGCCTCAAGTGATGGGGAGCAGAGAAGTCAGGAGAGGGATTGGAAAGACATCTAATCTACTAGATGGATCAGGGGTAGGGATGGGGAAGAGGAAAGGACAGTCCCAGCAACTAAGTAACCACTTTCAAAAGGATTTCAGAGAAGAGACCTGGTCTTTCCCATGTCCCAAAAGTGGGCATAGAGAAAGAGAGAGAAATCTGAAAACAGAGCAAGAGTGATGTAGACTGGGCAAAGTCTCTGGCCACCGCCTAAACTCTCACTGCTCTCTCTGAAATACAGATACCATACAGAGTTAGTTTTATGAAGATACCAAGGGAGTAGTTAATGGGGATGATCAGCTGAAAAAAAAGTTCTTATGAAGGGTCAAGCGTCAGAGCTGAGAAAAGGAGATATGTGTAGTCTTCGGTGCTCAGAGCTAAAATGAGAACCTTAAGAAGAAGCTGGAGAGTATCACTCACTGCTGTGATAGAAGGTTTTTTCCCATCCCCTGCTGGGGGGTGTGTAACATCTGCTCCCAGGAATATCACTGGCTGTTGAAAGACGGCAGAGCTAAACAAAGAAGAGAAAACAAATGGTGAGAAGTTGGGTCTTCTCTTTCTGGCACCATCTAGCACCCATTTTGGTCATCTCTCCCTTGTGTCTGATTCACTCTGCCTGGCCAGAGTCCTATCGTTTTGTCAATCCCTGACATGGTACCTTGCTTGACAGGGTAAGTGAGCAATAGAGTTCATACCGCTGGTGTGGGACTAGGATGTTGTTAATGCCACCAAGTTTGACATTGATCTTCAGGCAGAGGTTGGACAGAGTCTGAGGCGAGGTCTTGACCACATTCTTCACTTGCACACACTGTGTAGCCATTCCCAAGAGTGTATCTCCAACACGTTTCACTTCAGCTATAGGCAGGGAGAGAACTAATTAGTGCATTCAACAAATATTTACTGAATGCTGATTAGATGTCAGGCAGGATACAAGGTGGTAAGAACACAATGGTAACCAGAACCATAGGGTCCCTAATCACAGTGGTTACTGTCTAGTGACTAATCTTAAAAGTCATGAAAAGTACAACAATGATAAATGCTACAACAGAAAACTTCATGAAGATATGAGAGCATATAATGGGGGTAATAACCCAGCCAGGAAAGGACTAAATAATGAGAGAAATGAAACCCAAAGGTAGAAAAGCACTCAGAAGAGAGGCAGAGTTGGGACAGAGCATTCCAGAGAGGGGGAACAGCATGCAAAAATGCACTATGGTAAGAGATATGTTTGAGAAACTGAAAAGCCAAAGTAACTAAAAAGAAGAGCAAAGGAACCATGGTGTAAGAGAAAGAATGTGGTCATCGGACTGATCTAGCAAGAATTGAAGGTAGCTTGTACTAAGAAGACAGTTGCTTAGATGGAAAGAAACAAACAGATTCAAGAGATATTTAAGGGATTCCGAGATGATATATGTAAGGAAGAAGAATGTTTATGGATAACTTCAAGTTGTTAGCTTTTGTAATAAAACAGATAGGTCATAAACTGTTTCTGAAACATTCTGAATTTGAAGTGCTTTTGGGTCATCCCACTGAGGATATCAATTAGGCAATGAGAATAGTAGTTGAAAGGTCAAAAGCAGTCTGAAAGGAGATACAAATTTGTTAGATATTTTGGACAGATAGTAATTAAAGGTATGAACATAATGAGATCATCAAGGAAGAGAACAGGTGAAAGGAGTAGGGCTTAGACCTGAACCTTGAAGAACTCCTAATATTTGCAGAACAGTTAAGAAGATGAGTCTGCAAAGGAGAAATACCTAGAGAACTAGGAGGAAGATAGTGTTGTATCATGAATACCAAGGGAAGAGAGGGTTTCAAGAAGGAGCAAGTGTTCAACAAAATCAAATGCTAAGAGATCTAGTAAAATAAGGACCAGAAATGTCCTTTCTTTTTCTGTTTTGTTTTGTTTTTTTTTAAAGTAGGCTCTGCACCCAGCATGAAGCCCAATGTGGGGCTTAAACTCCAGCACCCCCAGAAATGTCCTTTGAATTGATATCAAGGCAAAAAACTAATGTTTAGAGGCAAAAACGATTTTTGTGATATAAAGTGCCAAGGAGGAGATGTGGGATCAATGAAGGATTTAGTATGTTTTCAATGAGAGAGACCAGAACATGTTTAAAAAGCTAAAATGATCATTTCCACTGCGGAGAGAGATGGAATAGTTCGTGACCAACCAATGCTTCACAGATAACATTCAGAAAAGCCAGACAAAATATAGAAATCATCCTTTAAAGGCAACAGAGAGGTGCTGAGACAAGAACTGAAGGGGCAAAAACTCCAGAGAGGAAGAGAATCTCACCAAGGTGAGCTATCTTCTGCAGCTGCTTTTACCCTGGGTATATTTGCTGATTCTAGGTGTGGGCAGGAGGCTGAGATTCTAGGCTTTGCACCAGCAGAGGAACCACTGCCAGGAGATGAAGAAGGCAAGAGTTTCTGGAGGAGACAGACTAATTCTAAATGTGAAAGGTTAAAAAAAACAAAAAACACACATTTAAAAGAAAACATAGACTAGTACCTTACGATCTTGGGATTTCTTAAGCAGGACACAGAAATTGCTAGCCATAAAGAAAAAATGTTACACAGGGGCGCCTGGGTGGCACAGCGGTTAAGCGCCTGCCTTCAGCGCAGGGCGTGATCCCAGCATTCTGGGATCGAGCCCCACATCAGGCTCCTCCGCTATGAGCCTGCTTCTTCCTCTCCCACTCCCCCTGCTTGTGTTCCCTCTCTCACTGGCTGTCTCTATCTCTGTCAAATAAATAAATAAAATCTTAAAAAAAAAAAAAAAAGAAAAAGAAAAAATGTTACACAATTTGGACTACATTAAAATTTTAAATTTCTGTTCAACAAAAGACTCCATTAAGAAAGTAAAAAGGCAAGCCACAAAGCAGAGAAGACGTGTATAATACACATACATATTAAATAAAGGAATTATAAACCAATAAATCAATCACCTATAAATCAATCAATAAGAAAAAGGTAGTAGTTAAGGCAATAAGAAAAGAGAAAAACCTGAGTAAGACACTTTAAAAAGAGGCTAGTGAAATAGCCAACAGACATATAAAAAGATACCCAACTTTATCAATCACCAGAGAAATCAAATTAAAAGCAAAACACACCATAAAAAACAGCTAAAATGAAAGAGATAAGTTTGGTAAGGATATAAAATACCTAGAGCTCTCATACACTGCTGGCAGAAATGTAAACTATACACTTAAAATGCCTCCTAGAGGGGCACCTGGGTGGCTCGCTCGGTGAAGCATCTGTCTACCTTCGGCTCAGGTCATGAGCCCAGGGTTCTGGGATGGAGCCCAGCATCGGGCTCCCTGTTCAGCAGGGAGCCTGCTTCTCCCTCTGCCTGCTGTCCCCCCTGCCTGTGCGCTCTTTCTCTCTCTGACAAATAAATAAAATCTTTAAAAACAAATAAATAAAACTCCTCCTAGATACACACCCAATGGAAATAGGTATATATGTTCAAAGGATATGTACAAGAATGTTCACTGAGGCATTATTTATAATAGTAAAAACTGGAACAACACAAATATGCCCACTGATAGAACAGATAAATACATGTAAATTGTTATATTCATCTAATGGAAAAACTATAACAAACTACGACTAAACAAACATGGATGAATCTCATAAACTTAATGTTGAGTAAAAAGCCAGACACAAAAAAAGTACGTAACAAATGATTCATTTACATAAAGTTCAAAGACTGTCAAAACGAATCTATGGCATTAGAAGCCAAAATAGTGATTACCATTGATGGGGAGCTATAGTGATTAGCAGCCTGAGGTTGTGGTAATGTTTTGCTCCTAAAACTGGGTACTGGTTACCCTGCTGTGACATTTTGTAAAAATTCACTGAACTGAACTCTGGAGATTTCTATACGTATACTACAAAAAAAAGTTTACATTAAAAAAAAGGCTAATAGTATCAATTTAGTGGAGAGGAAGGAGTTAAAAATACTAAGGACAGGAGGAGATGTGGGACCAGATCAGAACTGGACAAATGTGACACTGTCCTTACTTCTATACTCTCAGGGCAACCACAATGCAAGTGGACCTTGCTTTGGCCTCCAAGGAGGGAAGGTGAGGGTCTTTAGAAGAATCTAACTGCTCCTCTTATCTGTTGGCTTAATTCTTAGGCAATTGTGTTCATTGTCCAAGTGGCATATAATCAAGGAACAGAATGTAAGTAGAAGAAACCCAAGGTCCTAATCAAGGTTGAGACTGGAGAGAGGTATAGTACTACTGAGCCCAGGGTGGGGAAAATTCTCAGAGTAAGCACTGCCTTCCCCAAGCATACTGCACTATACTACTCCCAAGCAGGCCAATACTGCATTCTCCCTTTAATGGAGGGAACCAGAAATGTGGATAATTACTCAAGGCAGTTCTCCTAAAAAGTATCCTTATTTTGCATCTAAGGGTTATCCATAAAGGCCCAGAGACATGGACTGGAGTCAACCAACTTCCCTCCATAAGTAATTACTGAGTATCATGTCAGTGTGTCAGTGGCAGGCTTTACCTTAAGATTATATACGCAGAGGGAAGTGGGAAGATCTACTCCATGCTCAAAATGATATCAAGGAAGGTACTAACTGATCAGCAGCCTGATAAAATTTCCAGAGGAGTCGAGAAAGATTTATCCTCTAGGCAGGATGATAAGAGATGGCTTCCAGAAATAAGTACACTTAAATTGAGACTTGACAGAATTTTAAGGGCAACATGGGGGATAAGAAGAAGAGTACTTAGATATTCTAGAAAAAGGCAAATGATATAAACAAAGCCAGAGACTAAAAAGCACGGGCAAGAAATGAGCATTTAGGGTGCCTGGGTGGCTCAGTCGGTTAAGTATCTGCCTTTGGCTCAGGTCATAACCCCAGGGTCCGAGGATCAAGTCCCGCAATTGGGCTCCCTACTCCACGGGAAGTCTGCTTCTCCCTCTGTCTCTGCCTCTCTGTCTGTCTCTCATGAATAAATAAATAAAATCTTTTTAAAAAAAATGAGCATTTAGAGTATCTACTATGTGCCAGGCACTGTGCTAGACGTTGCTTTTTATATAATTAATTTATGAGGCTCAGAAAGTTTACGTAATTTGCCTAAATCAGTAAACTGGCATAGCCAGGATTAAAATCCATTTCTATCTAATTCCAGAACAAGTGATCTTTCCAGTATGTGCAGCAAAGGGAACAGTACAAGATAAAGCTGAAAAGGTTAAACTAAGATCAGGGCCCTGAAAAATTTTTATTTTGTGAATTCATACCAATGAAGGTTTTTTTGGGAGTAGAGTCACAAAAGGTCTCATCCAGTAAATGAAAAATCTTTCTTATTCAAGAAAGATTTAAGAAAAAATGTTAGAACTAAGTTGAGAAGTGTGGGTGGAGAGCAGAGAATAGATCTTAAGACTGTAAAAAAAGAAGATGATGGAGATGAAGCAAAGAGAAGACAGACTGCCTCCAGAGTTTGGATGAAGGTACCCAGGAGCAATTACAATGCCAAACACAGCAGACGTAAAGGAATAGCTTACTAATAAAGAGAGAAGACAAGCTACTAAAGAGGTCCACCAATACACATAAGAGCAAAGATTACATGTTTTATTCACCAATGTATTTAGGACCTAGCACAGCGTTTCACACACAGATGATTAATAAATGCTTATAGAAGGGAGAAAGGTCAAAAGGACAGATGGGAACAGTGGAGAGGTCAAAGGTTGGACCAAAATTTAATAATACATTATAACACTTATCAATAAGAGGTGATGATTTAAGCAACTGGAATAAATGAAAATTTCACTAGAATGCAAAGACAGAGAAGGCAGGGTATAGAAATCTGGAAAATACCAGGCATATCAGGTAATGACAAAAATAATTAAAGAGAGACAGGAGAAAGTCAAGTGAAGAGAAGTGAGAAAGGTCACAGATGGCTCTCTGCAGGGGAAGTTTTGGAGAAAGAGGTAAGACAGATGAAAGAGGCAAAGGGTAAGTGGCTGGTGAGGAAGTGGGTCTAGAAAATGTGGAGAACTCATTCAAAAAGTATGACGAAGAAGAACAAGAAACAGGAAGACAAAAGCTAAAGGAGATGTACTCTTGGATGGGGAATATGAATAAGATTGAGGGTTAAAGGGTACGAAGTCCCAAAAGTGGCAGGATGAAATGGGAACAAAAGCATACATGGGCTGAACAAGGTAAGAGGAGGGACACCTCTTCATCTGAAACAGAAGAGGTGCTGGGAAAGCAGAGTAAAAGAACTGAGCCAGAGATATATATAGTCATCCCTATTCTTAAAAGTGGGAGAGAGAGAGAACTTTTCAGAAAGTCCAAGTCATTCCCAGGCAACAAACCACTTATAGAATCACCACAAATTCTGCTTGAGTGTGCTCCTCAATGTCCTGATAGACAACACACTCCTAGGGATAGGAAGGAATCTGAACTGACCCATATCTGTATTTGGCTCAGCTTAGCCTGGCATAAAGACCAGCACGCAGAGGACCCCAATAAATGTTACTAGGATGGAGTGTGAGCAGGTAAGCAGGACCTGGGATAACTCAATGGCTCATACAGGCTAATATTTTTCTTTCAAAAGGAATACTGATATTAAGGAAGAACTCTGGCTAGAGCAAAGAACCCACACTGAGTCCTGCCTAGGAGCCTCCAGGTAGCTACCCTGAGAAGAGTCCTATCTTCATTATCACTGTCCCCAGAGAACTGTACCATACACTGGCGTCTTCCCTGGCAGGATGACGATAATGAGCTGCAGCCCTGAGTAGGTGTTCTTGAGATGCCGGAACATGGGCTCCACGCTGTCTGCCCCCTGCGCGTATTTGCAGAAGCAAGGCTGGCCCTGGATGGGCATCCCTGCATCCTTGGAAATCTTCCGCAGTTGGTCTGTGAAGTTCCTGCAGCACAAGTATGGTCATGACAGGAGGCAGTGAGTCCCACTTTAATACCTCTGAACAAATGCCTCCATCTTAGGTACCTAGTACTAGGACAGCCACTGAGACATTTTGAGATAAATGAGACGTGATCACAGCCAGTGTAAAAAAACACATTTATAGTTGAGTAGGACAAAATCACTCTTGTTAAGTATTCAATGGTATGCGCTGAGAGCCGAGGGAGCCCAGAAGAGGGACCTGTGGGAATTCTGAGTCCCCACCTTATCCCACTCAAGTGGCTGATTCCTGTGCACTAAGTCCATAGCAATAGGCAAATGCCCAAGAGAAAGTCCTCTGCTCATATTAAAATAAGTTCCAACAGTGATCAGAGCACAGGAGGTGCTCAGTAAAAATGAGCTCCATCTTCCCCTACTGATTCTTTGAAGCCTAAGAGCAGCAAATAATTAAACAAGCTTCTTTCCTTTAGCTTTAGGGCTTTACCCTAGGAAAGGAAGACAAAGTTGTAAGAAAGGGTACACGTGCAGATTTTAAAAATCAAGCTACATAAGTACGATGACAGACTGAAATGAACAGCAGAAAATTTAACTTGTGAAAATCCTACACTTAGATTAAAAGCAATATACAGAGAATAAAAGCAATTATTTAGGGGACATTATATAGCATATAAATACCAATATGATAGATTCAAAAGTCTATATAGTGAGAAAATAAGTATTTTTTCCACATATTTAGTTAAAAAAAAAAAGCAAACACAAGATAAATACAGTATGCCACTGTTACGTAAAATTTAAAATCACTTAGGGGGCGCCTCAGTGGCGCAGGCGATTGAACTCTTGACTCTTGGTTTCGGTTGGGTCGTGATGTCAGGGTCCTGAGACTGAGCACCATGTTGGGCTCCACGCTCAGCTCAGAGTCTGCTTGGGTTTCTCTCTCCCTCTCCCCCTTCCCGCCTCCCCGCTCCCCCACCCCTGCACACGCGTGCTCTCTCTATCTTAAAAATTTTTTAATCATTTATATATAGGTGTATAAAACACATAAATTAGATGGAAGGTCATAAAAGTTCATGACAGTGGCTGCATTAGAGGGAGGAACTGAACTAGTATGGAAGCTATAAAGTAAAATCAAATTTAATAAGTCACATTTAATAAGTGGGTCTCTACTTCAAAGAAAGTGGTATTCCCAATCTTTTCTCTACCACCAGATCACACTTGGCATACCATGTTCTGTGCTGGGGGCCATGTGTTGAAAGAAGTCTAGAATGGGGAAGATCTTGAAATCCTCTCCTAAAAGTGATACAGTGGCAGTAACAGAACTTCTTTCGCCAGAAGAAAAATTCTGAAGATTGACCATAGGACTCCCTCATCCATCCCCAATTACCAACTTCTCCACCTCCACAGCCACCTTCACTTCTCCCTCTATCCAGCAGAAAAGATGCCTTTTCCTGTGCTCTGGATCCTATCCCCTCACACACACTTAGGAACTTTGCTCTATTTACTTTCCAGTTTCTCAGAGTTCTTATATTCAGCCTCTGTTCAACATGTACATTCTTCCTGGATGATCTCATCCACTGCCATACCCGAAGACTCCCAGATTTTAATCTTTAGCCCAGAACCAAACATCCAACTGGGTACCACTGACCCAGGTGTACAAGTCACAGTCTTATCCCTTGCATCTGGGGATCACTGGGAGAATCACTGGGACATCTGATGAACAGAATTCCAACTCCGAGATTCTAGGTTTATCAGTTTCTGTCCCCCAAAATATCCAAAACAATGGATTGTTTCTCAGAAAAACTGAACAGGGAAAGAACATAGGAATGAGAGAAGCATACAGAGAATAGAGCTACCGATAAGCTGACACAAAGGCAGAGAGCTGGGAGGCTTTCCAGTATTGCTAAGGGCCAGCTCTCCAATGCTAGGCCAAGGCTAGGAGTGGCCTGATCTAAATGGCGCTAAAATCCCCAAAACCCGAGAAAGGGGACATGAGGAACTCATTTAAAAGAAACTATTAAGTGTGACGGTGGTAGTTGTATATCTATGAGGGGAGAAGGACAGGCATGGCAGCCAGAATCCCCACATTCATCAGGTGCTGCTGTACTAATTCTTAATGAAAACCCAAGGCCAGCTGAACCTGCCAGGACACACAGCTCTATTATCCTTGTCAATACCCAAAGTGGTCAGCTCCACCAACTCTTCCTCAGCCTAGGTGTGCACTGACCCTTTGACCCTCCTCTAGATCCAAAGAGAAGAAGCGACCACTTCAAAAGACTACAGGAACTACTGAACTATATACACTTTAAATGGGTTAATTTCGTGGTATTTGAAATATCTCCATAAAAAGAAAAGACTGCAGGGAAAGGGTCAGTTACTTCTTCACTACTCATTCATTCACTCGAAACCATTACTCCCCTAATGTGTTCCTTTAACCCATTTGGCTATATCATTTTCTTCATTGCTGTCATCTCTTCCTAGCGCCTCAGCCACAGGTAGCTAAGAGGCCCATACAGCTCATGTTCATCTAATTCAGGTCACTTGGACCTGAATGAACAAATTCTGTGTATAGGAGAGGACAGTTCAGAGAACGAGCTGAGATTTTGTTTCCAATGAGGAACACAAGCTTTGAAGCCACAGATCTGATTTGATTCCAACTCTTGACACTTTCTTGATATGCAAACCTTGTACAAGGTACTGTTTGAGCCTCAGTCTCCTGAAAACGGTAATACCACCACCTACTCACTGTGAAGATGAAATGAGAGAACATAAAATTAGGTAGAGTGTTGGTGCAACATTATAGTCATCACTATACTAGTATTTTACTACCAATATTAGTAATTATAACAATAAAATAATTCAGGCCTCCCTTAGGAGATTCACGTCCTGAAATCACCATCTCTGACACAAATGCAGCTTCTTTTCAAGACTTCTGACCACAGATGGACAGAAAAGGAACAGGCAGAAGTTTGAGCCAGGAAGCATAGGGAAGCAGGGTCAAGAGTCAGAAAGAAGAGACCACAGACCAAATTCTGGCCCCTTGTGGGTAAGGGAAGGTACTCAGCTCTAGGGTCCTCCCCACCCTTCCACCCATACACCCAACCCTCCTTACTTGAGCACCTCTTCTCGACACTGTTTTTGGGGTGCGAAGCAGGCGATGGCCCAGACTTTGATCTCAATCCCATTGTAGAACTGTTTCCCCCGCATGTCCCAGACACCCTGATTAGGTGTGGCAATGGCCCGGTTCTGGGGATAGGCAAAGGGGGCGCCCAGGTGAGCCTCAGTAGAGCCAGGTGAGTAGGGGACCAAAAGCCCCTGGCTATATAAACCCAATTCCCCCCTCCCATATGTCCCAGAGATGTTGTCTGGCCCTGACCCTGCTCACCCGGCCGCCGTACTGCAAGATGGGCGCCGGCAGCACTCGCCCCGTCACCTCCGTCATGTCATCCTTCACTTTGATCCCAAATTCCTGGATGTAGGGATCTAGGTTGTAGCTGGCATTCTTCATCTGCAAGACAAAAGAATGGGATCTCAGGACAGCAGCAGCTTGGCAATACTGCTCACCCTCTGGGTCCCAAGGAGAAAGCCCTGAAGAGCAGCTGGGGCTGGCAAGTAATAGCCCTAAAAAAAGGGGGGAAAGTGGAAAATGAAGTAAGTGGGAGTGGATAACACAGGGAAGTAATACAGGAGGGAAAAAGAAATAGGAAGCCAAGTAGCTACAGGGTCAAGAAATAAGAGCAGTCCTATGGAATCCCAGGCAACAAATCCAGACTTGTGTTCTCCTGAGGATCCTGCCAAGGCAGAAAAGCATCTATGCTACCAGGGGCCCCAATGACTGAGCAACCAAGCACACATTTCTCTGCAGCCCTACTGACCAGGCGGCTAATCTCCTCCTGTCTGTCTGGGGCCGACCTAGCTGTAGCCTTTATCATGGTCGAAGTCTGGTTGTCGGTCAACTTCTTAATGCAGCGCTGCCCAGCCACAATGTTACAGACCTGAGGAAACGAGAAGGACAGGTAGCTCTGGCTTGAGTACAGTCCACCCTGTACCCAGAGCCCCACAATAAGGGAAGAGACCTTGGCCGTGGAAAGGGGACTGCAAAATCTCTTGTGCAGAAACAGGTAAGTTAGCAAATATCCATGTGCAATACAGAAGGCAATATAGCCACTCTGTCATTAACAGATTGGGGTCCAGAGCCAGATCCGGGCTCAGGTCTCATGTTAACTGCGGAGAACAGTAACAATCTCATAGGGTTGTTCAGAGACTAAATAAAATAAAGCACTTAAAGGACTGTGTACAGTTCTGAAACACAGTAAACACTCAGTAAACTCTTGCATAAATTATTATTTACCAAAGGACCCAGTATAGAGCTCTTCTGAATACTAAAAAACTCAATATACACAAACTGGATTCCTAAGGTAGTAGACAGCTCTTCAATGGTGACAAGCAGTCAGTTGTTCCCCTGCAACCCAGCAGGAGAACTGGAGATGGCTCTTAACTTTTGAGCTCCAGCCTAGAGATGATCACTAAGCCCTTGGACGCCCAGAAATCATAGTCTCTGTTGGCTGACAGCGTCCCCTATTGATGTGAGGAACATCCTGCCATGCATTCCTGTTTTGGGCCCAAGAGAACACAGTGGAGCTCAGAAAAGACTTTCTAGTAAAGTACAAGACTTCCATTCCCCAATATGCTATATTCAGGATGCTGTGAACAGGAAGCCTTTTGGCAGAGTAGAGAGAGCCAGCAGGTTGGGAAGACTTGAGTTTGAAGTCCAGCTTTGCCATTTCTAGGTGGTATTACCTTGGGCAGGTCTCTTAACTACTCTGAGACTCTGCTTCTTTAATTTCAGTCATGGGATAAAACACTAGCTGTCTACGAGGTTGTTGTGAGAAGTTAGACAAAATGAAACATATAATTTGTTCCCATAGGGCCAACACTGTGTAAGTGTTTTCCTCCTAATATCCAAAGTTCATTTTGAACAATGGTAGGGAAAACCAGGACAAGGTCACCTGCCCTTAAATTCCATATCCCAAAGAATATACAAATTAGTCAATTCAATTAATAAAAATCCAGAATTGTTAAAATTTAGGACATTGCTCTTTTAAAAGCACCATAAAGTTGTAGCACTCTTGACAGATGATTTCAGCTACAGAATCAACATTAAGAAAAAAATTAAAGCAGGGGTGTGGAGAAATTGGGACCCTGTCCATTGCTGGTGAGAATGTGAAATGGTACAGCCACTATGGAAAACAGTATGGTGATTCCTCAAAAAATTAAACACACAATCACAATATGATTCAGTAAATCCACATCTGAGTATATACTCAAAGGAAGTGAAAGTAGGGACTAGAACAAATATCTGTACACCTATATTCATAGCAGCATTATTTATTATAGCTAAAAAAGTGGAAGCAATCTAAGTGTATCCGCCAATGAATTGAATGGATTAAAAAAATGTGGTATATATGTACAACAGAATATTATTCAGCCTTAAAAAGGAAGAAAATTCTGATGCATGCTACAATATAATGAGCCTTGAAGACATTATGCTAAGTGGAATATGACAGTAAAAAAAAGCCACATATTATATAATTCTATTCATATGACACGTCCAGAAGAGACGAATGACAGAAATAGATTAGTGATTACTAAGGGCTGATTGGTGGAGAGGAGGAGTGTAAGTGACTACTAATGGGTATGGGTTTTCTTCTGGAGATGATGAAATGTTTCAGAATTAGATAACGGTGATGGTTAGACAACTCTGAACATACTAAAAACCACTTTTTAGGAGGATAAATTTTATGGTATGTGAATTATATCTCGATAAAGTTATTCTAAAAAGCAAAACAAACAAAAAATCCCACCTGGCTACAACAGCCTACGTGATTAGACCCTGCACCTCTCTCTGAAATCAACCCCTACTACTTTTCCTCTCATATACTACACACCAGCCACTATGGCCTTCTGTCTATCTCTTTAAAAATACAAGCTCCCTGCGGCTTTAGAGCCTTTGCACTTACTATTTACTTCCTGCCTGGAAGGATCTTCCCTCAGGTTATTAAAGGTTATTTCTATCTCATAATTTAGGACACAAATGTCTCCTAAAAGAGACCCTTCCCTGACCATATAACTAAAGTGGCTCTTCAAACCCCTCCTCCCTTACTTCTGTCCCCTTAACCTGTTTTATTATTCTTATACAACTTACTACTATCTGAAACTATCTTATTTATCTATTTATTGTCTATCTCCCCCTTGTAGAACGTAAGCTCCATGACAGCAGGGACCTTGTCTGTCTTGTTGATCTCTACATCCCAGCACCTAAAACAGCATATGACACACAGCAGGAGCTCAATTAATATTTGTTAAATAAACAAATGGTAATAAGAATAAAAATATATGTCATTATATAAATTACTCACCTTGGAAACTAGTGTTTAAACAGAAGTAACGTTAATTTGCTAAAAATCTTAGCTTGCAGTAGATATTAACTAAAGTCTATCTACTTAGCTGGGATTATCCCTGAAGACTCCTGTTTACACCTCAAGAGAACACAGTCTTCATCCCACTTTCCGTGCATCAACAGCTATTAACTAAAGTCAGAGTTCTTGGGTTTTGGGATCTTATCTCCCCTCAGCCTAATTCCCTCTGGTTAGTTCTGAAATCCCAGAAGCTCACAGAAGGCTTGAGCTTTGGTCCCAGCTATCTTGACTCCTGCTGTGGGAACAGAGTAAGATGTTACTCTAGGTTAGTGCTTCTCCAACTTTAAGGTTCATATGAATCCTCTTCGGATTCTGTTAAAAGACAGATTTTGATTCAGTAGTTCTAGGTGGAACCTGAGATTCTGCATTTCAAACAAGTTCCACTCAAGTAATACCTGCTGCTGTTGGTCTACTGACCACACTTTGAATAGTATTGGACTAAACAACGAAGAAGTCACAAGTAGTTTCTCATTAGACATTTTGGCTAGTGTATTACCAAATCGAAGATAGCCCAATGGTTCTGCATTTGTATTCTATGACTTAAATAGCATTTCTATTCTCTAACTGCAGGATTTCAAAGGTCTGCTAAAGCATAAAAATATGATAAATGTTGGGGCTAACACCTTTTCAAAAGGAACACATTGATAACCTGAACAGGATTCACATTATAGCTAACAGTTATCTCCATTTTCTGGAACACAAGGTATACTCGTATCTCTAGGTCATTTAGGATCCTCAGCTCCAGGTAAGAAAAATTAAAAGTTAAGACAGGGTAAGACAAATAAAAATTAAAATGAATGTGGACATCTGAAATCTCCGTCCTGAACGAACTACTTATTTATTAAACATAAATACAGCTTTCACCTTTGCCTGGCAGTCCTAAAAGAACATGAGAGCAGGATGGGGAATAACGAAAGAAATTACCAGGTAAGAATGAGGCCTACAATTCACAGAATGACCTCATACTTCTCAGAACGTCAATTTTCCAAACTTCAAAATGAGAATGAGAGACTACGAATGGAAGAACAGACCTCTGATGATCAGTGTGCAGGTACAATGCTTGTTCTCCAACCCAGCCATTACTTGGCAGCCTCACCTCTAAGGGCAGGTAGGTATGCTTTTGTTCCTGGCCAACTTGCAGGCAGGGCAGGTGGGGATACTTGAGCTGAAGGTTATATTTCTGCTTGAAATACTGTGCCACTGTGCACTCCACAGTCTGTCCACTCTCCAGCTGCAAAGGAAACCTGTTTGCGGGGAAGAGAAGGAAGTGTTAGAGCCCAGCATTTAATCCCACCTCTTTAGACTTACAACCATGGGAAGCCCCAGACTTGGCTTTATCCCAATCCAGCCTCTTTGAGCACTGCCACTCATGGGAAAGCAGGCAATACAGGGCTCCGAGAGTGAAGACAAAGATTTGAGAGGTAAGTTCCACAACACTCAAGACCATATCTGACTCATGCATTTCTAGTGCTGAGCATAAAGTCCAGCACACAGCAGGCACTCATAGTCCAGTAGTCTGAAGTCAAGAAGGTGGATGGAATCAATGACAGCTTCCCCAAGGTCTAGCCCAGGAGCCCTGCTTTCTTTTTCAGGAGGAAGAATAAGTTGTGAGAGATCTCAACATTTACCGAACTGAGACAGCAGTCAAGGGAAGACTTCTGTTCTCTAGTAAAGGCCCAAGGAGGAAAGGTGGAGACCAAGAAGGTAAAAATGTTAAGGAGAGTATCAAGGATCTGGGAAGTCTGGAGGAGTGATGCCAAACTCTCACAGCTTATCTTTGAAAACAGGGCTCATCCTTAGGGCTGGTAGAGGTCGGGGAGAGGAAGGGGAGTGAAAGAAGTATGTTGAAGTATCAGCCCTCTTCCACCAAGGTATGGCTTAACAGCCTGTCAACTCACGTCTGATGGCTGGCAGGGCGGCGGGTAACATTACACACACGGTATTTCCTCTTCATCTGTCCACAGTGGGTCACTTCTACCTTTAGGCCTGGGATATACACACTGCTTGTCAGGGTTGGAAAAGGCTGTTCATGCGCCCAGACTTGGCCTCTCCCCTGAACATATCCCAAGGGGATTTCCTTTTAGGACTAAAGACAAAGTGGTACTGATTCCCTTCCCCACCTGGTTGGGTCCTCACCTTTGATCTCCTTGGTGAAACGCACACGCTGAGAGTCTGTGAGGGGCTTGGGCTGCTCATCTATGTTCCTGATGTCCAGCACCTCACACATGAACTCAATCACTGGCTGTGCCTTGTAGAAGGCAGTGGCTGAGACTGTGGGGACAGGGTGGGTATAGCTCAGCTCAGGTTTGGTTTTGCTGAATAAATGGAGGCACTGCTCTTTACACCCTCTTCCTTATAGGGTATTGGGACGGGGGAGGGGTCCCAGGGCTAGAGGGATTAGACTAGGAGTACGGTTGCAGAGCTGGGAGGGATGAGGCTGGGAGTGTGGTCACTGGATTCAGGGTGCCCCTGGCTCCATAGCTCTCCCCACTCACCATCAATGTTGAGCATCATCTTCCACATGGCAGGGCGCACAGACTGGTGAAAGCCGAACCAGACCTCGCGCCCACCCCCCAGCGGGTGGTAGTAGCCCTCAGGCGGTGAGAAGAAGGAGCGGCCCACGGGGGTGTACCTGGCAGGGACAGGCAGAGAACTGGTCCCTCGGGCACAGGCCCCCACCCTGTGAGGCATCCTGGGCACGGAGGAGCCCTGGCCTGGAAGGCAGGACACCAGGGCTTTAATTCCAGCTCTGATCCTTTACTAGTTGTATGACTGACCTTGTGCAAGTCTATCTTTTCTGTCCTGCAGGGACAGCTGGGGTGGAGGTCCAAAGATATCTATAAGGGCCAGGGTCAAGGCTTTAAACCATCTAAATGTATATGCATGCTGCTTGGCATAGGGTAAGGCTTCAACGAATGTTTTATTTGAAAGGCATACTGTGGATCTTAGTATGTGCTCATTCCCCACCTCCCCGCATAGCAATTCTGCCACCACTAGTTGCCCAGATACTAACTAAACCCAGTACCTCATGGATGCCAGGTGCCTCATGGCCACATCCAGGGCTTGCACAGACTCCAAGGGAACAGGGATCTGGCCACTGACCAGGGCCTCATGCAGCATGCGCCAGCTAACAATAGCTAGCCATTTGATGGAGACCTTGAAGATTCGATCCTTCCCTTCCCCAGGGATTGTCACCTCAAAGTCAACCTTCAGAAGAAAGGAGTGAAGGATTGCCAATACCTTCCCACAGTCCAACATTCCTTGCCCTGCCCCAGGTATCCCCCACCACACAGATTTGCCAAGCACCTGATCCTTAAACTGACAGGGGCTCACAATGAAGATTTCAGGGGAAATTCAGTCATTTAGTCTCTAACCACCTTAGCTCAGTACTTCTATCCCTCTCAACTTAGCAGGAAGTCCTTCAAGTCTGTTATAAGTCTAATCTCAGTCTGTTTGGGACAGGGACAGACATACACTAGGCTAAATAAACATCGCACCTACCCATCCCTCACTGTAAAACACTTTCTCACCATAAAAGGTGAAAGGAATTTTTGGACTGCCAGACTCCAAACAGGCTTACATGAGCTCTATACCACCCCAAACCCATGACACAGGTCTAGCCTAACTCCCAACTTACCCGTTCATTGCCAATGGGCAGTGCTGTGACAGTGTAAATGTTCTTCTTTCCATCATACACAGGCTTGCGATCACCAAAAATCTGAGGCTTGAAATGCTGGACCATGTACTCCACCACTTCCCTGTGGGGGATAGGAGCAGCCTATGGAAGCTGAGAGACTACCACTTCAAGCTCTTGGAAGCAGTTCAATGTTCAGGTAATGTCCATGCCCTCCTAGCAGCTACTCTAATCTCTACTCTATGGTACTGCTTCTAGAACATCACACATTCATATGAATCACCTGGAGATTTTACTAACATGCAGATCCTAATTCACGTCTAGAGCAAAGCTTGAAATTCTACAGTTCCAACAAGCTATCAAATGATGCTTCTGGTTCTCAGATCACCAAGGCTTTAAAGGATCTGAAAGAGTAGGTACATGTGCCTTCTGAGTGGGGGCGTGGGGGGGGCGTGGGGGGGCGGAGAGAGGAAAAGGGCTCATTCCTAGTGTCTATCTAGAATCAGGAACAGAATCCAGGCTGTTCCAATCCCTAAGCTGAGACATAAAAAAGGTAGATGAGGAAAAGATATGAATTGGAATAGGAATAAACTGGAAGAACCCCATCTCTCCCATCTCTCTGAAGCTCTTAGTCCCACCACCACATTATCACTCCGTTATCATCTCTTTCTTGATTTCACTTCCTGTCCTCTGCCACTAAGATCCCAGAGTGTCCATTTATCCTTCAAAATACCACCCCATCCAACTATGTGACCTCTTCACTTTCTAAACCAAAGCTCTTAAATACTACTGGATTAAAAAAACTCAAATTGTACATTGTAAATAACTGTAAACACATGGTTTCAATCCCAATTAGGCTTTAGTGCTACCAAGCAATCTTTTCCATGTCCCTGATCAGTTCCATTCCTCATACACTATGTCATACTTTCTCCTCTACCCTTTAACTCCAGAACCCATCCCTACCTCCAAATCAAAAATCAACTCTAATGACTCTAAAAAGACAGTGCAAGATAGGCAAGGCCACCTTCAAGTTCCCAGACATACAAATAAACATATATGCACACCTCTTTTCTTTTCCCCTCACACTTGAAATGTCCCTTCCATGTATACTTTTTAAATATATGAAAACTTGTTCAACTTCACTCAAGAAAGACAACTTAAAATTAAACCAAGAGTGGGTGCCTGGCTGGCTCAGTTGGTACAGCATGCAACTCTTGATCTCAGGGTTGTGAGTTCAAGCCCCACACTGGGCACAGAGCTTATTTTTAAAAAGTTAAAAATAAAATAAAATAGGGGCGCCTGGGTGGCACAGTTGTTAAGCGTCTGCCTTCGGCTCAGGGCGTGATCCCGGCATTGTGGGATCGAGCCCCACATCAGGCTCCTCCGCTATGAGCCTGCTTCTTCCTCTCCCACTCCCCCTGCTTGTGCTCCCTCTCTTGCTGGCTGTCTCTATCTCTGTCAGATAAATAAATAAAATCTTTAAAAAAAAATAAATAAATAAAATAAAATAAAATAAAATAAAATAAAATAAAATAAAATAAAATAAAATAAAATAAAACTAGCCCAAGATATAATTTTCTACTTATCAGAATTCCAAAGGTCAAAAAATCCAATACACTGAACTGGTACAGATTTGGAAGAGGCACTGCGATACTTTGATAATGGGAGTATAAATTGGTACAACTTACCTTCAAAAACAAACAAACTGGTAATATCTCCAAATTGTTCAATGTATTATGCCAGCAATTCCACTCCTAGGAATTTATCCTATAGATACACTAATATTTGAGTGCAAAAATGTATCTACATTTAATAACATTCAACAGTTTCACTTTTGTAGCAAAAGTTTAGGTTAAAGCTAAGTGTTCCTCAATAGATTTATTAAGTAAGTTATAATACATCCATTCAGTGGAATATCTATGGAGCTATGCACAAGACTGAGGCAGATATGCATGATCTGATACATATTGTTCAGTGGAAAAAAGCAAGGTACAGAACAAGGCATATAGTACTCTATATTTTATGAGGGTTTTTATTTTTATTTTTATTTTTATTTAGTTAGTTAGAGAGAGTGAGAGAACACAAGCAGGGGGAGTGTCAGGCAGAGGGAGAGGGAGAAGCAGGCTCCCCGCTGAGCAGTGAGCCTGATGTGGGGCTCGAGCCCAGGATCCTGGGATTATGACCTGAGCCTAAGGCAGCCACTTAACCAATTGAGCCATCCAGGCACCCTTATGTTGTGCATTTTAAAAAATGTTTTATATACACATATGCTTGCATATGAAAACAAAAATATATGGAAACATACTCAAGAATGGTATCAGTGAATGCCTCTAGGGAAAGGGACTAGGTGACTAGAGACCAGGGTAGCAGGAGATATTTTTCACTGCTGCTCTTTTTGTAATACGTTATTTATTTATTTTTACATTGTGCATATGTAGTTTTCAAGTAATAATGAAATAAATTAATTTTAAAAAGAAATATCACTTTGGGTACCCAGATGGCTTAGTCTGAAGAGCATACGACTCTTGTTCTTGGGGTTGTGAGTTTGAGCTCCATGTTGGGTACAGAGATTACTTAAAAATAAAATCTTTTTTTTTTTTTTAAAGATTTTATTTACCTATTTGAGAGGGGGAGGGTGAGGGGGAGAGAGAGAGAAAGAAAGAGAGAGAGTGAGCAGGAGCCCAGGGAGAGGGGCAGAAGGAGAGGGAGAGGCAAACTGCCCACTGAGCAGGGAGCCAGGCGCAGGGCTTAATCCCAGGACTCCGGGATCATGACCTAAGCCAAAGGCAGATGCTTAACAGACTGAGCCACCCAGGTGCCCCTAAAAATAAAATCTTTAAAAAAACAAAAAGAAAGAGAGAAATATTGCTTCTTCCAAGGCTAATTCCTCCAACTATGTGTCCTATAATGTCTTCCTGCCTTAGCCATGAGTGGGAACTCACTCCTCTCCTCTCTGTCCTGTACCTTTAACTAGCTTCTTCTCCTCTGTTTATAAGCATATCTATGTCTCATTCTTAAAAACTTTCCATTCATTCATTCATTTTAACAAATACTGCAATGTGCAATGCATTGTACTTGACCCCTATAAATCCTCTCTAACCAACATATTCTCTCTCTCCCGGTGCTTGACTATCAAGCTATTTAGAAAAGGCTATCTGCTCTCACCATCCCTACCACATTACCTTCTACTTATTCCTAGTAGTTAGATTACTAGCCCAACTACTCTGCTGAAACTGCTTGGCAAAAAGAACCAATTATTTCCTAGTAGCTAAATTCAAAGATATTTTTCAGCCTATACCTTACCTGGACTCTCCTCCTCAAAAACTTCCTTGAATCTGGTGATACCACCCTCTACTAATTTTCTCTGGATACTCTTTGAAGATTCTGAGGCTCAGGAAAGTAAAGACTCCTGGACTTTGTAGCTTAAATGTGCATCACTTACCGGTTGACTCTGCGAGGACACTTATCCGGCTTGATATCCACCTCGTAGTGGTAGACGTCAATCTTAGGGATGTCCACCTCAAAGTAATTGGCCAGGAGCTTGATTGGTTTCCCCACAGTGCCAATGCCAGGCCGGCGAGGTGCCTGGAACACCTGCTGCAGGGGGGGCAGGTAGGCGCCTGCAGCTACAAGATAAAAAGGCTGGTGAGGGTAGAGTCTAGCAGTCTCCTTACCATTCTGATCAGAAGGCACAAGGCCTCCCAGGACAGGAACAGGAGAGTATAGGGGAAGCCTCTTTCCTGCCTACCCAACCCAACTAAGGGGTTCCACTGGCTCAGACAACCCACGTTCATTTTTTTTAAACCTCTCTCCAGTTAGGAAAATTATCCTTCTTGTCTCTCTTCAATTCATCAGGTGAATACTTAATACATTTCTATTACATGTTACGTAGAGGAGCTAAATCTGGCTCCCAATAATAAAACTTTCTTTCTCGTACTAGATTAAGACACCTGCCTCCACCACGTATCTAGCAGACAAGAAATGCTTCTCTGCCAACCAGATGCTCACTTCACTCACTACCATCCCAAACATGAAACAGCAACATCCTAATGCTCCTCTGCAGTGTAGGCAGGAGGAAGATCCAAAGAAGGTCAGGCTAGGGGGATGTGAGGGAGATGATGTTTTAGAAAGGATTAAGGCAACTGAATGGCTGAGGCTGGAGAGACAGAAAAGTAGAAAAGGCTAAAAAAATAGAGTTTGGAGACAAAAGAAAGGAGAGAGAGGCTGAAACAGGGAGCTGACAAAGAGGCCACAACTGGAAATCACAGTAGAAAGAGGCTTGATCTAGGAAGGAGGGAAGGCTGGAGTTAAGGCCTGGGCAACATATAGGTTAGAGCTGGGAGGTTGAGCAAGAAGCAAGGCTGCAACTGGGGAGACAAAGAAGAAGAAGTTCAAAAGAATAAAAAGCTAGGGAATGAAGACAGGCAGAACACAGGAGAATGAGCCAAGAATAGGCTAGAGTAGAGGACTTGGGAAGGAGAGGCAGCCATTAGCATGCTGGAGAAGAATGAGATACTGGCTCTGAGAAGGAGAATAAGGAGCTCTGCACAGCCGTGCTCCCTCCACACAGAAAGCCCAGACACTAACAGAAGGGATCAATTTCAAGATAGAGCAGGCCCCTGGGAAAGGGCTAGGGCAGGGCCAGCTTCCACTACTTTCTCTTCTCTTACCACCAGCTAGATTGCTGTCCCTAGTTTTATTTTCTAGCTTGAGGGGAAAGGGAGGAAAAAGGGACACTGTCTAAGAGAAGCCTTTGTCCATAGCAACTATTGTCCTTGCCAGTAGAGGACCAGCCTAGGTGGGAGGAGAGAGGGATAAACCAGCCCAGAACCTCCCATCACCAAGTAGCTCTGCTTTCACAGTCCGCCAGGCTGGGGGGATGGGGCATATCCTCAGCTGGGGGGGTCAGGAAGAGGTCAGAACTATTCACGGGAGGGGCATACTTTCCAGAGCTAAGCTGCTATGTCTCCTTCTAACCACCTGTCAAGCCCAGCCCCACTCTGCAGTCAGAAACGCAGACAGAAATGGAGGCTCAGCCTCGGGGGGGGAAAAGGCCTTCAAGGATTCAGCTACATGGGGGAAGTGAAAGCCTAACTACTAGTACCTGGGTGCCTACCCCAGAAAGAGCTGGACAGAAATTGCACACAAACAATAGATAGATGCAAACACATAGCGAGACACATTCCTGTCATACACACCCAAACACACACTTAGACCTAGATAGTTTACCTTTATATACATACCCCTCACTGCCCTAGATTGTGAGTTCTTCAAGAGCAGGGACTGTATCTTGCCTCTTAGCATATAGGAGGTGTTCAGTATACAGATATTAAATGAATGAACAAACAGATCCACAGATATATCACAAAGAACACACATGCATGCACAGCACACAAACACCTGCAAACTGCTCAAAAACAATTATAAACCCTGTACAAGATAAACATCCTGATGGATATGAGATACCCTTCCCCTCCCCAAGTTTTTACATTCCATTCACCTCCTTAGCCTTCCAGGCTGAATAATCATTTGGATTCTTGGGAAAAAGACATCCCCTAGAGCTGGGGGCTGGGTAGAAATAATGGGGGATGGGACACTCTAATCTCAAAGGCTTCTCTTCCCCAGAAATAGGACTACACATCAAATTCAGCCTCAGGCACCCTCCACACCAAGGAGGCTTTGGGAAAAGAGGAGAACCCCCACTTTCCCCTTCATCCACAAACTAGGTAAGGCAAAAAGGGAGAACCTCTCCTATCCCACCCCCCTGCAAGCCTTAGAGCTGTACGAAGTACCCCACCCTGCCCCCAGCTTTTAGTCTGAGAAAGGGAGACACTTCCCTTCAAACCCAGACAGGGACAGACGGCCACTTTGTGATGCAGATGAGGGCCCCAGCACAGAGGACAAAGCTTGGGCCTTGGGGGAAAGGGGCGGGGCCGTTTCTTGTAGACAAAAGCAAGGAGGGAGGGGCCATGAAAAGGACACTCCCCCTCCCCCATTCCCAACCAGCCCTGAGAAGGAAAAGTAACAGAGCTGAAAAGCCTGGCTCAGGGATTCCTTCCCTGCAGTTCTGAGGCCCACATACCTCCTTGGGAGCCAGACTGCCTATTCAAAACACAAACTCAAGGCTGGGTCAGCTGTCCAGTAAGGAAAGACTAAGAAGCCAACCTCTCCTAAAAAAAATTTGTCCACACGTGAGTATACACAAATTACTAAATATCCACATATGTGCTTAACCATTTATGTTCACACTGGAATGTGATTCAATTCAATTACTAAATGTGTACTTTGTGTCAGGGCCTAGACACTCACTGTTTCCACAGATAAATTAGATATTACTTCTACCCTCCTGGAGCTCCCAATCCAGTACATGTGCTTAGAACACACCTGAGCACAGAAAGCACATCAGGACCTAGCCCAGTGAAGCCAGCATCAGTACTTTTAGTTTTGTGTACTGTGTCCTCCAACTTCCAAGAGAATAGTCTGGGCCTAGGAAGGAGGCCGTTATGGGGTTCCTCCATTCACAGCTTCCAGACTTTATTCTAATCACACCTTTTGATGAGGCAAAGCCTGTCCCACTAGGCTACAGCCAACTCCAGATACCAGGCTCTAGTCCCTTAACTAGAAGCTTATCTCTTGTAACAAGCAAAAAAGTTAATTTCTTCACCACTCCAGAGTCTATTAGGAATTTGTCAGAATGAAATCATCAGCAGTCTAGTATGGGTGCCAGCTCCCAGCAATCCATCTGGACCTCTGTGACCTACTCCTACTCTATCTAGTACACAGGTTGCTCAAATAGTCTCCAGCCTAGAAAACCAGGAGAGTTCCTAGAATGGAGGAAGAATCCTAAGGGAAGGAGAAATGATTTTCTGAAGTCAGTTGCTCCCTGTGCTCTTCATGAAGACCTACACAGCCTTTACAAGGTCGTTTTTGTTTGGGGGAAAGTAGTCACTAAGTACTTATAGATCACTAAATGAATGCGCTAAGTTGGTAGGTGCTATCTCCTTGGGTGGGGGGGGTTAGGATCCGGCATAAAAAGATAATGATTCTTCCACTGGCAATGAAATTCATGTCCCAAATGAAATGAAATTCCTGCCCTGAATAGAAATCCTATTTCCATCCCTAGAGCAAATGGAAGGAGGTAGTGAGACAAGACCTAAAGGATTCCCGGACCAGAATGCTCCTCTGATCAAAGGGTAAGAGACCTAGGACACAGGAGGTGCCACCATCCCACAACCCATCCTGGAGACTCTGGTCTTGAGGTAGCCCTACCCAATCTCTCCTCTGTTCTCGTCTCCTTTCCTCCTGATTGCCTGTGAATAAGGAGAAGTTAAGGCTATCACCTGGGACTCACCAGGGTGAAAGCTATAAACTCCCACTCCCCCAAATAACTTATTCCTGATAAAAGGCTAACTTGGCAACCTTGGGTCTAATAACATGGCCCTGACAGTTTCTGGGGAGCAGAGAGAAGAAAAAGAAAAGATACCCAGTGGGGGGATAGAAGCTACAAAAAATACTGAAGAATAGAAAGAGACTAAGCTGTCACCTGAGGAGACATTTCAATGGCAAAATTATTTTTGGATTAAAAGATTCCATCTCTACAAAGTATTGGACCAGAAACGAGGAAACCGGGCAGACAACTCCTTCCAGATAAACCTGGAACTGGCCTTGGTCCCTCAGTAACCAACACCTTTTCTAAGTTCTCTCTTCAGGGAGAGGACATAGCCTTGGTCCCAGTCTTTCCTCATCCCAGGGGCATAAGGTGGCACTTTGGCAGTTTCTCTCAACCCATTCTTGGCAAATTGTGACTGAGGGTCTCCAGGATCAAGTGTAAGAGTCCCAAAGATGGGGAAGGGGACCATTTCTATTTGCACTCTGCCAACTTAACCTTAGACAGAATGCGCCCATCAGCGGGCTCCTTTTTCCAAGCCAAATCGGGCGGGGTGGGGGGGATTCGGGCAGCCACGCCCCCACCACTTCGGGCTGCCCCTTCCAGCTGCCACCTCCGCGCATGCTCGGGCGCCTCCGCTCCAGCTCCCCAGACTCTCGGGGGGGAATCCCGGGACTGGATCACCACCCACCACCCCCTGACCCTCGCCCCCGCGTCAGGCCCAGGCTGGGGCGGAGCTCACAGCCCAGCTCTGGCGCCTTCTCCCAAGAGACACTAGCCCAGCCCAGCCCCCGCCCCCCCAGCATGCAGCAGCACTGGGCCCATCTGTGTCGACCCCCTCCTATCCTGGACACCTGGAGCCCGCCCCCTTCCACCTGCCGGGCCTCTCCCTAGGCCTCCCGGGATCTCCGGGAGTCCTTACGTGCGTTCAGGCCCTTCTTCCAGATTACTTCCCACCTCCAGGAGTGCACACAGCCTCCTCTGATAAACAGCCCCCGTCTTAGGGTTTCCTTCACAAGGTTTCCCCCGGAACTGCATACAGCCCCCTTCAAACTGGGCCCCCTATCCCATAAGAGCCCCTCTCCTCACTCAGGAAGCCTTTCCTCACTCGGAAATCCTGTTCTTCAAGCGGGAGTCCCCCGGTCCTTGGAGCACGCACCGTCCCCCACTCCCGGGGGCCCTTACCTGCTCCCGAGGGTCCCGCTTCCATCCCATATACCCGTGCGGAGGTCAGGCGGCCCGGAGACTGTGGAGTCCAGAGTGAGGGGCCTAGGTACCCCGCACTCTAGCTGCTCGGGCTTCCGGGCCGGGCTCGGCACCCCCCCCAAGCCCGGCCGCTCGCGCCGCTGCCCCCGCAGCCTCCGTTGCCGCCGCCGCCGCGGAGCCTGCAGCAGCTCCCCCTGCGAGCGCCCGGCCAGCCGCCAGTGCGCAGGCGCGACCGCCAGGCCCAGGGGGCGGACGGGAACGAGTCAAGCGGGGCGCTCCGACGGCAACAAAGGCCAATGGAGAGGGGCGGGAGTACCGGGGACCCGAGGCAGCGGCCCCTGGCGGCCACCCGTCTCCATGCAGCCCGGCGGGAGGGCTCCGGTAGAGGCGCCGCGGAACCGCGCAGCGGCGTAAGTGGGGTGGGGCGGGGGGGGGCGAGTCTGCCCCCCCCCGCGCCCGCAGCAGCCTCTGGCCGTGTCTTTTCCCCAAACAGGTCCCTCCAAACCTACATACAGCCTTCCCTCTTTGCACAGCCACACGCACATTACAGGAACCCCACCTCATTCCCAGGCCCCCCTCACACGCTCGGAGCGCCCCATCACCCAGGGGCCCTGCCTCCCACCTCTCCTCCCAATCACCCTCATCCTTCAAGCCTCGGCTGCAAAGCGACTGCCTCCGCGAAGCCTTTCTCCGTCCCTAGTCACTGAACTCACTGACGCCACCCTCTCTTCCAGGCCGAGGGCTGGGCGCTGGGACCACAGACGAAAGAGACCCTGCCTACCCTGGAAGATGTCACAGTCTCGACTTAAGTGCGGCTACAGAGTTCTATCTGTGGGACCTGGGAAGCACCTGCCTGCACTTTTTCATACAGAGCTCACCCCTGAACTCGGTCAAACTGCTTCTGTCCTCACCACGTCACTTAAAATACTTTTTGTGTCAAAATTCAAAGGATAATTTTCAATTCTTATTTCTCCGCAGCATCTGGCACTGGCCTTTCCTTCCTTTTTGAGCCTTACGTGGCTTCAGAATTTTCTAAACTCTTCTATTGCCTAAATCTTTTTCAGTCTTTTTCAAGGGTCCCGTGTTGCTTTTTTGCCCCATTAAATAACAGTGTTCACTGTGGTTTCAAATCCAGCTCTCTTCTCTTTCCACCCTCTACTTTTTCCTGGAAGGTCTCATCCATTCTTACGGCTTAACTATCCCTCCAAATCTCTTATCTTCAGCCACGTCTTAAGACTATTTCCAAGTGTATGCTGGACAGCTCCACCTGGATCTTCCAACGCTTCAAATTTGGAGTCCAAAATCAAACTCTTTACCTTTCCCCCACAAATGTGCTTGTTCTATGCCTTCTTCCTCTGCAAGTGGAGACAGTTTCCAGAAATGACAGTTTCTCTCCTTTGCTTCTTGCCCCCATTCAGCTATTCACCAAATCCTGACATGTTTACCTCCTGACTTGCTCCCACATGGCCCTCCACCATTCTGCAGGCTCCTTGTGCTAGTGCAGATCTTTGGTGCTGGTGCATACCTTGCCAAAAGTAACACAGCTACTTCCTTGCTAGTCTCACAGTTTCTGGGAACATTTCTCTCATTCAGTTTGCTGCAGTTGAGAGGTGGTAAGAGACCCAGCTCAAACATCTCTTTCCCATATATTCGTATGTATTCAACCACATGTATTTTTTGATGCCTACTTTACACTAGATGTTGTGCAGAGGGCTAGGAACTTAAGAGAAAGATCATACCCAGTCCCTACCCATAGAAATATTAATTTCTGACACCATAGTGTGCCTTGCTTCTCTCTAGCAGAGGTTCTCTAATAGCAAGCATCAAAATCACCTGGAGAGCTTGTTAAAACAGATTGCTGAGCCCCGCCTCCAGAGTTTGTGATTCAATAGGTCTTGGGTAGAACCCAAGAATGTTCATTTCTTTTTTTTTTTTTTTCTTCAGAGTGCATTTCTAATAAGTTGCTAGATGAGACTGATGCTGCTGATCTATGGACCACACTTTGAGAACTACTGCTCTATAGCATAAACTTAAGAACTAAGACTCCAGAGCCAGCCTGTGTTTGGCTTTAATCCTGGTGCTGCCATTTACTAGCTGTGTAACACGGTGCAAATTACTTACTTTCTCTGTATCTCTATATCTCAATTTCCTCCTCCACCATTTTAGGAGGTAGAAATAGCACCTACCTCATTGGTCTTAATACACATAAAGACCTTAGACCAGTACCTAGAAGAATGCAGATGAAGTATTAGTCACTATTGTAATCACTACCTGCCTCTTGCACTGTATTCTAAGTTCCTGAAGAGGGGACCAAATCAGATGCCTCTCTGTCCCCCTTTAGTGCCTGGCACAAACTGTGCCTAGATTGATCAGTAAATATGGGTTGATCTGAATCAAACAGATGGCATCAAAACATCCTCAGAAATAGCAAGACCTCTGCCTTTGCATAACTAAGCCAGAAGCTCAACATTTCATTAGAAGAGTTGGAATCCCCTGTTCTTTTTTTTTTTTTTTTTTAAGATTTTATTCATTTACCTGACAGAGAGAGACACAGTGAGAGAGGGAACACAAGCAGG
The DNA here is from genome assembly GCF_024610735.1 of Ursus americanus. Classification (NCBI taxonomy): domain Eukaryota; kingdom Metazoa; phylum Chordata; class Mammalia; order Carnivora; family Ursidae; genus Ursus; species Ursus americanus. The sequence goes on from NC_142159.1 coordinate 3,865,682, forward strand.
GGGAGTGGGAGAGGAAGAAGCAGGCTTCCAGCAGAGCAGGGAGCCCGATGTGGGGCTCGATCCCAGAACACCGGGATCACGCCCTGGGCCGAAGGCAGACGCTTAACGACTGAGCCACCCAGGCACCCCGGAATCCCCTGTTCTAAATACCAAGTCTCACACTTAACTTTGTGGAAAGGCACTGGTCAATATTCTGCACTGGTCATCTCCAAAGTGGCTAATGGAGTCAAGCCCGGCCCTGGCCTTTCTGTAGACCATCACCACCATCAAGGATTTCACTCTAGGCTAGGCAAAGAGGTAGAGTTTAAGGGAAATCCTCATAGCATTCTGGTATTTTTATGCAGACAAACTTCTTCCAGTAACTCCTGATGTACTTTTCCCAGAAAGCTATTGGGTCCTTGGCTATTTGCAGTTCAATCCCTGCATCTCAATCCACTGCTAACTCATACTCAAAGGCCCCTGTTGTGTGGGCCAGAGCCCAGGTCTTTCCACTTATATACCTTCTCCACAGCCAGAGTTTCCCAGCCACAAAACAAGAATGGCCTGGGGGAAAAATTGCATCTCCATCTATATTTTCCTCTTTTTGTATTTAAAATAGTCTGAGAACAATGAGATCAAGGTATTATAATAGACATAAAACAAATCATATACCCTAATAGCAGGAAATGAATCACCAACAGCTCTTGCATGCACCATCTCTTTTTATCTATAATAAAATATATTTCTCATATATTTCAGAAGATAATTTTAAAAATCAGAAATCATGAACAGTTGAATTAATGTCAACTGGTACTTTGAAAAGACTTATGAAATTGGTAGACTTTTAAAAAATTACTTTTTTACAAAAGATTTAGTTGAGAGAGTACACATACGCAAGTAGAGGGAGGGGCAGAGGGAGAGAGAATCTCAAGCAGATTCTGCACAGAGCTTGGAGCCAGAGGTGGGGCTCTATCTCATAACCCTGAGATCGTGATCCAAGTGGAAATCAAGGGTCCAACACCTAACAGACCAAGCCCTCCCAGAGGCCACCCAAATATTACTCTTTCTAAATTGGGGTATAGTTGACATATAATAAATTGCACCTATATAAAGTATATGATTTAATCATTCTAAACCTGTGAACCATGTCAACCTGTGAAGCCATCACTACAATCAAGGCACTGAACATATCTACCACTCCCAAATTTTAAAACTTATCACAAGGAATAAATAAAGGGTAATTTTTTACATAACTACAGACTAATGAATTTGAAACCCTATGTAAAATTTAAAATTACATATGTACTTTTTCTTCAAAAAATGAAAAACAAGGATCAAAAGTAAGACTTGAGCAACAATTACAGAACACACTGAGAAAGTTACCAAAAACGACCAAAGAACATTTGGCCCAAAAGGTTCACTGTTTAATACTTCCAGCCATTTCTGGGGCACCTGGCTGGCTCAGTCAGTGGATCTTGCGACTCTTGATCTTGGGGGTTGTGGATTCAAGCCCCACGTTGGGTATAGAGATTCCTAAAAAAATAAAATCTTAAAAAAAAATACTTCTAACCATTCCTGAAAGAAATAATTCTGTTCCAGTTATAAGAATAGTTCTAGGACATGGGAGGAAGAAGACGCTTCCTAATTTGGTCACAGTTGCAGATAAAGATTTTTAACTCTTATCAGATGATGATATTATAAGAAGAAATCTCAAGACTATGGAGGATGTAAAAATCACAAGTCAAATACTAGCATATAGAACTCCATAAGAGATTAATTAAAATCATGATAATAACAGCCAACATTATTTTTTTTTTGGTTTTTTACTTTTATTTTAAGTAAACTCTATGCCCAACATGGGGCTTGAACTTACAACCCTGAGATCAACAGTCACATGCTCTACCAACTGAGCCAGCCAGGTGCCCCAACAATAGCTAACATTATTAAGTATTTTCTTAATATTAAGTGCCAGGTACAATTCCAACACTTTCATATGTTAACTCTCATACTCCTCACAAAAATCCTGGTGCATATAGAACAGATAGGTGGGTTTGGGCTGAGAAGCAAGAAGGTAAATAACCAGCACAGGCAGGTACTATGTGGGGCGCATGGGTGGCTCAGTCGATTAAGCATCGGATTCTTGATTTCAGCTCAGGTCATGATCTCAGGGTCCTGAGATAGAGCCCCATATCAGGCTCCACACTGGACATGGAGTCTGATTAAGATTTTCTCTCTCCCTCACCCTCTCTCTCTGCCCCTCCCCTTACTTGTGCAGGTGTTCCCTTTCTAAATAAAATATTTTTAAATAAATAAATAAATAAAGGAGACATAGGTAGGTAATTTGCCTAAAGATCACATAACTTGTAACTAGCAGAAGCAGAACTTGAACTCAGGCTGGAGGGTTCTAGGATAAACACTCTTAACCACAATACCACATTATTAAAAGAAAAGCATAACACAAACATAAGGGTAATTCAGGTATGGTTCAAAAATAAATACCTATATATGCCATAAAGGTAGATTAATAAAAAATAAACATGATAATTATAATAGATAAAAATATTTTATAAATTTTAATACCTATTCTTAATAAAATAATTAAAATCACTCATCCTTAACAAGATAATACTTTCAGCTAGTGGGGAAGCAATAGATATTTTTCCTTTAAAACGGGAATAAGCAAGGTCACTCTATACCACTAATACTATTTTATTTCTTTTATTTAGAAGGTAGGGGAGGGGAAAAGGAGAGGGAGAGAATTTTAAGCAGGTTCCATGCCCAGCACGGAGCCCAATGCAGGGCTTGATATCACAACCCTAAGATCATGACCTGAGCCAAAATCAAGAAGTAAGACGTTTAGCTGACTGAGCTATCCAAGTTCCCCCCACTAAAACTATTTTAATACTGGCTTAGATATTCTAGCCAGGAAAGAGGGAGAAGGGGCATGGGGTGGTGGAGAGAGAAAGATAAACTTAAGTATATAAGAATATATCTTTATTGTAGTTGATGCAATTATATAACAAGAAAAAACACTAAAACTAGTAAGACTAAGTGGAAAGATTCAAGAAAATAAGCAAAAATCTGTAGCATTCACTGCTCACACAAGTAATAACAATTAGAAAATATAATGATAAAATGTCCAATTCAAAGTACGCCTGGGCGGCTCAGTCAGTTAAACGTCTGCCTTTGGCTCAGATCATGATCCCAAAGTCCTGGGACAAAGTCCCACATTAGGCTCCCTGCTCAGCGGGGAGTCTGCCTCTCCCTGTTCCTCTGCCCTTCTTCCGTGCTCATGCTCTCTTTCTCTCCCTCTCAAATAAATGAATAAAATCTTTTTTAAAAAAACAAAATACTTAGAAATAAATTTAATATATTTGTGATCAAGAAACTCTATAAGAATCAATAAAGAGATATATAAAAGCCTAAGTAGAGAGAGGCCAAGCTCCTGAATGGAAAAACCAAATAATGTAATAATGTCTTTTGGACCCTTGCTACTCCAGTCCCAAGTTCTGAGGACTAGCATCAGGTATCCCCATCCATCCCCATGTACTGCACTCCAGAAATACAAAGAGATAAGGATGGATTCCCTAGTCACTACCCCTAAGAAAAGATAAATATATAGATCAGTGCTATCCAATAGAAATATCATGTGAAATACATATATAATTTTAGATTTTCTAGTAGCCACATTATAAAAAATAAAAAGCAGGTGAAATTAATTTTAATAATACATTTTATTTAATCCAAAAATAGTATTTCAACATGTCATCAATATAAAAAATTAATATTTTACATTAATTTTTTATGTAAGTCTTTGAAATCTGATGTGTATTTTGCACTTGTAGCACATCTCAATTCAGACGAGCAACATTTCAAGTGTTTAATACATGTGGCTAGTTGCTACTATACTGGACAACACAGATGATCATTTCAATGCAATTCTGAGTGTAATGACAGAGACAACTTGAGCGTGATGGGAACTAAGAAGATATATATATCTAACACAGTCTGGGGTAATCAGGGTAGGTTTCCTAGAAGAAATACCTACTTAAACAGGCCTGGGAGGGTAAGCAGGAATCAGCCAAGCAAAGGAAGAATGAGAGGAAGACATACTAAGGATCATTAGCAGAGAGCATAAAGATGAGAAACAGCACCTATTCCAGGAACTATCAGTAGTAATATTCTAGCATAAGGTGGAAGCAAGAACAGTGAGAAGAGCCTAGAGAAGTATACTATGCTCAAATCTGCCCACTCTCTCCCCAGTCCAAGCCAGGGGAGGGCAGCATGGGGAGGGACAGAAGGAGCTGTCCCTGGTTCTGACACCCAAGGCATTCTTACAATGTAGTTCCACCCAGATTCATAGTTCATTTCCACCCAGGCTGGAAGTGAACTGACCAAGATGGAGGTCCCCAAAACCTAAACTTGATCTAGCAGAATAGGAGATCCCTTTGGACAGGCTATCCCTGAGTAGGTTGGAGAATCTTAGGAACATCCAAGTCTAGGAAGAGAATTCTAGGATACTGAAGTCAGGTGTCCTCTTCGATATAAAAGTAGATGTAGATTTACCATAATAAATGAACCCCGAAGATGGAAGTCAGCCTGTGGTGTCCTATCTTTACCCCTTAGAAAATGCAAACCAACAATCTGACTTTCAACCCAGAATCTATCTGGGTGGATGTTACCAAGCTGTTGATTAGTGGTAAGGATAGGGGCAGAATTAATTCTTACTATCTTCCTTCACCTCCATTAATCAATAAGGGGGCTCAATGGAAAAATATTTACAATAAATACAGCTTCAGTATATCAATGGGCCAAGGAAAAGGATAGTCTGTACAAGTAGGACTATATAATTATCATTCATTCAAAAGAAAGTCAACATAGAATAATAATTATATACCCATTGATTTAAAAAATCTTATTACCTACTTAATGATAAAGATATTGTGATGGAACTGGTACAGTGGCACTTTATAACGGTATGATCCTATGGTAAGCAATCTGGCAATATTTATCAACAGTCAAAATGATGTTTCTGTTCTTTGGCTTCCAATTCCACCCAGTTACATACTGAAACACTTGGAATCAGACAAACCTTGGTCACATCTCAGCTCTAGCGTATGTGGATGTGTGACCTTGAGCAAGCCATAGTACCATTATTAGTTGTAATTTCCTCATCTGTAAAAATCTCATAGAATTGTGGGAGGATTAAATTACTTAATAAATGGCAAACACCAAGCACAGAGGTTAGTATTTGTAGGTGCTGAATATACAATAATTCCTATGATCCTCTGCTCTATTCCTGGGGTAAATCCTTGTTTTCTATTCTCATGATTTTATTTTCCCTTAACATTTTAAAAACAGTAAATAAAAACAGAAAATGAAAAGGAAAGTAAATAAAACAGAAAATGAGCCACACCCTTTAAAGGGCAGATACTTCTATCCCTATCCCCACCTAGGCTGGGCTCCAAGAGCCACCTCCTAATAGGTTTCTGGCTTGAGCAAATAGGAGGTTGGTGGTGACATACCCTAAGACTGAAAACACTAGAGGAGGAATAGGTTTAGCAAGAAAATGAGTGTGGCTCTGAAGAGTGTAATACGTTATACGTTAATTAATTGAATTTAAATTAAAAAAAAATAAAGTTTCAGTTATGAAAGAGGAATAAGTTCTAGAAAACAGCTGTACAACATAGATCCTATAGGTAACAATAGTATATTGTGCAGTTAAAATTTTGTTAAAAGAGGGCAGATCTCTTGTTAAAAGTTTCTGAAGAAAAAAACCTCAAAATAAAAAAAAAATTAAAAGCACAAGGGAAAAAAAAGAATATTAGTGTGGTTTTTGACATATTGAGCTTGGGTGCCTTCCAGATATCTTAGTACAGATGTCTCGTATACGATTGAATATGTGGTGTGGAATCCAGAAAAGACGTTACACTTAAAAGAGCCACATTTGTTTCAAATAAAGTTAATCTGAAACCTTAAAATTAAAAAAAAAGATCTACATTTGAGTTAGAAACATACAGATAGTAACTGAAGCCATAGGCATCAATGAGACTCTCAAAGAGGGTATGTTACAGGGAGAGAGAATAAAGCAAAGACAAAACCCTAAAAAACACCACTTAATTCATGCCCTCATATTAAATGGTAATAAAATCCTGTGGATTCTACTTCCTAATATCTTTCAATCCTCTTTACTTTTCTCTATCTCTATGACTATTGTCCAAGTCCAGCTCACCACTTATCCTTGTAGATTAAGTGCAACAGCCTCCTAACTCCCTACATCTAGTCCTGTGCCCTCAGATTCATTCTCTAATTGCATCCAGGGTGATCTTTCCAAAATACAAATACATATTCACTCATTCAACACACATTTACTCAACACTTACCAGTTAGTGAACAAAGTAAACATGTAGTTCCTTGCTCTCATGAAGATAACAGTGGCACAGACAATAAACAAAGTTTATATACATTTCAATATAAGTGCTTTGAAAAAAATATAGGCTGCTGTAAGACACAATAATAATAAAAGGAGATGGTGACTATTTTATATCACTTGTCAACCAAGATGGAGTTATTTCTTTAACAGGATAGAACTAAAATACTGGTCATTGGCATGTAAGTTGGGAATCAGGGTGGTAAGACTAAAGCATTCTAAAGCATTCCTACTGTTTAGGACAAAGATAAAGGTGTTGATTCACTTTAGACATTGGTAAGTGTATATAGTAAAATGTCCAAAAAAAACTATTAAAAAAGAAATGGAATAGAATAGAAATAGAACTTTCAAACCATTAGCAAAATACCTCTACAATGATTAAAGAAATCGAGTTGGTAGTTTAAAATCTTCCCACAAAACAAAAATATATCAAATGGTTTTAAAGGAGAGTTCTGCCAAACATTCAAGGAATAACAGATCATTTGAGTATTATACAAACTTTTCCAGAGAAGAAAAGATGGAATACTCCCCAAGTTAGTATAATCTTGATACCAAAACCAACGAAGACTATACAGGAAAGGAATTATTACAGGGTAGTCTCAGTCATGAACAAGGATGTAAAAAAAAATTTTTTTAAAGGGGAAACCAGATCTATATCTATATCTATATCTATATCTATCTATATCTATATATTTCATGACTAAATTGTACTTATCCCAAGGATGCAAGGTGATTTAACATTGGAAAATCTGCAAATGTGTGGTTAAAGGAGAAAACCAATATGACCAGCTTACAGATGCAGAAAAATCACTTATTGGGGCACCTGGCTGGCTCAGTGGGTGGAGCGTGTGACTCTTAAACTCAGGGTTGTGAGTTCGAGCCCCACATCAGATGTAGAGATTACTTTAAAAATGTTTTAAAGAATCTTTAAAAAGGGGTGCCTGGATAGCTTAGTAGGTTATGTGACCTACTCTTGATTTCAGCTCGGGTCATGATCTCAGGGTCGTGAGATCAAGCCCAGCATCAGGCTCCACGCTGGGCATGCAGCCTACTTGAGATTCTCTCTCCCCTCTTCCCTCTTGCCCCTCCCCACAAAAGAAAAAAATCTTTAAAAAAAAGAAAAGAAAAGAAAAGAAAAGAAAAGAAAAGAAAAGAAAAGAAAAGAAAAAGAAAAGAAAAGGAAAATCACTTAATAAAATTCAACACCTATCCATGATTTTTAAAAAATCTTAGGGGTGCCTGGATGGCTTAGCTGCTTAAGTGGCCAACTCTGGATTTCGGCTGGGATCATGATCTCAGGGTCCTGGGACAGAGACCCGCATTGGGCTTTTAGCTCGGTGGGGAACCTTGTCGAGGATTCTCTCTCTCCCTCTCCTTTTGCCCCTCCCCTTGTTTGCTCTCTCTCTCTCTCTAATAAATAAATAAATCTTTAAAAAATCTCAGCAAACCAGGACAAAGGGAGGTGTTTTTTTTTTTAAAGATTTTATTTATTTATTTGACAGAGACAGCCAATGACAGAAGGAACACAGGCAGAGGGAGTGGGAGAGGAAGAAGCAGGCTCCCAGCAGAGGAGCCTGATGTGGGGCTCGATACCAGGACTCCAGGATCATGCCCTGATCTGAAGGCAGATGCTTAACGACTGAGCCACCCAGGCACCCCAAAGGGAGTTTCTTAAACTATTAAAAGGTATCTACTAAGGGGCACCTGGGTGGCTTAGTCAGTTAAGTATCCAACTCTTGATCTCAGCTCAGGTCTTGATCTCAGGATTGTGAGTTCAGATTGTTGGGCTCCATACTGGGTGTGTGGCCATTTTTTTTAAAGGTACTACTAAAACAGTGTAGCAAACACTGTTTAAATTAATATTATAGGGGTGCCTGGGTGGCTCAGTCAATTAATTATCTGACTCTTGGCTTCAGCTCAGGTCATGATCTCAGGCTCTCAAGATCGAGCCCCGAGTTGGGCTCTGTGAACTGCGCATGGAGCCTGCTTGAGATTTTCTCTCCCTCTCCCTCTGCCCTTCCCATTCATGCTCTCTCTCCCTAAAATAAATAAATCTTTTTAAAAAATAATATTATATTGTGAAAATGTTCCAACATACACAAAATGAGAGTGACTAGTACAATGAACTCCCAGGTACCCATCATATACCTATCATCCAGATATAACAATTACAAAATACAAACTTTATTCTTTTTTTTTTAAGATTTTATTTATTTATTTGACAGAGAGAGAGACAGCCAGCGAGAGAGGGAACACAAGCAGGGGGAGTAGGAGAGGGAGAAGCAGGCTCCCAGTGGAGGAGCCTGATGCGGGGCTCGATCCCAGAACACCGGGATCACGTCCTGAGCTGAAGGCAGATGCCCAACGACTAAGCCACCCAGGTGCCCCCAAACTTTATTCTTAATAGTAAAACATCAAAGTGTTCTCTTTAAAATCAGGACCAAAACAAATAAGCCCTTACTTATTTCAGCATTGTACTGGAGGTCCAGCCCATACAGTGGAAACAAAAGAAAAGTTAGAAGACTAGAAAGAAAGAAAGAAAACTTATTATCCACAGATGATATAACTGACTATGGAAAAAAACAAAAATAATCCATAGACATTATTGCATATGAATAAGGAGAATTCAGCAAGACTGATAAGTAAGAGATTAATATTCTTAAAAATCCATTGCAGGAAAAAGATAATAATTTATAATAGCAACTGAAATAAGTAGGTACCAAGGAATAAATATAACAAAATCTGTACAAGACCTGTATAGAAAAAAATTACAAAAATTTTATTAAAAAACATTTTAAAAGACCTAAAAAGTGGAGGAAAAAATTCTACCCCTAGATAGAAAATCTCATTATTTTATTCTCAAACTCATCCGCAGATTCAGAAGAATCACAATAAAAGTTCCATCAAGTCTGTGTGACTTTGTGTTTTATAACTTGAAAAGCTTATTTTAAAATCTATATAGATGAACAGCGTCCCAAAGAACAGCAAAGACACTTATGAAGAAAAATAACAAGGTGGAGGAATTTGTCCTACCAGATATCAAGTTTATTACACAACTATGGTAATTAAAGACAGTGAGGTAGGGGCTTAGGGTTAGATAAATTGGCTCAGGGTTAGATAACTCTATAGTCTGGAAACAGACCCATGCATGTATGGACGCAGTACTGACGGAGGTGGCATTTTAGACCACTAGGCAAAGGACAAATTAATCAATAATGGAACTTGGACAACTGATAACCTATATGGAAAAATAAAAAATTGGGGACTTACTTCACTCCATACACAAAAATCAACTCCTGTGAAAGGCAAGTTTGAAAAATGGGTAGGAAAAAATATAAGTAACTTGAGAAAAGGAAGAGTTTCTTAAGCATAAAATAGTAACTAAAAACACACTGACATTTTTCTAAAAAAGAGTATGAATTCAACTAGATTAAATTTAAGAACTTTAGTTAATCAAAAGGCATTATAAAGAACGTGAAGACAAGGCAAAAACAAATATTTTCAATATATATAACCATCAAATTGTAAATTTCCAATATACGGTAACAATTCCTACAAATCAATAAGAAAAACAGACACCTGCATATATTTTTACAGGTAAAACTCATGCACAACCTTTTCACAGAAGAGGAAACATACAGAATGAAAAACCACATAAAAAGTTCAGTCTCATTATTTATGAGGAAAATACAAAGTAAGATCATAGTGAGATCAATTTTACCTACTGAAGTGGGTAGAACATAAGGATGTAGAATAATGAGAACCCTTAGATCTTGTTGGTGAGAGTATAAATTGGTACAACCAACACACTATCTTGTAAAGCTGAAAATGTGCATAACCTACAACCCAGCAATTTTGGTCCAGAGGAACTTCTGCTTTTACCAAGAGGAGATAAGCATAAGAATCTAAGGAGCAGCGGCGCCTGGGTGGCTCAGTTGGTTAAGCATCTGCCTTCGGCTCAGGTCATGATCCCAGAGTCCTGGGATCAAGCCCCACATCGCACTCCTTGCTCTGCAAGGGAGCCTGCTTCTCTGTCTCCCTCTGCCCCTTCTCATGTGCTCTCTCTCTCTCACTCACTCTATCTCTCAAATAAATAAAATCTTAAAAAAAGAATCTAAGTAGCACTATTATTTTCAATATTCAAAATATTGAAAACACTAACTGCATCCATAGAATAAAGTAGGATATATATATAATCTCAGAAACATGATATTTAGTGACAAAACAAGCTGCAGAAGAATACATACAATATGAGTCTACATAATAGTTAAAAATATGCAAAAGTAAACTATATGGGGGCGCCTGGGTGGCACAGCGGTTAAGCGTCTGCCTTCAGCTCAGGGCGTGATCCCGGCGTTATGGGATCGAGCCCCACATCAGGCTCCTCCGCTATGAGCCTGCTTCTTCCTCTCCCACTCCCCCTGCTTGTGTTCCCTCTCTCGCTGGCTGTCTCTATCTCTGTCGAATAAATAAATAAAATCTTAAAAAAAAAAAAGTAAACCATATGGTTTAAGGGTACAATTATATATTTTAAACAATATAGAAAAGCAAGGGAATGGTAAACCCAATTTTCAAGATGGTAGTTACATCTAAAAGGAAAAAATAGGACTGGATTTTGAAGAAACACATTTTCAAAGATTAAATTAAAAACAAAACAAAACAGAACAAAAAAACAAGGTAAAAGTAATATTCTCCCTCTCTTCCATTTCCTTTTTTTAAATAAACTAAATGGTAATAGGTGTTCACTATAGCATTCTTCTTTATACATACATACATTATAAATATTCTTTTATAATTATCTATGTGATCTTACACAACCAATTTAGTCTCACTGTGCCTCATCTGTTTTCTCATCTGTAAATCTTAGAAAAATAATAACCACCTCTATACAGGTGTTGGGAGAATGAAATTGTTTAATACGTATAAAATGCTTAGAGCAGTGGCTCAACTTAATGCGTACACGTTGACTCACTGCCTATTTTCAGTGAGGTATTTCTTACCTCATATGTACTTAATATCTCCCAGACTAAGATTTTGTTTTATCCTCCCCAGAATAAACCTTCAATCTTCTATCAAGTTGGATATAGCCCAGATGGGCAGTCAGCTGATTGTTGTAAAGTTGAAGAAGATCTGGGCAGACTTTTACCATTCTTTTAACATATCTTCCTTTTTTAAGCCCCACCTTCATATCTGTGTCTAGAGGTTCCTGGTGCCTCCAATTCCTAACCTGGATGTGTCTGTGTCTGTGTAAGAAAGAGCTTGGGAGACAGAAAGAAGGTGGTATGCAGGTTAAATTGGTTTGCCTTTTGGCGTTCTCTTAAATCACTTTAGGATTTAGCTTTCTAGAATGAGCAAAGTCACTTACCACTGGTCCACAGGATTTCTAACTTCCCAAAATTTGTTTCTATTTTCTCCTCTCCTTTACTCTATGTCCTTATGGGTTTGTACCTTTTTAAAAAATCCATTTATTATTGTTTTTGTGGGGTTAGTTGAGGAAACAGTTCAACGTGTATGTGTAATCCACCTTCTTTAACCAGAAGCCGAGTCTCACTCTTAAACATGAGGCAGTACAGAAAAGTGGTTTAAGGGGCGCCTCGGTGACCCAGTGGGTTAAGCATCTGCCTTCAGCTCACATCATGATCCCAGGGGCCTGGGATCCATCCCCAAGTCCTGCTCCCTGCTCAGCGGCCAGACTGCTTCTCCCTTTCTCTCTCCCTTCGCCACTTCCCCTGCTGGTGTTCTCTTGTGCCCATGGGCTCTCTCTCTCTCTCTGTCAGATAAATAAATAAAATCTTCAAAAATTCAAAAAAAAAAAAAGAAAAAGAAAATTAGAAGAGCCATTCATTAGGTCCCACATCTGAACGACAAAAGATCCAGCTGAGGAAGGAGGAGCGGAAAAAAGGAGAAGAAATCATCAAAGATCTAATACAAAAAACTTTCTCAGAAGTAAAGGGCACGAGTGCCCAGAAAGGGGCCATTCTGTGCTCAGCACACTGAGACCATTTAAAAAACAAACAAACAAAAAACAAAACAAAACTCGCAGAAGAGCACAAATTTCAAAATTTCAGGGGAAAAAATAAAAGAGTTTAGACCTTCTCTCAGAGCACTTAGCACAGCTTTTTTGTTATTTCTCACTTTGTTTTGTATGAGGGGACAATGTCCACGTTCCGCACTGCCAGGTTCAGCGCCAAACGCAGAGCCTGGAAAAGATTAGGGGCCCTAGTAATTGCTGACTCAATCTTGTGTCATTTTCAAAATACACCAGCCCCTCCATACCGTCTCGGAAATCCCTCTTGATTTACGGTGGGCATTTCACAGCTGGCAAAGTCGTTGCAGCGACTGACCAGACGGATGAATCCCAAAATGAATCCCAAATATTGTCCAGATTTTTCACTGCGCTTAGAAGGAACGACCTCGGGGTCCGGAGTCAAAGAGCGCTACATCTGAATCCCGGCTCCTACTCAGGAGCTGTGTGACCTGAGGCCATCCAACCCCCTCCACACAAGTTCACTGACCACCAGCCACGGGGCTGGGACGCACGTAAGCGGCCCTTCCGTGACAAGCGCGAAACAGTCCCTTCCCTCGAGTTCATGGTTGACGGGGGCGACCAACAAGAAAAAAAATTACCACAGCCTCCCGACGACCAGTCGTTCCCCACTCTCTAGCCCGTTTAACACACAGCGTCAAAATATCATTTCAAGCCGAACACGGGTTACACCACTTGCCTGGGTGGAGTCCTTCAGTGGCTCCCCTGGGCCCTCACGATAAAAGGCCACCGAGTTCCAGGACGGCCTCATGCAGCCCCGCACCTCGCGCTTCGCAGAGCTACCGCGCGCCATGGCGTCCTCTCAGGTCTGCACGCCGCGCGGCTGTGCCAGGTCGCCCAACAGGGATCTGATTGGTGAGCGTGGAGGAAGGACTGAGCATGCGTGGCCTAGCTCCACCCCATCCCCAATTCCCGCCCCTCTGGTCTCGTGAAAGCTTGCTTTTTTGCATCCACCCACCCCACCCCAGTCTGGTGTGGTTTGATTTATATTCAGTAAGCCACACGTATTTGAAGTGTGCAATCCGATGAGTTTTTGACCTAAACATACACAGGTGAATCTGTCACCACAATCAAGATAATGAACATATATCTATCACCCTCTAAAGTCTCTCCCTGCCCCTTCGTAATGCTGTCTCGAATCCCTCCTGGCCTCCCTGCCACCCATACACTGATCTGCTTTCTGTCACCGTATGTTTTACTTTTCATTTTCTAGTATTTTATATAACCAGTATAAATTCCTTTTTGGCTGCTTCTTTTACTTACCGTAATTATTTGGCTATTCACCCATCTTGTATCAATATTCCCTACTTCGAATGCTGAATAGTATTCCATTACATGGATCTATGACCATTTGTTTATTCATTCACATGTTGATGGACATTTGGGTTGTTTTCAGTTTTAGGTCATTAGAAATAAAACAGCTATAATGAAAACACTAATTCAAAAATACATATGTACCCCTATATTTATTGCAGCATTACTTACAATAGCCAAATTATGGAAGCAACCCAAGTGTTCATCCATAGGTGAATGGATAAAGAAGATGTGGTTTATATATATACAATGGAATATTACTCAGCCATAAAAAAGAATGAAATCTTGCCATTTGCAACAACATGGATGGATCTGGAGGGTATAATTTTAAGTGAAATTAAGTCAGAGAAAGGAAAAATACCATAGGATTTCACTCATATGTGGAATTTAAGATGCAAAACAAAGAAAAAAGAGATAAACAAAAAACGCAGACTCTTAGAGAACAAACTGGTGGTGAAATGGGGGGATGGGTGAAATAGGTGAAGGCGATTAAGAGCACACTTATCTTTTTTTTTTTGAAGTTTTTTTTTTTTTTTTTATTCGACAGAGATAGAGACAGACAGCGAGAGAGGGAACACAAGCAGGGGGAGTGGGAGAGGAAGAAGCAGGCTCACAGCAGAAGAGCCTGATGTGGGGCTCGATCCCAGATCGCCGGGATCACGCCCTGAGCCGAAGGCAGACACTTAACCGCTGTGCCACCCAGGCGCCCCAAGAGCACACTTATCTTGATGATCACCGAGTGATGTACAGAATTGTTGAATCACTATATTTACACCCGAAACTAATATAACACTGTACGTTAACTATACTGGAATTAAAAACAACAACAACAACAAACAAACAAAAAGCTATGAATATTTGCCTACAAGTCTTTTGGACATTGGCTAGAGTAAACACCGACGAATGGAATGGCTGGATCTTAATATAGGTGCATAACTTTTAACAAGATCTTTTTTTTTTTTTTAAGATTTTTATTTATTTATTTGAGAGAGAGAGAGGAGCAGGGGGAGAGGGACGCACAGACTCCACTCTGAGTGCAGAGCCTGATACAGGGCTTGATCCACTACCCTGAGATCATGACCTGAGCTGAAATCAAGAGTCAGATGCTTAACAGACTGAGCCACCTGGGTGCCCCACTTTTAATGAAAATCATAGAGAAATTTTTAAGAAGCAGCCAAACTGTTTTCCAAAGGATTGCATTATTTTACATTCTCACCAGCTGTGTGAGGATTTTAGGTGCTCCACATCTTCCCAAACACTTGGTATGCTCAGCCTTTCTAATTTTAGCATTCCAGTGGGAGTGTGGTGGTATCTCATTGTGGTTTCAATTTACACTTTTCTAATAACAAATTATGTTTAGCATCTTTTCAAGTACTTATTTGCTACTTGTATATTTTCTTAGGTAAAGTGTTCAGATTTTTTAGCCATTTTTAAATGGGGTTATCTGTCTTGTTAAACTGTAAGAATTCCTCATATATTCTGGATACAAGTCCGTCAGCAGATATAGGCTTTGCAAATATTTTCGGTATGGCTTGCCTTGTCATTTTCATAGCAATGTCTTTTGAAGAGCAAACATTTTTAATTTCCATGGAATCTAATTTATTTACATATTTTTTTCTATTATAGTTAATTGTTTTTGTGTTATGTTTTAAAAATATTTGCCAAGGGGCGCCTGGCTGGCTCAGTTGGTGGAGCATGCAGCTCTTGATCTCAGGGTTACGGGTTCAAGCCCCATGGTGTGTGTAGAGATTATTTAAAAATAGAACCTTAAAAAAAAAAATCTTTGTCAAATGCAAGGTCACTAAGGTTTTCTTCCATGTTTTCTTCTGGAAGTTTTACAGTTTTAGAAGTTTTTAGCTTTTAAATTTAGGTCTATGATCCATTTTGAGCTATGTTTTGTATATAGTGAGAAATAAAGGTCAAGGTTCTTCTTTTTTTTTTTCTCCCCACAAGTCTATACAGTTGTTGAAAAGATTGCCCCCATTAAATTGTCCTGTCACTTGTGTTGAAAATCAATTGACCCTATATATATGGGTCTATTTCTGTTTCATATATCTATCTGTCTATCTTTGTGTCAATAGCACACTGTCTTGATTATTGGACCTTTGTAATAAGTCTCAAGATCAGGTATTGTACCAGTTAGCTATTGTTGCATAAAAATTATCACAAATTCGGAGGCTTAAAATACCATACATTTATTATCTCGCATTCTCTGTGGGCCCGGAGTCCAGGCATAGCTTAGCTAGGTCCTCTGCTTGGCATCTCACGGGGTGCAAAGTGCAGGTCAGGGATGGGTTCTCATCTAGAGGCTAGACTAGGAAAAAATCTACTTTCTAGCTTGTGTGCTTATTAGCAGCATTCAGTTCACTGCAGCTGTATAACCAAGAGCTTCCGTTTTTTGTTGGCTAGCGGCTGGGGGCCACCATTGGCTCCTAGAGGCCCTCACAACTCCTTGCCACCTGGGCTTTGCCAACATGGTTAAAAGCAGTGGGGGTGGGGGGCAGATAGTGGGAGAGGCAGAGAGAGAGGCACTTTAGAGTGAGTCTGCTAGCAAGACAGAGTCTTATATAACTTAATGTAAATCACAAAATGACATCTCATCACCTTTGCCATGTTTTATTGGTTTGAAACAAGCCAGGGGTCTTATCCGTACTCAAGGGGAGCGGATTATACAAAGACCTGAACACGAGGAGGTAGGGAACATGGGACCATCTCAGAAAAACAATGTTTTTCTTCCCAAAGTTGTTTTTGAGACTATTTTAGGTCCTTTGCATTTCAGTAGAAATTCTAAAATCAGCTGTAAATTTCTGCCAAAGATCTGCCAAGTTTTGACAGGGCTAGCACTAGAGCATAGATCAATTCAAGTACACAGGACGCCTTAACGCTGTTAAGTCTTCTGATCCATGATAATAGTATATCTCTTTATTTCCACCAGCAATATTTTCTAGTTTGCAATGTACAGATCTAGACAACTTTTTTCAAAGTTCCCCCTAAGCATTTTGATGCCATTTAAACGGGATAGTTTTTTATTTCAATTTTATTCTGAAGATTGTAATCGCTAAACTTGGAAAAGTAGACTCTTTCCTGGTGTGGAAAACTAAGGTTGTCCTGTGCTTGCAGGTAAGCGTGTTAAATAAATGGCGATGTTAGCACTCCCATTTGTTCTCACGTCTAAGCAAGGCCTCTTATCTAAGTCTTACCAGCAATAAAGCTGTCATCTTGCTCTTTGTTCCACTATGTGATATCTATGTCCATCTTTCAGTTGGTTCTAAACTGGTGGAGGGAAGAGGGTATGATTTATTAACCCCCTAAAACCTCAACATCTCCTGCATCTGACTGGTGAAACCTACTTTTGTTTCAAAACTCAGCTCAAGGCTTCCTGCCTTCATGACAACTTCTGATATTCCCTTCTCTGTGTCCCTGTTGCACTTCCTGTGGTACATGTGGCAACACTTAGCTGCTCTCCTTTTTTGACACAGCCTTCCCTTTCCTCCTCCTCCACCCCTTCCTCCTCTAAACATATAAAAGTCTCAAGAGCATGAAAAAAAAAAAACCCTCTCAAAAGCATAAAGAAAAACCGAACTTTATTTATCTTTGTAGCCCTAGTGCCTAACACAATGTCAGGCAAGCGTAGGTATTCAATAAATGTTTGCCAGATGAATTATTATGACTGCAAAATGACATGACTTCAGTCTTGAAAAAAGGAAACCCATCCGTTATGTAAGAGTTAGTGAAATAACAGAATACAAAATCCTATATGCATTAAGATTACAACAATATAGAAATGCGTGTGCATTGAAAGGTAATATTTGAAATAAATTGCCATGGTGTGTGGTATCTTTTTTAACAAGAATTTAAAAACTCTTCATTATTCCTAATGTAGAATTGCCACACACACACACACGCGCGCGCGCGCGCGCACACACACACACACACACACACACACACACGGGGTTGGGGGTAGGGAATTAATGTCACAAAGGACACTGAGGGCAGCCAAGTGAAGGCAGTTGGAGAAAGCAAGATTAAACCTAAGAGAAACCAAACCAAGTTCAAATGACAACCAAGTCTAGGGGCCAGGAGCGGGGTCAAGGAAAGAGATCATAGAGACTAGAGTTCAGAATTAGGTAAGACAGGATCACTGGGAGAGCAAAATTTAGGGTGGAGGGGTGTTCAAGTATTTCTTCCTTAAATACCTGTGGTACTCTGTAGATTTCATGCGTGTCACATACTTTAGAGAACACCTACTATATGCCAGACGCTATGTGCCGATTTCACAAAAATGAATAAGACAAAGTACCACGCAGGCTAAATATAAAGATACCTAGGCCCTTTTATAGTAAAAGCATTGAAAATAAAAAAGAAAGAGAAGATACTAAAAGTAGCCAGAGGAAAAAGGGCAGTTACCTTCTATATTAGGAATCTCCAGAGAAATGGAACTAATGGAAGATATAGAGAGAGATATATAGATACAGATATTATATTATATAGAGATATAGATACAGATATTATATTATAATAGGAACTATCTGTATAATAGGGACTATATCTATAATAGGAATTACATATGTAATGGGAATTACACGTACATAATAGGAATATAGGGCTCACGCAGTTGGGGAGGCCCAAAAGTCCCACAGTGTGCCTTGTGCAAGCTGACGAACCAGTTTGAGCTTAAAGGCCAGAGAACCAGAAGCCACTGGTATAAGTCCCCAGAATCAGGAACCCCAATGTCCAAGAACATCTCGGCTCAAGAAGAAAGCGAGGAAATTTGCTGTTCTTTGCCTTTTTTGTTCTATTTGGACCCTGAATTTATTGGATGATGTCTGCCCACATTGCTGAGTACAGACGTCCTTACTCATTCTACTGATTCAGAGGCTAATCTTTTCCAGAAACACCCTCAAGACAGACTACAAAATAATGTTTTACCAGCTACCTCGGCATCCCTTAGTCCAGTCAAGCTGACACATAAAATTAACCATCACAGTTTCAAAGGAGCTTATAGCTGAGTTCCCAACAGAACAATGGAAGCTAAAAGACAATAGAATAACATCTTCACAACTGAAAGAAAAAACTCAATCAAATTATATATTACCTATCAAAGTTGTCCTTCAGAAACTAAACAGCACAATTCAAAAATGGGCAAAGGACTAGAATAGACATTTTTCTCCAAAGAAGATATACAAATGGCCAATAAGCACATGAGAAAGATACTCGACAATCACTAATCATTAAGGAAATACAAGTCAAAACTACCATGAGATGCCATTTCATACTCATTAGGATGGCTATTATTAAAAAAAAAAAAAAAGAGAAAATAACCAGTGTCCCCAGTAAGGATGAAATGGAGAAAGTGGAGTGAGAAATAGAGAAACGAAGTAAAGAAATTGGGACCCTCGTGCACTGCTGGGGGAATGTAAAATGGTTGATGTGCTGTGAAAAACAGTATGGTATTTCCTCAAAAAATTACATACAGAATTACTGTATGATCCAGAAACTTCACTTCTGGGTGTATATCTAAAATAGTTGAAAGCAGGGTCTCGAAGAGATATTTGTACATCCATGTTCATAGCAACATTATCCACAATAACCAAAAAGGAGAAGCATCCCAGCTGTCTACAACCTGGCTAATGGATGGTGGTATAGCCATACAATGGAATATCAGACAGCAATAAAAAACGAACACATTTCTGTTGTGTGCAAGGACGTGGACAAATATCAGAAACACATAATTGAGCAAAAGAAGCCAGAAACAAAAGAGTACATTCTGAATGATCCCATTTATATGAACTCCAAGGCAAGCAGAATTACCTGTCAAGACAGTGATTATCTTTGGGGAGAGTGGGCTCAGGTAATGACTAGGAAGGGGTCCTGAGGGGCTTCTGGGGCACTGGTAAGCTTGTGTTTTTAAGTATAGGTGGGAGTTACATGAATGTGTTTGCTTTGTGAAAATTTGAGCTACATACACTTAAGATCTGGATACTTTACTGTATTATACTTCAGAAAAGTTACAGAAGACTATACAGTATGGCTTCTTCCTTACCCCAGTTTTTCCACTTGTACGTTGGATCTCATTCCCTCCAACTTCCTTCCAGTTCTCCCTCCAACATGCATCTTTTCTCTTTCCAATAGTGCCAGTTTCTCTCTCTCCACTGACTCCACTCCCTGGTGTGTAAATGTTCTCAAATCTCTCCCATTCTGAAAAACGAACCTACTTCTCACTCCAGGCAACATCAGAATTCACTTCCCCTCATACACCCAACCTGCTAGCTAGAAGGTATATTCTATAGATTCTTCAGATCTCTGCGGTTGGGCTTCTGCCCCCTCCACCCTCAAATGGTGCTCCCACCAGGTGACCCCACCAGGGTCACCCATGGCCTCCGTGCTACAAATTCCAATGGGCACTTTTCAGATTTCGTCTTGCTATATGATACTGGATAGTTGATCATATCCTTCTTTGTAGCTTACACTTCAGTGCTTCCAAGATTTTACATATATTATCTCCTTTAATACTTAAAACCCCAGGATGTAAGTACTAGTACTTTCCAGTTTATGAAAGAGAAAACTGAGGTTAGAAGAGACTACAGTAACTTGCCCAGTGTCACACAGCAACTCCCTATCTTATGTATACTTAGTGAAATGCTCTTTTCCTTCGGTTTCTGGGAAAACTGGTCCTTTTTTATTTCTTTGTGCATTTCTTATTCTCCTTCGGATGAGTCTCTTCCTGTGTTACCCTTTGTGTCTTTCCTGGGAATCCATATTTCTCATTTCTTCTTGCCCTAAATAATCTCCCTGAACACACATATGAATGGTTTTCATCACCACCTATATACTGATGGCTCCCAAACTCTTCCCCCAGTCCACATACACCACCTTCAAATCCAGTTTGTCCCGGACTGAACTTACCACCTTCCTCCTCCCCACAAATCACAAATTTGCTGCTTCTTCTGTGTTCATTCTCTCAGTGGCATTATTACCTATCCGTCTACACCAGCCAGGAATCTGGGAGTCCTAATGAATCCGCCTTCTTCCCCTCACTCTCTATGTCCACTTTCAACAAGTTCTGCTTTTTCTACTTTCTGAATATCTCTTGTGTTCATTCCTTCTCTCCAACTGCACTATCACTGCTCATGTTCAAGCCTCATCATCTTTTTCTTGAGCTGTTACAGTAAAACTCTCACTTCCCTTCGGCAGAACTTTAGCTCCAACCTGCCCATAGCGCTGCTGCTGGCATAACGGGCACAAATCAGACTGCGCCAGAGCCCTGCACCTGTGGATAAACTCCAACCCCCCCCCCCAGCATGCCATTCAAGTCCTGTCCTGTCAGGAACTGGTGCTTGTCTCTATCATACAATCTTATCATCCCCTCTTCCTCCCTCACCCTTTATAATCTAAGAGTACTGAAATCACTTGTAATTTATCCAAAGAAGTCATGATCTCTTTTTCTCTTTGTGACTTTGCCCATGACAAGAATTCTTAGAATGCCTTCTTCCACCTTGTTCATTTATAAAACTCCCATTTATTCTTTATGGCTCAGCTCAGTCATCACTTCCTCCAAGAAGCCTTCCTTTAGTCCTCATCTGAGTTAGGAAACTCTCCAAGCATTCCCATGGTTCCATGTGTGTATTTCCCATGGCACTTAACTCTCAAAGCTACCTTGTTCCACGTGTGGCCCCAAGTTTACAAATGAACCTTCGCATGGCCAGAACTTGTGTCCTTCATCTTTATGGTTCCTACTGCATAATAGGAGCTCCAGAAATGTTTGTGAAACTAATTTATTTTCTTCTCCAGTCAGCTTGTGATATAGTTGCTACTTTCCTCAGCTGCCTTTGTCCCTTTTCTCCTTAAATATTTGCCACTAGCTTCTGGAGAATAAAGTCAACATAGAGGAAATCGGAGCCAAGAGATGGAGAAAGAGAGAGGCGTATGGCTTGTAAAGGTGCTGATCAGTCTGTGCCTCCCCTACTTGGTGGCCATACCCCCTAACACACACACACACACACACACACACTCTCACACGAGTGGACACACAAGTCATTCCTAGCTGGTGCACATCCCCCAGTGACTGATTCAAGGATGGATATGAACATGACACACATGGTGGGGGACAAGGTGGGAAGGTCATTTAGACACACCTGAAACACACAAAAAAATGAGATTCCCATAAAAGATACTCAATCACCCAAAGGAGGAATAAGGGAAAGCATCGGGATGGACAAAAACTGTGGCTACCACAATCTACTGTAAGGGAATAGTGTGTTTAGAAACCGCTCATCCTTTCCTTGTCCACCTGGCAAACTCCTGTTCACCTATCCCCAGATTCACTACCACTGTAAAGCCTTTCCTGACTCCCCATAGCAGAAGTTGTTTTGCTTTCTAAGTTCCCACCATTTTGTGCTCAACCACAGGAGTAGTAATGAGACGGGCCTGGGTTCAATTCTAGCTATGTCATCCAGGAACTGTGTTATTTAACCTCTCTGAAGTGGGCCCCTCGTCTTTAAAAAGGGGATACCATTATAAACCTCAAAGGACTGTGGCTGGGATTAAAGACGTCAATATAAATTGACTGGCTATTCTAGGCACTCAGGTCGCGTTAAGTTCACTGCCTCCCCGCCCCATGCCATATTCGAATGAACTCTTTGAAGGATTAAGATTTTACTCGTCTATGTTCCCAGCACCTAGGCAGAGCTTGGCATGCATTGGGCTTGTGATAAGTGGTTGACAATAGATGAGCACAGAGAGGGGGATGCTGTCCTGATGGAAAAAACAACCGTCCGCAGTCAAGTTAGTTGCGTGCAGGTGCTTCTTGGGTAAACCATAAACTCCCTGGGGGTAAGTGCCATCTCCTGCAGACCTCCGCATTAGCTCTGCGGTGACTCACCGCAGACTTGAGACTGGATGGCCCCAGGTTGGGTGAATTTAGGCAGCTCCTCCCCTGGAGAAGTCTGTCTTAAAGTATGTGGGCCATACTGCCCCCTGGAGACGGCAGATTTTTCTCAAAACTTCACTGAAGTAGATCTTCCCATGAAGAGCTATACCCAGAACCCTGATGAATCTTGTGAAAGTTTTCATATGTGAAATTTTGCTGAGAAGCACTTCCAAAATTCCAGGAGTTAAAAACACAAAGTTTCTTCTCTGTTCTTTCTCCAATTTCTTAAATTGAGGAAACTTTTAAACAGCAACCATGCGTGTTACCATTACCGTATACTCTGTATGTATTAGGCAACAGACAAGAAAAACAACTTTTGGCACAAGAATGCCAATTTATTCTCTTTTGGACACATGAACACAAAATATCCCTGCAGGCCAAAAAAAAAAAAAATGCAAAATTTAAACAACCATCATCTTATCTCAACATGGGGATACCACCCCTCCCTTAATAGTTTAGAAAGTACCTCGTATTGCTAGAGACATACATCCAGTCCAAAGTTAATAAAATACATTTTTAAAACATTACAGGTCTAACAATATAGAAACCAAAATTACACCATTAGTCAAATGAACAAATGCAAACATTTTCAGCCACTAGACATAGAAAGAGCATGAATGTCAATAGCAAGGGATAAGAAAATGGTTAATCAATAACAAGATCTTCCCTTTAATTTTATAAGGAAAAATCCTTGGAGTTGAAGCAGTATTGATACAATGCCCTCAGCCTCCACTTTCTTAAAATGAAAGCGGAGCTACCACCTTGCTATTGAGCAAGAAAATCTTACAGCACATCCACAAAGGGTCGCTAGGGCAGGGCAGAGAGGGTGAGACTTCTTAAACAGTGGGTTGCCTTTTCCCACAAGACGGGTAGAGAGCTGAGCCAGGTAGGGAAGCTCTGACATAGGCTGGGCACCAGATCCTAAAGCACAGACCATTTAGAACCTGTAAATCATCACCTTTGGAAGCAGCAAATAGAATTTACAGTAAGAATGAGTATGTTCCGCCGGCCCAGACTGCGGCTGCGCGAAGCCGGCTAGCTCATTTTAGGAACCGCTCAGGGTTCAACAGCTAACGACAGTCAGAAACCATGATCGGTTCCGCATCTGGATCGTCACCACTCCCCTAATGTCCCCGCTCCTTATCCCCTAATTGTTACTCTTTAGCGTTGCTACATTTCAATCGTTCACACCACATGACAGTGCCTAAACAGGCCGCATTAAAACAAAACAAAACAAAAAACCAGCCTAAATCTACTTCTAGAGAATGCACACCTCCCATTGATTGACACATGCATAACGATTCAGTCAGTCCCAAGGGGTTATCGTATTCCAATTGTCAGGCCAAACTGAAATGACGCATTCAGACTTGCTTGCAATAGTATTGCTGCAACTCTGATTCTGTAGTGATTACCTCTTCAAGATTCACCCCCTCGGCAGGTTTTTCCCCCCCAATAATCCTAGTTCTTCCGTATTTCTTTCCTTTCATCCAAAACGAGAGCGTTTGCCCCCTTACAGGTACTGTTTCCCTATAAAAAATAGGCCTCCCGGCTTTTCCTCCACCACCACGCTGATTGGCCCAGCGTACAGGACTGACTGAGGTTGTACAGACCGTATAGTTCACGGTCAAGCACATGGCCCAACTGCCGGCAAGCGAATCAGGGCTTCCTGGCCCCCCGCCTCGCTCCCTGCTCCACACGGGCCCGGAGGTGATGAGAAGTGACCCTGCTGTGCGTTACCAAGCGAGCCCGAGGCGCTGCAGTGCAGGTGCGGTGCCCGCTGGCCGGCCGGCCACCAAGACTTCTTCACATCCTGGACGCCGGTCAGTCCTCCTCCTCCGAAAGAAGCTTCTGTTTCCTCCTCTTGGGTCCAGGGTGGCCATGCTGACGGGTATATTCTGAGCTCTCCCTGAACAAGCGTGAATAAAAGCAGCAGCCAGCCCCTCACCAACACGTCCTGATTTGTAGTATCCAAGTGAGGTATTTGCAGAAAAGGAAAATCGTAAGGAATTAACATATGCCATCTCTTCACTCCTGCCTGTGCCGTGCCTCAATTACAGAGCTTGCTTTCATCCCACTAGATGCGGAGAGTAAGGATGTCTGCAGTCATCTCAACGAGCTGCGGGACTCAAGATACGTCGTAAAACTCTCAGAGACCAGTCTCGGCAACACGGGTGGTGCCGCTGATGAACAGCACGTGGAAATGTAAACTTCAATGTATTTACAAGCTTCTTTAAAAGACTGAAGAAGAACAGTGCTTTGTATTGCTGGGATTTTGAGAAGGCTAGTTTAAGAGATTTGGACCGGCTGATGAGTTCAAGCAAACACCCCTCACCATCAGATCCAGTGTTTCCCCACCAGCAGTTTCCAGACAGAGGGGGCAACATCATTTTCCCACGTTGTATCTGTCTCTTCCCCCAGCACCTTCCTCGGCCATGCGGACTGTGGCTCCGGGGCCTTTATCCCCTTCTCCAGCTCTCACTTCTGAGGTTCCAGGACAGAGAATCACAAGTCAATAAAATTTGGGCTGGGAAACACTGGCTGGAACTACCAAGACTCTATGTAACTGTTGTCCATTCACAAAGTGTTATCTACACTAAATACAAAATGCGTTTTTTTCCCCTACATTTTCACTGATGCTTGCTTTAGACCAGCTCCCTTTGCTCGGACAAGAAAGGAACCCGTCTCCTTGCGAGCGGGATCTAGAATCTATTAAGAAAGATCAACATTTTCTATGCAGTTTTAGTTTAGTGAAAGGAAGGAAACCCCATCAAGTACATTTCAGGTTGAAAGAGAAGCAAAAAAATTTGCACTGCACGTAATTGTGTGAGTAACCTTGATTCCCGGGAAAAAAAGTTTTAAATGCCGGTACATTTATGCAGGTCGCAGCACCACTCAATGTACCTTAAGGATTGGCGAAGCCTATCCGATAAGGAAGCATCCTGGTTCTAGCTTATTTTAAAACAAAGTGACAGGACACCAACTGTGACTATAAAACAGATAACGATAATTCTTTAAAAAGTCATGGAAATATATGTCTTTTCTGACCAGTTTCAGAAATTGCCAGATTATGGTCTATAAGAAATAGCTGATAAAATCATACTGAAATCTCACCTAGAAAACTACACTGTTGGGGGAGGAAGAGAAGGGACCTTAAAAAATGCTTATTGCCAAAGTTAATTTTCTATGAGAAAAGTTTAAAAATCATTTAGATCTAACAAACCACACAGCAGCATAAAATGGGCACTTTTGAAAACTCTGAAAAATACTAAAAGCTGATTTTTTTTTCAAAGAGGGGGACACGTGAGTACTTGTGCCATGGCAGTATTATCTGTCACCGTGGCATGCGTTACACCTGTGTGCCACACAGTCACAAAAGTCAACCGAGTAAGACGACTGCCCGGTCTGAATCTGTAGTCAAATATAGTGCAACCGCCTGGCAGCCTGTACTTGCACCAGCACGAGTCTGTAGACATCAAGGAGATAAAGTAGGAAAACTAATAAAACTCTGTAAAACTTGCAAAAATTAATGCTCGTTAAAGGCATTTACAGTGGCGAAGTCAGAAATCTCCATTAAAAAGTCTACTACGGACCCACACAATTAAAAAGGTGACGCTGAACTGAAGTAGATTGTTTGGTTTTTCTCTCCCGCTTATGCACACGCCCCACTCAATGAATACAGAAAACAAGGAATAATCTTCTCTTATAAGACTAGAGGGATGCGGTGAACCCCACAGCTAGCAAAATATTCCATAGAAACCTTTCTTGTAGAGTCCTTAAGGAAGTTCAGGCTGATCAGCCTTTGCATGATGAGGTAAAAATTCAGTCCAGTGCATCAGAAAAGACAATCTATGAGTATCTATTACTTTTAAAAAATGGCTCAATTTTGTTGATGCATCAGACGGTGCTGCGAAGAATAGATTCAGTGCAACTATTCTGAGCTGCTGGTAGAAGACCACCTGAAGTCAACTTGGCTCTCTCGAGAGGCAGTAGGCATTTGAAACATTTTGAGGCTGCGTGGGGTGCCAAATTGGGTGAGTTCTTTTTCTGAGACTCTCAGGCAAAATACATCGTGTGCTGGGTATCATGGTGGATCTGCACAGCCTTGGCCAAGGCCTGAGGATCCCGGCCATTGCTCTGTCCTGACACATGACTGCCTTCCGCGCTGTAAAGAGAATAAGGCAAAAACAAACAACAAAAAAAACAGGTGTAACAGAAGACCACTTCCAACTTCACACGTTTCAAACAGCACAAATACTACTGGATTCAAGAAGATCTTAGGCTCAAGCTGTGGCTCCTTAAATAATGTGTTGTGTCTCTCTAAACGTGAGTAAGCTCACCCGAAAAATGCATACAATTTATTAAATGGACTGTTGCAATAATCAGCTAGAACAATGTCCACAAAGACCCAATCCTTAGCAGTGCTGACATTAGGACTTCCGCTGCCTACTATGCCTGGTTAATGCCTACTTGTCCTCTAGGCTTCAGTCAAATGTCATTTTCCCCAAAGAAATCTTCCCTGCTTCCAAAGTTCAGGTCAGAGCCACCTGAAACACACTTTCACAGAATCCTCTACCTTTTTTTTTTTTCTCATGGTACTAAACAAAATTGAAATTATTAATTGGATCGTTATATATTTACCCCGGGAAATGCAAACTCCAAGAAAGCAGTGACTTTGTCTATCTGACTCACCACTGAACCACTGGTGCCCAGCACACAGTAGAGTCTCAACAACCATATGTTGAACGAATTCCTGTGCCTAGGATAATGCTGGAACATACTATGTTGCTGCGTAAATGTTACTGTGCCAGGAGTCTCTTCTCATCTTCTCCTCACTAGCTACACAACCTTGAAGAGGTAACAACTCCTTTAAACTTTGGTCTTTTACGATAACAGTAACAACTTCTGGGGCGCCTGGGTGGCACAGCGGTTGGGCGTCTGCCTTCAGCTCAGGGCGTGATCCCGACGTTATGGGATCGAGCCCCATATCAGGCTCCTCCAGTATGAGCCTGCTTCTTCCTCTCCCACTCCCCCTGCTTGTGCTCCCTCTCTCGCTGGCTGTCTCTATCTGTGTTAAATAAATAAATAAAAGCTTTAAAAAAACAAAAAACAAAACAAAACAAAAAAACAGTAACAACTTCTGAACAGACCTCTTAAGGGTAGGATATAAAGGGCTTGGTAAACTAACTGTAAATCACCAACCCTCTTCTGACTTAAATTATTTCTTTTGCTATTTAATTATTTTACTACTTAAATTATTATTGCCCTTACCATCTAAACTCACAATCTTAGTCATCTTTTACTTCATCCTCTTCTCTCCCACTCATGCCCAATTAATGGTTAAGGTCTGCCTATTTTATCCCCAAAGTAGCCTTTTACATTTAACAAAGGAAACCTGCTCTAACATACTTTTCCAGCTTCATGCCTGCTGTTCCCCTTTCATACTATCCGATAAGGAATAGAAAGAAAAGGAAGAAAACTTGCTATTGTCTAAACATGTCACTTGCTTTCTCTTTATGTCCATTGTTCCCTTTGCCTGGAAAACCCTTTTCTCTTCTTTCTAGAGCCAAATCGTACTCATCCAGCAATGAAATCTTCTCTAACAACCTTTCTTCTGATGTCCCACTGCCCCTTCACCTATACAGCCTTGGGCTAATTGTCAGTGCTCTGTTTGCCTCTATTGTCTGCCCTGCGGAAACAGAAAATCCCAGGAAACAGGTCTTCCTCATCTTAGTATTTTTAGTACCTAGCACAGTGCTGGGCACACAGTCAACACCTAATAAATGTGTTGAATGAATGAATGTATATTACAGAATGGAAGGTATAAAGCCACAGCTGGGCATTTTCCATAATAGCGTATTTTCAACCCTTACAGAAATAGACTTGCAATGGAATGTCTACTATTTAGCAGCTGAATTCAGACTTGGGGAAGAGCCCAGAAACTGCTACACTTCACAGATGGTCATTTGGAAAAGAAAATTAATGCAGAGAGCTTGTTCAGCTATTTAATAGTGCTCAGTAACAGGTCAAAATGTCTGATGCTTCTGAGATCCCTATTTGGGGGTGAAAATGGTCTGGCACTCCTCCTCTCCCACACACATGCCCCAGATTCACTCTGGTGCATTCTTCCAAATTGTACAGAAAACCAAGTGAACTGTGTAGGACTTCCCCTCGCATGAAGTGGAATCCACAGGCCTGTGACTGCTCAGACTAGAGCCAGGGCGCTGTGTGGGCCACCTCTGAGGCTGCTCGGGACCTGAGCAGAACTGAATACATCTGGCTCTATGGGAAAACCACAGGCAGCTCCCAGTTAGACGTTTTTCCTTGGGCAGACTATAGACACACCATGCAAGTATGAACAAGCCTGAGCACTTCTTGGACCAAAAGTCACATTATAAGTTCTCAAAGGCACATTCAATTTTATTCACTTCTTGAAATTTAAACCCTAAAAGGAAGTTTAGCTCTTCCAAAAAGTTTTCTGTAATAGCTCTTTTTTTTTTTTTTTTTAAACATGCTGCTAATTCAGACAAAAAGAGATCTCACTGTGCCTGAGCAACTTGCCTGTCGTGATCTTTATCCACCAGATGATACCTTGCCCTGAAAGCTACAAGCCGGGCATAATATGCAGGGGCTGGAATGGAGACTGAGCGCGTGCACCGCACATAGGTGTGACAAAGCTGGTAGGTTAGAAGCTGGAGCTCATCGGCCGTGAAGCAGTTGTCATCCCACAAGACCTGGTAATGTGAAGGACGGCTGGTTCCCTGGAGAGAGACTTTTATGATTAATATGTTTGTGACATGGGTTGCCTATCTGAGAGGAAAGAAGAATTGAAATCTACTCCTTAAATCCAGAAGTATTCCTGCCTAGGACACCTACAAGCAGATACCCAGACCGAAAGATAACAGTTCTAGAATACAAGCACTAAATTAACGACGTGAATGCACAGTGTTGAGTAACAAGTCTAGTCAAGCCGGCTGCTGAATTTGCAAACATCTCCCTATTGAGTCAAAGATCTGAACCAGTTTCCAAATTACCTGAATTCCTGCATGACTACAGAGGTAAAAGTCGAACTCGGATGGATGGGTGATGGTGCTATCCACTGTAGTGCCTGCTGGTACATTGCCACTTTTCCCCACCTACCAAAAAAAAGGGGATGGGGAGTATAATTAGTCATCAAAATGCCAAACTGAGCTCAGGCCATATTTTCCTCTTATGTGTTAACTGGTGACAGGTTAGCAAACTGTTCTTAAATGAAGTCTTGAAAATCAGTTTAGTTCAACACCTTGAATGTTCTGTAACGTTTCTTAGCCGAACCACTTTATCCTCAAGCATTTTCTCAAACACAGACATTCCATGGCTTCTCCAGGGGGATCCAGACAAAGAATTATTTTACCTGGTACCTTGAGTTGCATTATTGTCATCTATTTATAGATAATATGTTGGCATTGTTCATGGGGGGGGGGGGAAGGCATTTACAATGGATAACCTTCCTGAGGAAAAAAATCAATTTTATTCCTTACTTGGAGTAAAAAAGATAAGCACAACTTTCAGTAAAAGTTAAGATGAAGAAATCTTTGAACTGGTGCACGGGGCTCAACAAAACTAATGCTTTTACAGAATCAATAAAAGAAGCCAGCAGCACATGCATTAGCAGGAAGAGTGCACTGAAATGGGAATTAGGGAGACCAGAGTTTCAGTTCTAAGCCTGGTCTTGCAACTATGTACCTTAACAAAGCAGAGTATCTTTGGGTCTTAATCTGATCAGCTATAAAACTAGCTGATGATCGTTTACACTTTGAAAATTCTAAATTGT
The DNA here is from genome assembly GCF_024610735.1 of Ursus americanus. Classification (NCBI taxonomy): domain Eukaryota; kingdom Metazoa; phylum Chordata; class Mammalia; order Carnivora; family Ursidae; genus Ursus; species Ursus americanus. The sequence goes on from NC_142159.1 coordinate 3,896,190, forward strand.
AAGGTTCATTTACGGCCAAAATTCTAAAATCAAACTTCTAGGAAAGTAGAGAGGGGAACTTCAGAAACGCATTTACAAGGAAAGGCATTAAACCTTGCCATTTGGTCAATTTTCATCCTTTCGTGCTGTACAGCAGGGTTCCGTATGAGGAATTTTATTCTGTAGGCATGAATTTGATGGGAGTTTATTTGGCTCCATTCTAACTACCGCTACCCTTGGCTGAATTGTACACCGATGTGTACAGGAACGTCCACGAGTACAGAAAAGTCTCATTCCATCAAGTTCAAATGTGAATTTGGGGACCCAGCTGGATAAGAGGAAACGTAACTGAGTTATAATAGCTCTGGCATTGTTTCCCAAAGTGTGTTCTTCAGGGATATTAGTTCCACAGGATGTGTTTAGGTATTTTACGGTCAAACAGATTTGAGAAATACTGGGCTGAACCCACGTTAAAAGGGTTCTTCTATTGTATGACTTCTCAGAACCTTTATTCAGTGATGTATACTCTTTAAGAGGGAGATGGAGTAAATAGGATTTTCCAAACTTATTTGGCCACAGAATTCTTTTTAAAAAGATTTTAATTAAGTAAGTAATTAACTTTTAAAGTAAATTCCATGCCCAGTGTGGAGCCCAACACGAGCTTGAACTCACGACCTTGAGATAAAAACCTAGGCTGAGATCAAGATTTGGATGCTTAACCCACTGAGCCCCCCAGGTACCCCGATTTTATTTTTAAGTAATCTCTACAGCCAGAGTGGGGCTGAAACTCACAACCCAGAGAATCAAGAGTCACATGCTCCACGGGCTGAGATAGCCAGTTGCCCCAGCATGGAATCCTTTTTAAAGCAAAGCTCTTAGAATCTACAGATGAGAACGGAAGGAGGTGATGCCCTGGGGAAAAGAGAGATCCAGGCTTGTTCGTTTAACAATTACTGCTTGAGCGCCCATGTGGAAGGCTCTGCAGCAGATGCTGGGGATGAGAGACAGAGGCACAGAGAGAACGAATGAACTCGCATTCCTGCCCTTTGTGAGCACGGTCTGCAGTGAACTGCAATGTAGTGTGATGAGAGCATTACGGAAGGCACTGGAAAGAGCTGGTGGGAGGAAATAGTAGAGCCATCCTTTATAGGATAAGCAGGAGCTGAAAGGGGGATAGGTTGAAAACCCGAAACACTCCAAATATCTCCTAAAGTCAGGAATAGATGAACTAATTGTGGTTCCGCCATAGGATGAAATACTAAGCGATAAAAATGAATGAACTGGCGATATACACAATAAACATGGATGACCCTCAAATGCATTATGCTAAGCAAAAGAAGCCAGACCAAAGGCTACGGTGTTCTACTTGTATATCATTCTGGAAAAAAGCAAAACTGTAAGGACAGAATGCCTGTCAGTGGTTGCTAGGTCGGTGAGGGAAGGGGTTGACTGCAAAGGGCTTGGCAGAATGTGTGTGCATGATGGATTGTTCATGTCTTCACAGACATGGTGGTTACACCACTATAGACATTTGTCACAACCTGCAGAACAGTACACTAAAAAGGGTGGATTTTACTGTTATCTACGTTATACCTTAATAAGAATAGTCAGTGGGGGGGGGGGGAGAGTGGCATGGATGTGGTCATCTCGGGGATTCAAATCCACAATGTGTATGGGAAATGGAAAGTGTATGAGGGCGCGGTGGAAGGATGAAACTAAAATGTTTTGGCTACCTTAGGAAAATGCTGAACACCAAAGGGAAGTATTTGGTAGACAATGGGGGATATGTGAAGCTTTCTGAATAATGGAGTGGCAAAGTAAGATGCATTTTTTTTTTTAAGTAAGCTCTAAGCCCAATGTGGGGCTTGAACTCACAACCCCAAGATCAAGAGTCACATGCTCTATCGACTGAGCCAGCCAGGTGCCCTGAGATCTGTATTTTTTAAGCCTAGCCCTGACAGCAGGTGGAGGGTACATCGGTGAAGGAGGAATGCTGATGGGGAGACCAGTCGGAGTCTCCTGCAATCCGGGAGGTTCTGCCCAGGACAGAGGTAACACACAAGAGGAAGAACTGAGACAAGAGATTTCAGGGCAGAACACAGAAGACTATTTGAACAACTGGATAAGAGGGGACAGGAAGGGGGGGGAGAATTTAAAGACAACGCTGAAGTTTCTAGCTTGGCTGACTTAATGTACAATGATGCCAAGTCACTGGAGAAAAGGAAAATTGAGGGAGGAATAGGCTTTGGATGAGGATAAAACAATAAGGAGAAGGTTTAGACGTGTTTTGCTTGAAATGCCTGTGGTAGATTGGATCACTAGTGCCAAATATTCCCGTGCCCTCCCTGGGGGAGGATTATACATCCCCACCCAGTTAACTCAGGAGTGGCCATGTAACTTGCTTTGGCTGATAGAGTGTGGCCTGAGATGGAAACTTCTGGGCAGAAGCTTTAAGAGCCAACATATGGATTGTGCGGATCTTTCTTTCCCTCTGATGTAATGACTAGTGGCGTTCCAGATAGATTCTTCTCTTCTCTGAGGACATCAGGGTCACAGCTGCAACAGAGTCACAGTGAATGTGTAATATGAGCAAGAAATGCATCTTTATAAGCCCCTAAGACTTGGGAGGGTTTTTTTGTTACCGCAGCCTAGCCTATCTTGCTGATACAATGTCCACAGAGCATTTGAGGAAACATATCTGGTAGACAATTGAAAGTGCAGATCAGGAACTGCACAGAAATGTGTGCAGTTGGGAATACAAATTTAGGAATCTATAACCAGATCAGTGAACGCAGAAAAGTGGGTGAGACTAAAGAGAGTTGAAATTCAGAAGAGAAGAGGGAGAGAAAAGTATGGAAAGCCTGGAAATGTCAGTATTTAATGGCCAGATGAGGAAGAGAAGTCGCAGAAAGCCTGATTCTAGAGGAGGGTTGTGAATCTGGAAAGTCATATTCTTGCTCAGGCAAAGAGGTCAGTGTGAGAACTTGACAAGATAGGACTAGATTCGAAATGAGCAAGTCACTGAGTGAATGACTTCCATAGAATCATTGAAACTGAAGTCAGCCTACAGGGAATGGAGGTACAGATGGAAAGTCAGTCATTTTTCTTCTAAAAGTTTGGCCATGAAAGAAAAGAAAGATAAGGTGGTAGGTTGACTGAGAAACAGAGTTAGGGAAGCTTACTGGGGGGTCCAGGAAGAGTTGAGGAACTTTAGAGGGTGAGGAGAAGGAACTGGAGTTTTGAAAACCAATGGTAATTAATGAAGTGGTCCTGTAGGAACAAAAGCATAGGTGGAGAGATTAGCCTCTGAGATGTGAGTGGAAGGAGAGGAGAAAACACATTTCAGTACCTTTGAAAGTAGAGGAGAGAGGGGCACCTGGATGGCTCCGTCGGTTAAGCGTCCAACTCTTGATTTCAGCTCAGGTCACGATCTCAGGGTCGTGAGATCAAGTTCCCTGTGTCAAGCCCCGTGCTCAGTGGGGAGTCTGCTTCTCTCTCTCCCTCCGCCCCTCCCCCAGCTTGCACTCTCTCTCACACTAAAATGGATAAATGAATCTTAAAAAAAAAATAAAAAAGAGGAGAGGAGAGGAAGCTGAGAAAACTCATGCCTTCTGGATGTTGTTTTCTGGGGAAATAGAAGGTTGTTCTACTGCTGGCAAGGTAAAGCACTGCCAATAAAGGCATCACAGATTGGGCTGGGGAGTTGAGGAGTGAAGATTTGGAATACATGCTAGGGGAACCCGATAAAAGGAGAAACAGCAGCGCCAAAGCCTGGCTGAGGTTTGCTATCATGAATCTGCAATATCATTCATCATTAAACAAATTACTTTCTTCCTCAGCAATCTCCATTGGCCTAAGAGTCGAAGCAAAGGAAACGGGTAAGTGGACTGATCCAGAGTTGGAGATTGGCAAGAGGCGCGATTAGAGAACTGGAGATGTTGGTAAGTGTCGAGGGAGCAGGGTAGACCAAGGACAGGGGTCATCAATGTCTGGAAGGTTAGGAGTGACACGGGATGGTAAAGAACGAAACGAGGAAAGAGCCTGGGTTTTAGGAAGACAATCCAGCTCCTAGAGCTACAAGGACAGCAATTTGATGGAGGGATGGAGAGGTGACAGTGTGGTTAAGGAGGGGGTGGCAGGGTGTTCTGTGACCAGAGCTCAGGCAAGGGTTTGGAGAATTTGTATCAGTGGAGGTCTAAGAAGTACTACTGAGTCAGGGTTTGGGCAGTTCAGAAGATAACACTTGGAATCTGAGCTGACTGGTGGAACTGGAGCCCAAGGAGAAAAACTTAGTTTTCCAATGATTCTGAAAACAAAAAGAAACAGCTCAGCCTTGGATTAGAGACAAAAACTAAGAGCGTACTAGAAAATAATGAGAGTGACCCACAAGATTACAAGATTAAGCAACAGAAAGAACTGGTCTCTCTGGGGGCGGATCAGGGAGGGCCTTGGAAAAGGTGAAATAACATCACAGAAAATATCATAGAAGCAAAGTCACCCAATATTATGCACCTATAATTGGGTAGTTTACACATAAATAACAAATTATAAATCGATTGTACAAAATGCCTCTTTTTGGGAATTATACCCCAAATTAATATTTATTTATTAATTTAATCCTTACAACACCCCTGTGAGATAGGTATTGCTCTTACTACATTTTACAGATGAGAACATTATGGCTTAGAGAAGTTAACCTGCCCATGGTTAGTAAGTGTGACGTTATAAGCATTCAAAGTGTGCACCCTAAGAATCCCCTGCATTGATATATGCACGGATACAAAATCATTTGGAAGAGAAATTCTTCTTTATATCCTAGAACCATGCCTTAGGCACTGGTAACAAGAAGTAGCAAATGATAATAAAGTCCAAATAGATAAATCACCCCTTTGGGGTTTGCCTGTATCACCGTAGTGTATCTTGGCATGATTTTTACTCCCTTAAAAACCTCAGAAGCCAACATTTTCTGTCACACAAGAGAAATATTCAGGCTTGAAACCTGTATCATTCAGAAGTGATCACCTATGTTCAACTGGAGTTAGTGTAGTTATTATTATTACATTTGTTTTTAGGGAAAAAAATTGTATGTATGCCCATCTGAAAACATATATCAGATAATGTATCAGATAACGAGGCTTCTACCATAGTTTCTTACCCTTTCTGTTTTATCTGCACAAAAAAGTCGTGTGTGATGTCTCTTCTGCACCACAATGTAGGTTATTCCTGGCCGGTAATCTTCTTCCAAGCTAATACACGCCTTTCGAATTGCTATTAGCTCTGGCCAGGCGACCTAGGAGTTAAAAACAGATAGACGTTTAATTGAGAACTCACCTTGCAGCTCCCAGATCTGGTTTACCCGGAGTGGCAGATGGGAGGAAGCTCCATCAGACACTTTCTCAGAAACCCCCAAAGGCAGCTATGGGTAATGAGAGTACCTGTTTCATTTGTCCCTCCGATACCCCTCCACGGTAGTAGATGATTCGAGTGGGTTTGAAGCGTGTAGATTTGTAGAACTGGATCAGCAGCTCTCGAACCATGTTAGTGAGGTCCTGAATTACCTCCTGACTGTAGAGGAGCTCCTGCGAGATCTCCTGGCGGGAGGTCTGCACCCGAACAGTGGCACAGTACCGGCTGGGGTGGCCATCCATACTGCCGACGACAGCAGCAATGGAAGGCTTCTTCCCGTCCCCTGCTGGGGGGTGCGTGACATCTGCTCCCAGGAAGATGACAGGCTGCTGGAACACCGAGGGCCTGCTCAGATTGAAGGAGACATTCACACTCAGACATACAGATGAAAATCTGTACTTTCAAGCTCACCAGATATAATCACAGATATAGTTTTACAAGACAGAATAAAGACTTGAACACATTGGGTGAGAACTCTAAGGCCCATTGAGTGTCTTGCCTCTCCTGAAATGAATCTGAATTGACTTAAGAAGTCAACATGGTTGGGGTGCCTGGGTGGCTCAATAGGTTAAGCATCTAACTCTTGGTTTCGGCTCAGGGTCCTGGGATCGAGCCCCATGTGGGGCTCTGTGCTCAGCACGGGGTCTGCTGGAGAGAGAGACTCTTCCTCTCCCTCTGTTCCTCCCCCTGCTCTCTCTCTCTCAAGTAAATAAATAAAATATTTAAAAAGAAGTCAACATGGTTCTTCTATAATAGCAGGAAGGGAAGAATTGAAAAAGAGGGCCTGAGCCAAATTTAATAAAATCTCTGTGTGAAGGGAAGACTTTCCCAGAACGAATTCTCTTGGGATCCTAAGATGCCTACAATGGATACAGAATTGTGGAATTTATGTGGAACGGGGACAAAACCCCCAATGCTCTTTAAGATGTGAGGCTTAGAGAAGAGAATCGAGTCTAGCTACTTTCCTATTTTATTTTTATCTATAGTATTCATCACATATACCACATATTTTACTTAATTATTTTTTTAAAGATTCTAATTTTAAGCAATCTCTACACCCAATGTGGGGCTCAAACTCACAACCTTGAGATCAAGAGTCACACACTCTGCTGACTGAGCCAGCCAGGCACCCCACTTAATTTAAATTGTATTTATTTTCTACACACACACACACACACACACACACACACACACACACGAGTGTAAACTCCACAAGGGCAGGAATTTTATTTGTTTTTATTCACTGCAGTATCCCTAGTGCCTGGAACACTGCCTAGCTCACAACTGGCACTCAATAAATACTGTTGAAAGAATGAACTCATTTATTTGACACTGATTTTTCTAAGGAATCAAGGGAGAAAAATCATGCATGCTTCTCTGGCAAATTCCTAAAGGAAGGGTTTGGAACTGAGTACTGATCCTTAAAGTGTACTGTAGGAGGCATCCCAAATCTGAAAATCTTCCGTAACGTAACAGATAGCTCCATGAGGGCAGAGGCTGTGTTATATTTCTCTGTAGATATCGCATGCAACATGATGGGGTGGGGCAGTACAACAGCCAACACACATCTGCAACATACATATGCATAACGTAGTAACAGTTTACATATACTATGTACCAGCCACTGTGCTAAACACTTTACCTGTATTAACTCATGTAGTCCTCACAATAATCCCATGAGGGTGGCACAATTATTATCTCAATTTTCCAGATTTAAAAAACGAGACAGAAGAGATGAAGGAGCTTGCCCAAGCATACATGACTAGGAAACAATAAAGCTGGAATCCAAACCCAGGGCGTCAGACACCGAGGTACATGCCCTAAACTACCATGTCATATTTTCTCAAGTATCTGGGGTAAAATTAAATGATCTCAGATTTTAGGTTAACTTCCCATACTGCCTGTATACCTCATCCATCAAAGGTGTAGGAAGGATTTTGTTACCTATAAATTGTATTCAAGGGCAAATTAAGAATTGGAATATGTTTGTACAAGAGCAATTTCATATTCTTGTCAAGTACAGCAATCACTAATACCACAGCCCTAAACTGAACTTTTCAAATCACTTTCACATACAGAATTTCACATGAAAACATTTTTGAGTTAACAAGTCAGATAGTATCTCAATAGAGAGGGAAAATACTAATTAATGAAAAGATGGACAACCCAATCTAAGAAATGGCAAAGAACTGAACAAACCCATCACAAAAGAGGATATCCAAATAGCCAGTAAACATATGAAATTGTGTGCAAGATGATTAATCATCGGAGGAATGCAAATTAAAACCGCAATGAGATACTATCATCCCAAACAAAATGGCTCAAGTTAAAAGGACTGATACTACCAAGTGTTGGTGAGAATATGGAGCAACCAGAAATCTTCATGGAAATGTAAACTGGTACAACCACTCTGGAAAACTCTTTGACAGTATCTATCAATGCTAAATACATGTACTCTCTATAACTTAGCAATTCTACTCTCGGAAATATACCCAGGAGAAAGAGTATTTACATCCACCAAAAATGTAGAAAAATTGTATACTGAATGCACAAAAACATCCATCAATGGTAGAACAGATTAAAATCCTGTGGTATATCCATATAATGAAATACTATACAACAATGAAAATGAGTAAACTACTACTTAATACAGTAACGTGAATGAATTCCAGACACAAAAGCAGCAGACACAAAATACTACATATTGTATGGTTCCATTCATATTAAGTTCAAAAATAGGCAAAACTAATCTATGGTGATAGTGGTTATCTTTGGGGGTTATCTATTGGGAGGGGCCACAAGGAAGCCTGACAGGGGCTGGAAATGTTCTAGATCTTCACCTAAGTAGTGGTTACATGAGTGTATACATACGTAAGAAAAAGTAATTGAGATGCATGTTTAAGATCTGTGTGCGTGACTGCAAATTACATTACATTTGATCTTAATAAAAATGTAGGAAAAAAAGTTGAAAACACAAGAGTTCAGCACCTTACCTCTGATGAGGTACAAGCACATTGTTAATTCCTCCGAGCTTTGCATTTATCTTCAGGCAAAGGTTGGAAAGGGTCTGGGGTGAGGTCTTCACTACATTTTTTACCTGGACACACTGTGTGGCCATACCCAGGAGGGTATCTCCAACACGTTTCACCTCCGCTACAAGGATAAATTCATTAATTAATTTAAAAATGGTTAAATATTCTCCTAATGACTAAGAGTAGAGGAAAACACCCACACATAAACATTTACACAGTGCGCTGTGCTAGACGTGGTCGTTTCATCTGCTAAACCCCCGGGGGCGATTCTTCCTTTTCTTCCCTCCCGCAAGCATTGAAGGTAGCCCACTTCCTTTACTCTCGGATGCTGCCTGCCGCCACTAACTCAGTCCCTTGAAGGTACTTTTTCCACGGGACTGGTCTGGCAAAGGAATCCATCTCCCAGCTCCTCCCTCTCTGTATACATGCCAGCTCTTTGACCTTCAAGTATTTTTCTCCCACCCTCCCCCTCTTTTTCCTCTAAACATGAGAGATAAACAGTAACAAACGAAACAACTACAGAGGGCACTGAAGACATTTTATAAAGTTCAAATAGCTGGTCTGTGGTTCCCAAATCCTTTATTTAGATGATAGGCAAAAGAACTTTGTATCACTCTTGTTAAAATAGACACAAACTAAACAGCTTCTTTTCTGGAAGTGGTAGGCTCCCCCACTCTTCCCCACTCTGATATTCCTAAGTGCTTTTCACCAAACATTCTGGTTCTTCCTGCTTTGAGGACTATGCTAGAATCCCGCTGTATGCCCCACACTCATTCCCACTGCATTTCCTGACCCCCGTTCTCCGATTCCCTCACAAAGGTTGGGAAGAGCCATGTGGCTGGTTCCGGTCAAGAAGCTGCAAATGTTAAGAGCCTTCCAGAGCTCTCTTTTCTCTCTGCCAGGGGGCCAGCAACTTTCCAAATAGCAACTGCTCTGCCAGCCTGGGTCCCAGAGGGAAAATGACATGATGGCATGGAGCAGAGGCCACGGTCTACCTTAACGGACACACAGCAGAAGCAAAAAAATCAACCTTTGGTGCTTTGTGTCACCGAGAGTCTGGGGTTGTTTGTGACTACAGCATAACCTAGCTTATCCTGACCTACTCCTTGAAATCATCCCTCATTCAATATTAAAGGAGTCCATACCGTACACTGGTGTCTTCCCAGGCAAGATAACCACGATTAGCTGGAGGCCCACATAGGTCATTTTCAGGTGTTTGAACATGGGCTCCACACTGTCTGCACCTTGTGCATACTTGCAGAAACACGGCTGACCCTGGATGGGCATTCCTGCATCCTTAGAGATCTTACGGAGCTGGTCAGTGAAACTCCTGTTAAAATAGAACCAGTGGCGCGGTGCTTTCATTTCAGAGTACGTTCCTAGCATTTATTTTCCACTAAGATACTTCTTTCAGTTCTGCACATTCTTAGCCAAAATTAAAAATAAACAAAGAAAAAAATCTTTAACTGGTTGCCAAAGACGGGCTGGCAATTGTATCACTGCAATTATAATGCACAAGAATTTGTATTATTATTAAGCTATCAGGTAATCTTTATGAATTTTTAAATAATTATGCCTCAACTGGGCCCCAGGAACTAGAATAGCATTTCTGTTCAAAGATTTTTTTTTTAATTTTTAATTTTTTTTAAACATTCAAATCAGTAATTCTGAACTAAAGAGGAGCAAAGTCAAAATTTTAGGTAATGTGCATTTTGGTAAGCTTGGCACAAGAATGGTTGGGTACGCTTGTGTTCAACTGAGAACATGGAAACACGAAATCAGTATATTTAGGATTACATTCAAACTTGTAACAGATTTGATTCAATAGCAATATCAAAAGAAATCATCATGTTAAAAAAACGAAATTCATTGTGAAGTTTTAGATTTTGGATATGAGAAGTGACTTTAATCTATGTATAAAGCTTTCAGAATCATTTCTTTTGTACATTTGCCAATATTTTGTAAGATTCCTTTCTTCCTTCCAGTTCCCTTTTCCTGCTTAGATTTTTCCACCCTCCTCACTAAGTTCCTTTCCATAGACAGCTGCATCTGTAAGACACGAGCCAATGATCTCAGTTGGTGACCCTGCGTAAAACAAGCTCACTCGTAAATTATAATGATTAAAAATGGACGAGTTTTTAATCTCAGCTGAAAAGATACAATTAATACCAAAGGAAGCTTCACTAAGAACTCAAGAGTGTGCCAACCGTCTCTGCTTCGGCCTTGTTAGTCACAGGTTTCTGCTTTCAATGTAAGGAAGCTGAGTCAGATTCTTAATGTCAGTCCCGAGTTTGCAATTTACTATAATACAAGGTCTTTTTCCTACAGCCAGATGGCGTCACTATAGGAGTCAGGGATGTGGTGCCAGCGTACACAGCACATTCACGTAAAGATGGTATTTTCATATCTGGAAGGGATATTACTAAGCTGAAAATATGAAGATACTCACTTTAGTAAATCTTCCCTACATTGTTTCTGAGGCGCAAAACAAGCAACTGCCCAAACTTTAATTTCAATGCCAGCATAAAACTGCTTTCCTCGCATGTCCCAGACACCCTGGTTGGGTGTGGCTACTGTTTTATTCTTTAAAAAAAAAAAAAAGAAAAGAAAAGAAAAAAAAGAAACAAAAGAAAAGAGAAAAGACATTACAATCTAAGGCCATGTTAATGTTGATGAGGGGATAAACAAAACTCTATTTGGTATTAGCCAAAAGACAAAAAGCAATAATGAGCAAAACTATGGGTAAATTCAGTGTGGTGTAGTGGAGAAACCCTGGATTATTCTCTTGTTGATTGGTCGTTGGAAGGAGCTTGCTGAATGAAATCAAAAGCTTACCCGGCCTCCGTACTGCAGCATTGGTGCTGGAAGTACCCGGCCTGTGAGCTCTGTCATTTCATTGTGGACAACAATACCAAATTCTTTAAGGTATGGATCCGGTCCACCCACCATGCTGTTACTCTTCACCTAAAGAACAGGAAAGCCTGCGTATATAAAAACCAAAGAGTAACTGTGGCCTACCAGGAGTTTTCTATTGTCTTGTTTTCTCATCTGAAAGCTAGCTTATCGTGAAGACCATGCCTTACTGACCAGTCTACTGATTTCTTCTTGTCTGTCGGGAGCCGATCTTGCTGTAGCTTTGATCATTGTGGAAGTCTGATTGTCTGTGAGCTTCTTTATACATCGCTGTCCTGCCACGATATTACAGACCTACAGAGAGGCAAAGAGAAATTCGTTTGTGTAATGGTAAACTGTATCTTACCTCTTCCATTCCCCAAAACATGAAAATGCTATTACCTAGCGAAGCTATCTCCCTAAAATATTTTATTTATTTTTTTCAAGACTTATTTATTCATTTGAGAGACAGAGAGAGAGAGCAAAAACATGCAGAGAGGCAGGGAGGGGCAGAGGGAGAGAAGCAGACTCCCTGATGAGCTGGGAGCCCAATGGTGGGCTGGATTCCACAAACCCAAGATCATGACCTGATCTGAAACCAAGAGTCAGACACTCAACAGACTGAGCCACCCAGGTGCCCCTGCCCAAAATACTTTAGAAATTAATAGGAAATTCTACTACTAGTTTAGAACATGATTTTTTTTTTTTTAACTCATTCAAGAGACTGGCAGATTTGGCAAAGGAAAATTCAGTTTAGCTTACCTCGAGTGGCAAATATGTATGTTTTTGTTCTTGTCCCACTTGGAGACAGGGAAGATGGGGGTATTTCAGCTGCAGACTATACTTCTGCTTAAAATACTGAGCTACTGTGCATTCCATAGCTTGACCATTTTCTAGCTGTAAAGGAAAACTATGGGAGAGAATATTCTTTTTAGAAATGTCTTCAAGTTCTTTTTTTCTTAAACAAGCAAACAAACAAAAGCCTAACATCTTCTACCTTGATCAGTCACTTAAAAAACAAAGGTCAATCTTTATTTGACCAGTTTCACTTAAGTCATTTTAGTATTTAATGAGAACAGCGATTCTTGGAATTTTCCATGTTTGTTGAAGGTAGGATGAGAAAAATATTAAATTAAAACTTAAAGAGAAGTTAAAACGAGAAGAAGCTGCAGAACCAGAAAATACAAACTCACTAGAGGTCAGTTGACACCTACGGATAGATATATCATCTCTAGCTGGCTTCCTATACATTATTAAAATCAAATAAGGACTTGGGATCATCCATAAAGGAGCTTTATTTGCTTAAGAGAACTTTTTGTAAAGTGAGTGTAACATAGTTATTGGGGCAACATTTCCAGATCCCCAAACCAGGACAAATATATGTGGATTTAGAGACAAAAGACCAAACACATGAAACTGAGACTGTGCCAGGATATTTGATATAAACTGGAGAGCATGATTTAAGAAATTCTCTTTCTTTGGTTCTTCCAGGGGGCAAATTATCTTAAATACTTGGTACAATAATAACTTTAACCTGCTATTTTATTTTATTTTATTTTTTTTCCAAAGATTTTTATTTATTTATTTGACAGATAGAGACAGCCAGCGAGAGAGGGAGCTCAAGCAGGAGGAGTGGGAGAGGAAGAAGCAGGCTCATAGCGGAGGAGCCTGATGTGGGGCTCGATCCCAGATCGCCGGGATCACGCCCTGAGCCGAAGGCAGACGCTTAACCGCTGTGCCTCCCAGGCGCCCCTAACCTGCTTTTTTACCTGCTGCAGCCCTACAACACAACAATGCAGTGAGAATCATCTATGTGATATTTAAATCTACGTGCTTCTCATTTTCATGCAAAGATTACATAAATCTATAAGTAAAATTATTTTTACAGGGTAATGTGAAGTAAATAATGAAAAAGATGCAGTTCTTGAAACAAAAGCTACACTTCTCAACAGTGACTTCATAAGGTTTCAGTCACCTTTTACCCCCTAGAGAATGAAGTCAATAGTATAATATGAAGAATACATGGAACACCACTTTATAACTCTGAAGAAATTCACATCAGGTGCATATGGGTTCATACAGAAGAATTTATTCAAATCATACTGAATTAATATACCAACATTTAGTCAGAGGTCACCCAAAAGCTTCTACTATCTAGAACAAACCCTTCCTGATGATTTTGATGTACGCTAAAGTCTAAAAATTGAGAACCATGGAACTAAAACTGTCAGAGAAGAATATAAACAAACAGGGGCGCCTGGGTGGCACAGAGGTTAAGCGTCTGCCTTCGGCTCAGGGCGTGATCCCGGCGTTATGGGATCGAGCCCCACATCAGGCTCCTCCGCTATGAGCCTGCTTCTTCCTCTCCCACTCCCCCTGCGTGTGTTCCCTCTCTCGCTGGCTGTCTCTATCTCTGTCAAATAAATAAATAAGATCTTAAAAAAAAAAAAAAGAATATAAACAAACAAACAAACAAAAGGCTTCTGACTAGCCAAAATAACGTAAAGTTTATATATTTAAGTTCATGCTCTTTCCTTGGAGGAGCCAGTATTTATTTATGTCAGACACCAGTTTAAAGATCTTGCTTACAAGAACAAAACTTACATATATAGTAAATAAAAAGCACTTTCATTATATTTTCTCATTTTGCATAGCGCACAGTGGATCAGAAGTTGGGTGATTAGAAAAATAAGATTGGAAAATGGAAACGAGTAGCTGCTGGAGGCATGCCATACACTCTGGCAGCTGGAAAGAAGCGGCAGCGAGCTACAAAAAGAGAAAAGTCCAAGCAAAACACACAGCAATGTCTTCTCATGACGGCCTTATATGACTGATAGGACTTAACCGACCCTTTGGGACACGCATTGAGAATTACAACAGGATAATAAATGATGCCTGTAATGAGGACTCTGCATCGTTATACAAAAGTTGATCTGTGTTTGGCATCCTTTGTTTAAGAGTGAAATGAATCGAAGGCAAGAAGAAATAGGTTTTTTAAATGTCTCTATCAAAAATATTTAGAACATTTTTTAAAGCTGTGGCGCTTAAAAGTGATGATCTCAGTGATTCTGAAACTTGCAATACGGGATACCATTTTCTCAGATCACAGCAGATTCTTCTGCTACCAAAAATGTAACAGTATCATTTCAGATGTGGTTAACATACGTTTGATGACTGGCTGGCCGTCTAGTCACATTACAAACTCGATATTTTCGTTTCATCTGTCCACAGTGGGTCACCTCAACTTTAAGACCTGAAGTTAAAAAAAAAAAGTCAAAACATCAGGCATTAATTAAAATCATAGTGACAAAAACAGGTTCAAATGTTGTCTTCAGAAAGGCACCTCATCGTACAGGACAAAAGTTGCAAGGATATGAGAACAATTTTATCATGTATAGGCAAAAAGTCTTAGCTAAGAAGAAAAACTTAGAACCCAGATGACTTAAAATGTGCAACCTACATAAATTTATTAATTCGTTCAATAAATATTTACTAAACACTAACTATTCTGGTATTTTTTTATTAGGTCTAGAGATAGCCCTAATGAAGCTTACGTTGTAGTGAGAGAAGATAGCTAATAATAAGAAAAGAAATTCCAAAGGAGAATAAACCTGTGTTATTTTATTAAAATGTAAGTTTAAAAAAATAATAAAATAAAATAAAATGAAAGGTTTTTTTTTTTAAAGATTTTATTTATTCGACAGAGATAGAGACAGCCAGCGAGAGAGGGAACACAGCAGGGGGAGTGGGAGAGGAAGAAGCAGGCTCCCAGCAGAGGAGCCCAATATGGGGCTCGATCCCACAACGCCGGGATCACACCCTGAGCCGAAGGCAGACGCTTAACCACTGTGCCACTCAGGCGCCTCAAAATGAAAGTTTTTAAGTGGGTAAAGGGTAAGAGTGCCTGATGTGTGCCAGTGACTGGACAAGAAGCTTTATACATCTAATTGCATTTAATTCTTACAAAAAAACTTAAAGATACTCGTTATTTTCTTTACCATAGAGATGAGTAAATTAAGGTTCATGATGGTTAAGTAACTAGCCAAGGTCCCACTGATAGAATGGGCAGGCACGGGATGGAAACCCAGGTGTGTCTGACTCCGAGACCCTGCTCCTTGCACCAAGCTGAGCTGCCTTGCCGAGACTACTGTAATGCAAATACCTACCTCTGATTTCTTTGGTAAACTTGACACGCTGGGAATCTGTTAGCGGTTTGGTCTGTTCATTGATGTTCTGAATGTCTAAAACCTCACACATGAACTCAATGATAGGCTGAGCCCGGTAGAAAGCAGTTGCAGACACTAACAAACAGAGAGGGTGGATACTTAGCTTCGGTTCAGAGAAAGGGAAAGCACCAAAAAAAACTAGCCAAAAGAGTAAAGAGGAAAAAGAGAATTCTATCGTACCATCAATGTTGAGCATCATATTCCACATGGCAGGTCTCACAGACTGATGAAAGCCAAACCAAACCTCTCTGCCCCCTCCCAGAGGGTGATAGTAACCTTCGGGAGGTGAGAAAAAAGAACGACCCACCGGAGTGTACCTGAAGAAATGAATTTGCATGTTTTACAAGCAAAAACTTAAAAGGGCTTTCATTTTACCCTCAACTTTATAAACTTTATTTATTTTTTATTTTTTAAAGATTTTATTTATTTATTTGACACAGAGAGAGAGAGAGAGAGAGAGAGAAAGAGACAGCCAGCGAGAGGGAATACAAGTGAGGGGAGTGGGAGAGGGAGAAGCAGGCTCCCAGTGGAGCAGGGAGCCCGATGCGGGGCTCGATCCCAGGACTCCAGAATCACTCCCTGAGCCGAAGGCAGACGCTTAACGACTGAACCACCCAAGTGCCCCATCAACTTTATAAACTTTATAAACAAACTTGAAACCAAGTTTGAACTGTGACTTACGCAGAAACTTTTCAATGGTTCTAATGCAAACTACCAAAAAAAATCTGACATTTGTGGGAATGAACTCAAACTAAGGTACTAACCTCATGGAGGGAAGGTGTCTTGTGATAACATCAAGTGCTTGTACTGAGTCATCTGGGACTTCATTCAAGTGCCCAGCCAAAGCTTCTAAAAGCAACTGAAGGCTCACAACTGATACCCACTGAACAGACACTTTAAAGGTTTGGTCTTTACCCTCACCTGGAAGAGTCACTTCCATATCAACCTAAGGGGAAAAAAATCACAGTTACATATATATGTTTACAGAGTATAAAAGAAAGATCCCAGGAATACTCAACATAGTATTTGCATAAGGATATTTATTTTAACACTTGCTGTAATTGCAGAACATTGGAAACAACGGAAGTGTCCATCAAGAGGGGAATAATATAATATTAACTATTATGCAATAGTTTGAAAATAAGGTCAATGTTACAACATGGATGAACCTTGAAAACATTATGCTAAGTGAAATACGCCAGACACAAAGGGACATATATTGTATGATTCCACTTACATGAAGTACTTAGACTAGTCAAATTCATAGGGACAGAAAGAGGGAGGGGCAGAAGGAGAGGGAGAGAGAGAATCTCAACCAGGCTCCACACACAGAGCCCAACACAGGGCTCGATCTCACAACCCTGAGATCATGACCTGAGCCAAAATCAAGAGTCAGATGCTTAACCAACTGAGCCATCCAGGCGCCCCAAGACCTAAGGTAGAATAGTGGATACCAGGAACTGGGGGAAGGGGACAGGAGAACTTAATGCTTCGTGGGTATGTACTTTCAGTTTGGGATGATAAAAAAGTTTTGGAGATTGATAGTGGTTATGATTGCACAACAACGTGAATACACTAAATGCCACTGAATTGTACACTTAAAAATGGTTAAAATAGTGAATTTTATGTTATGCATACTTAATCACAATAAAAAAGAATTTGAATTAAATAAATGATAAGGTGTATTTAAATGTACAGAACTGGAAAGATCTCCCAGACATATTGTTAAATGAAAAAGCAAATTCTAGAATGATATGCAAACAAATAAGAATATACATAGGCATATGCATAAATAGCTAATGCACATAAAAATATCTGAAAGGATACATACCAAACTATCAGAGTAGTTTCTTCTAAAAAGGAAAATGGGATTGGGGGATGCAGGCAGGTAGGGAGGCAGGAAATCTCAGTATTTCTAGATTTCTTTTTTATTTTTTTTAAAGATTATATTTATTTATTTGACAGAGAGAGAAAGCCAGCGAGAGAGGGAACACAAGCAGGGGGAGTGGGAGAGGAAGATGCAGGTTCCTAGCAGAGAAGCCCGATGCGGGGCTCTATTCCAGAACTCTGGGATCACGCCCTGAGCCGAAGGCAGACGCTTAACAACTGCGCCACCCAGGTGCCCCAGTATTTCTAGATTTCTAAGTAAGTTTATAAGGAGTGTATGTTTACATATTGCTTTTCTAATTTAAAAACTAAACTTGTAAAAGAAAAAGTTACTATGGTATAATGAATATTTTCATAAGTGGGTGTTTTCTATAATCTGTAATATTCTATAATCTATAAAAACTCCATTGTTCAGACTCATATAGCAAGTACATTAGCAACATGAAAAACTTGGAATATATGTAATCAACCTAATCTAATCTAATTCTAATAATTATAATCAACCTATATTCCAATGCTAATCTCATCTTCGATTATTGGTTAACTAAGGGACAAGAGACTATGGACACAGTAAGAGATCTATCATCACCATGTGAAACAACTCTAAGAATTAAGTTGTTGTTAGAAAGAGCAACAGTTTTGTCCTATGTAAGCGACCCAGGTCTAATACGCATTTCTGGCTGTTAACACTTACCCTGTCCCGTCCAATTGGTAGTGGGTGTGCTGTGTACATGTTTCTTTTGCCATCATAGCCAGGCTGCCGGTCACCAAATATTTGCATCTTGAAGTGCCGCACCATTGTATCTACCACCTCTCTTAACAGTAATGCAGACAGTGGCAGTTAGCTTCGAGAAATGGTGAGCAGTAAGGAAACTATCGCCATACCGTAATCACCTAAACTGAGTTCAAAACTACTTGGAAAAAGTAAGAGTTATAGTTATAACTGACCTCAGTAATTAAAAAAAAATAGTTAACAACGGTCAACGAAAGAAAGGTAGCAACAAGGGAACAAAAGCAGCTGCGAGATGATAAGAAAAGCACGGAATAAAAACAGAGCATGACATTCATGGCACCCTCTCAAACTCTTGACTTTCATAATCCTCTCCCATGACAAGTATAGCCTTACGAGAACAACCCATCTTAGGTATCCAAGTTTGGCATGAGTACTCATAACTGAGCCACGCTAAATGTGTTAGCAAATAAACATCCTCATTCAAGTATCATGGTTTCAGAAAAGAGAGTAGGCGGAAATTCAGAAATGTGAGGACCAATAAATCCAAGATGCGTCACACTCAAAGCCAACCCCTTTGTCTAATGCAGGTAATTTATTATTCTTCATACTGTCTTAACTCCAAAGAGCAGTGTAGAGAAGGAAATGTAAAATATTGTCATTCCATAAAGATTACCAGTGTAGTTTCTTTCTTTTTAGAATGAAAGCCTTTCCCTCAATCAAGCATGCACAGCTTTACCTAAGTGTTCTTGTGCATGTGCCAGACCACACCGTCTGCAGGCTCGGAAGTAAAGGCAGTCGCAGGGTAACTACAGTATATGGTTTAAGATGGACAGATCTGAGTCTGTAAGATTTTGGAATGCTAGAGTTAATGAAAACTATATCTTACCAATGTTTAGTGAGTGCTACAGGTGGCAACTGTATCTTAAAAGCCAAAATACATCACAACTAGCTAAGGCATTCATATTCTGCAAACAAAATCTATGGAAAAGATACACATTTATAATCCAAATTGTGCAGCTGAAAACAATTGATGGAAAAATGTAGTATCGTATATTACCGATTTAAAAAAGCTATCTTAAGAATAATACACTTTCATATCGGAAGGGTAATTTCTCATCTTACATTCTTAAATTATAACCATAAATTGTCTTATAGTGAAGAGATATTTTCACCTCTATTCTCACTTAATCTTTGTGAGACAGATAGGGTAATGATTACTGTCTCCATAGCAGAAAGAGAAAAAAAAATCAGAATAGGCAAGTGATCTGTCCCTGGTCACACAGTGACTGAGCGGCAGAGCTGCGTGACCTTGGACAAGGTACTGAATCTCCCATTCTGTTTCTTTTCTTTGTAAAATCATAATAATCATAATACCTACCACAAAAGTTTGTTGTATTAAGTGAATAAATACACAGAATATTTAGAACAGTGCTTGTCATACAATAAGCCTGCTTACTCTGGCGTGTTCATGGATATGACTCCAAGAATTTTCCTCTTTCCTGAATTATCAACTTTTTCCTCTTTACTGGATTATTTCCTTCAGCATACAGATATGCTATAGTTTCTCTCTTCTTCAAAACAATTAAACTTCCCTGACCTGACTTCCTCCTCATTGGAACATCCCACTTCTCTGCTCCCCTTTGTGTCAAAATCCCTTAAAGGAGTTGTCTCTAACTGCTCTTCTCCTGTCTCTCTTAAACCTTCTCCGCCTTCCCTCCACCAAAACTACTCTTATCAAGGTCCCCATTGGGCTCCACAATGCTAAATTCAGTGCTCCTTGAACATTAGATGATAAATTCCTCCAACCTAAAACATCTTCCCTTGCCTCCTCACTCTGTCCCAGTTCTCGCCTATCCCAGTGGCCTCTCCATGCTAGTCTCCTGGCTAATAATCCTCATCTCCCCAATTTTAAAATATTGGGGTGCCCCAGGACTCAGTCTCGGAGTCTTCCTTTCTCTAACCACATTCACTTCCGATATAATTTTACCTGGCTCATGGCTTTACCACCAATATGGTGATGACTCTCAAATGTTTGTCTCTAGCGTGGACCTCTCCCCTGAATCCAACTTCATCTATTCATCTCCCCGCTCAGCATCTCCACTAGGACGTCTCAGAGACATCTCAGCCCTAATGTGTCCAAAACAGGTCTCCTGATCTGCCAGCCCTGTTGACCTCTCCCATAGTTTTCCTCATCCCAATAAGCGGCAACTCCATTTTTCCACTTGCATAGGACAAAAACCCTGGGATCGAGCATGACTCATTTCTTCCCTCATACCCCATGTTCCGTCCATCAGCACATCTTGGTGACACCACGTCCAAAAGTTATTAAGAATATCTCAGTGGCTCCCCCCACCCCCATTCTCTATCTTCTTTGCCTGATTTATTTTTCTTCATAGCACTTATCACTAACTAACATGTAATATGTTTTATTTGCTTATTCATTTATTTTTGGTCTTCTCCCCTGTTAGAATATAAGCTCCTCAAGGGTAGAAACTTTTGCTTTTTTTGTTCATGTTGCATTCCCAGGACATAGAACAATACCTGGTATGTAGTAAGCACTCAATAAAATAGTCATTGAATGGATTAATGTTAGCCATTAATACCACTTCTATTATAATTGATCTCCGTTATACAATAGTCAAGCAATTTTGGCCTTGCATGAGATTAAACTGTACCAGAAAGCCATATTATTGATCTATAATGAGAAACAAAAATCAAGCAGCATAAAATATTGTGCTTGACAGCACAGGCATTCTTAGAAAGGCAAGAATCCTAATATTAAGGATTGCTTAACCATCCTGGCATGAAAACGGGGGAAAGGTAAGTAGGTGTTCATAGCGTTGTAAAAATACCTACTACAGGACTATGTCTCCACACTCGGTAAATTCCTGCCACACAAACCACAAGGCTTAAATCATCTCATCTAGAGCCCTCTTGAGTAATGTGAGAACTAAACAGAGCTTCTCTCCGAGCTTACTTTTTTCAATACTCCAAGATGATTCTTCTGCCTTCACACTTACATTTTTCTCATGTCCGATACTAACACTTAATAATAAAATCGGAATTTACAGATAGTTTTTTTTTAAGATTTTATTTTTAAGTAATCTCTACATCCAACATGGGGCTCAAACTCACAACCCCGAGATCAAGAGTTGCACGCTCCACCAACTGAGCCAGCCAGATGCCCCTGAATTTTCAGACAGTTCTAACTTCCCATGGACATTAACGTTTCACCTTTTTAAATTTATTATTTGAATTTCTGCTACCATTGGACAATAAGAGTGGTGTTCTCCTTCACTCGGTAAATATTTACTTATTGAACAACAATGTATCCAGCACTCTGCTAGAATGTGTGGAGGATAACCAAGTATGAAACAACAAGGCTGCTATCAAGAAACTTACCATCTTAGAAAACAAAGCCTACATGTTGAAAGAATTTAGAGAACAATATGATACACAATAAATAAGCTATATGCACTTAAATATATAGCAGTCTACTTTTTCTAATCCTTACCTGTTGACTCTGCGAGGCCGTTTTTCTGGTTTAATATCCACATCGTAGTGATACACGTCTATTTTAGGAATCTGAACCTGAAAATGATTGGCTAACAGTCGAATTGGTTTTCCAACAGTTCCAAGGCCAGGACGACGAGGTGGCTGAAACAGGCTGGCTGGAGGTCCTGAAGAGATTGAAAGACATTTGATGTGCTATTTGGTCATAAAGGATCATATTCTTTTAACCTAAGGTTTCCTAGATTTCTAAATATTTTGCCATGTGGCAAATATTCAAACTATTCAGATATTTTGAATCTGGGGGACATCAAAGTTACATAGACAGTATAATGAACTCCTCTCAGATACAGGCTACTGCAGAAAACCTCTTACGAGCATCAGTAGATCTATAGGTTGGCTTACAAACTTATACGCATTTTTTAAAAGATTTCATTTTTAAGTAATCTCTACACCCAATGTGGGGCTCAAACTTACAACCCGGAGATCGAGAGTTGCATGCTACACTGACAGAGCCAGCCAGGCACCCCCAAATTATATGCATTTGAAAATAAAACCATCTCTAAGCTCTAGAGACGATCACCGTGCTTGGGCTGGAGAAGAGCCATTAATCCTTCACAAACTAGCCTACATTATTATAATTTGTACAGACAGGAGGAGATTAACAGCAGCTATATTTATTAATCTACTTGCTAATTTAGATAGTGAAACAATACCAATAATGCTAGACTTTATTGTTTATAACCTCATGTTTGCAGAATCTGGACAATGTGACACTTCTTGATCATAACGTCTAGTTCATTTATTCAACACTTATTCACTTATTCCACGTCTAACCTGCGCTGCAGATTCAGGAAAAAGAGTTTCTGCCTTCAAGAACTTACAGTCTAGACCAGCAGTTCTCAACCTGGGGGAGACAGTGTCCCCCAGGAAACATCTGACAAATGTCTGGAGACATTTCTGGTTGTCATCACTCAGAGGGTGCTATTGATGTATAGTGGGTAGGGGCTAGGAGCAGCTAAACATCCTAGAGTACACAGGACAGCCCCCTACAACAAAGAAGTATCTATCCAAAATATCAACAGTGTTGCGGGTGAGAAACCCTGGTCTAGACAGAGCAGTCATTCCAAATTATTCCATTGATGTTTCATAAAATATTCCACAAAAAGGATTCCATAAGCTAAAGAAACTGTACATCTCTCCCCTTCTCAAAATTCCAATGTACATTATTGTATTAAATTCTCTAATGAGTTTTATAATAAACAAATCTGTTTAATCACTTACCCAACTTATTTTTTCCGCCTAAACTCTCTCTTTTTAGAATCAAATATCTACCAAAATTCAGGAGATAAGGATTGAGGAAACACAGACTGGGAAATATTTGACTCTAGAAAACCTTACTTCTGATGATAATGTCAAGTAGACACTGGCCTAAAAAATAAACATCTTTTCTGCTATGAATAGGTGTTGAATAAAGTGGGCTGTGATTACAGTGGAAAGTTACCACAGGTTCTTATTGCTATGGCATTTTGCCAAGAACAAAGACAATTCACTAAGGAGAGAAAACTTTAAAGCAAGAAGCTATTCTGGTCCAACATCACTTAGGAAGAATCAAAGCAAACACTTTAATGAGATGTGTGTTGACAGATCTCCATATACTAACTTTTAAAGTTTTTGAAAATCTCACATATTAAATTCATTGTTCAATCTTTCCCTAACTCTACTCATCCTTCAAAACTCAGGTTAGGTGTGACTTCTTTACTGGAAGTTTCCAGTAAAGATGCATCCTTGGGGTACCCAAGACTCTGTATAATGGAGCACTTAGCACAAGTACATAGAAACAACATTTAATTATTGTCCCATCCACTAGGCTGCAAATTCTTAGAAGGAATGGATCTCCAATTCATTGTTATCTCCTCAATACCTCATTCAAGGACTAGCACGTTGTAGGAATTCAATAAATGTTAATTCAGGCATACCTCATTTAATTGCACTTTGCTTTATTGTGCTTTGCAGATATTACATGCTTTACAAGTTGAAGATTTGTGGCAATCCTGCATTGAGCAAGACCATTGGTGTTATTTTTCAAACAGCATTTGCTCATTTCTCGTCTCTGCGTCACATTTTGGTAATTCTCACAATATTTGAAACTTTTTCGTTATTATTATGTTTGTTATGGTGATCTGTGATCAGTGATCTTTGAGTTGCTGTTGTAATTGTTTTGGGGTGCCACGAACTGCAATCACATGAGACAATAAATTTAATCCATAAATGTTGTGCGTTCTGACTGCTCCACTGACTGGCCATTTCCCTCTCTTCCTCTCCTTGAGCAGCCCTGTTCCCGGAGACACTACAACACTGAAACTAGGCCAATTAATACCCCTACGATGGCCTTCAAGTGTTCAAGTGAAAGGAAGAGTCACATGTGTCTCACTTTCAATTGAAAGCTAGTAATGATTAAGCTTAGTGAGGAAGGCATGTCAAAAGCCAAGACAAGCCAAAAGTAGGCCTCTTGTGCCAAACAGTCAGCCAAGTCGAGAATGCAATGGAAAGTTCCTGAAGGAAGTTAAGAGTGCTGTTACAGCGAACGCAAGAATGATAAGAAAGCAAAACAACCTTATTGCTGATATGCAGAAAGGGGTCTGGAGAGATCAAATGAGCCACAAAATTCCCTTAAGTCAAAGCCTAACCCAGACCAAGACCTAATTCTCTTCAATTCTATGAAGGCTGAGAGAGGTGAGGAAGCTGCAGAAGAAAAGTTTGAAGCTAGGGGCACCTGGGTGGCTCAGTCAGTTGGGCATCTGACTCTTGATTTTGGCTCAGGTCAGGATCTTAGGGTCCTGAGACCAAGCCTCCCCACCCTCTGCCCCACCAGGCTAAGCATGGAGCCTGCTTGAGATTCTCTCTCTCCCTCTCTCCCTGCCCCCTAACCCCTGCTTGTTCTCTTAAAAAAAAAGAAAGAAAAAGAAAAAAGAAAAGAAAAAGAAAGGAATATGAATGAAAGAAAGAAAGAAAGAAAGAAAGAAAGAAAGAAAGAAAGAAAGAAATGTTTGAAGCTAGAAGAGGCTGGTTCATGAGGTTTAAGGAAAGAAGCCACCTCCAGAACATAAAAGTGCAAGGGGAAGCAGCACGTGCTGATGGAGAAGCTGCAGCAAGTTCTCCAAAAGGTCTAGTTAAGACAATGAAGGTGGCTACAGATTTTCAATGTGGTTGAAACAGCCTTATACCGGAAGAAGAGATCACCTAGGACTTTCATAGCTGGAGAGAAGTCAATGCCTGGCTTCAAAGCATCAAAGGACAGACCAGTTCTTGTTAATGGCTAATGCAGCTGGTGACGTTAAGCTCAAGCCAATGTTCACTCTGAAAATCCTAAGGTCCTTAAGAAGTATGCTAAATCTATTCTGCCTGTGCTCTATAAATGAAATGACAAAGCCTGGATGACAGCACATCTGTTTATAACGTGGTTTATTGAATACCTAAACCCGCTGTAGAGAAATACTACTCAGGAAAAAAAGATTCCTTCCAAAATATTACTGCTCATGAACAACACACCTGGTCACCCACAAGCTCTGACAGAGGTATACAACGAGATTAGTGTTGTTTTCATGTCTGCTAATACAACATCCATTCTGCAGCCCATTAATCAATGAGTAATTTTGATTTCAAGACTTATTATTTGAAAAAAACAAAAGACATTATTTGAGAAACACATTTCGTAAAGCTATAGCTGTCATAGAGAGTGATTCCTCTGCTAGATCTCGGCAAAGAGAATTGAAAACCTTCTAGAAAGGATTCACCATTCTAGATGCCATTAGGAAGACTCAGGGTTCAGGGGAAGTGCTCAAAATATCAGCATTAATAGGAGTTTGGGAGAACTTGATTCCCACCCTCCTGGATGACTGTGAGGGGTTCAAGACTTCAAGGGGGGAAATAGCTGCAGATGTAGTGGGAACGGCCAGAGAGCTGGAATTAGAAGTAGGCCTGAAGACAGGACTGAGTGGGTGCAATCTCATGATAAAACTTCAAAGGATGAGGAGTTGCTTCTGCAGATGAGCAAAGAAAGTGGTTTCTTGAGATGAAATCTATTCCTGGTGAAGATGTTATGAAGATTATTGAACTGACGACAAAGGACCCAGAATATAAACTCAGTTGATAAAGCAGTGGCAGGGTTCGAGAGGGTAGACGCCAATTCTGAAAGAAGTTCTATTGTGGGTAAAATGCTATCAAACATCACTGCATGCTACAGAGAAATCATTCATGAAAGGAAGAGTCAATTGATGTGGCAAACTTCATCACTGTCTCATTTTAAGAAGTTGCCATAGCCACCTCAAACTTCAGCAACATTACCTGATCTGTCAGCAGCCATCAGCATCAAAGCAAGAGCCCTCACCAGCAAAAAGATGACTTGCTGAAAGCTCAGATGATGGTTAGCACTTTTTAGCAATAAAGTATTTTTTAATTAAGGTATGCACATTTTTTAGACATAATGCTATTGCACATTAGACTACAGTATAGTGTAAACCTAAATTTTATATGTACTGAGAAACCAAAAAATTCATTGGATTTGCTTTCTTGTGATAGTCACTCTATTGCGGTGATCTGAACCGAACCCACAATATCCCTAAGGTATGTCTGTACCAATCACCTCTGTAGCAGCTCCAGGTAGAGACTGAATGGAAACCCAGTCATTCCTAAAATCCAAGAATTGACTATTATTTTTCACTTACGCAAAAGCACGTAATTTATACTAAAAATATGATTGCTTGGAATTGAGTTCCACTTCTGGTGTGCAAGGGATCTACTCTGGCTGTGGTAAGACATTTAAAAACAAGGTAAGAGGTAAATAATAAATAGTATCAGAGGTGATAGGCACACTGAATTAACCCAATTAAATCATATAGACAAGTTAGCTCTGCATAGTCTAAGCTACATTTAAACAATCATTATATCATAAATATTTTATGATAGAAATTCAGAAACAGAAATTTGGAGCAAAGGACTTGCCCAAGGACATAGGGCTTTGATTTCAAATTGTGACTAGGATTTAGGTTGGGATTAGGTTTCCCAATTCCCAGCCCAGTGCTTTTTCTTCCTCAATGTACTTCACAATCCTAAGGTATCTCTGAAGGACTTGTTGCCAAAGGGACAGAGGCAGAGGATGTGAAAGAAGTGGGACTAAGGGAGAAAGGTAAGTAGTGTGTGCCTTTTCCTTGGTAAGAGAGAAAAGCTAGAAGGTGAGTCGTCATTTCTTTGAGTAAGTTTGGATTTATTTAGAAAACTATAATCTAAAATTCTCCAAAAGCTAGTTTCTTTGAATTCAGCAAACTACTTACAAAGAAATAAAGCCCAATGGCTAAGGCAGAACCAAACTGTGGAGGTTTCAATCCTCGTTTTACCACTCCTTAACTGCACAACCTTGGGCGATTGTCTTAGTCACTGTGTGCCTCAGTTTCCTCATCTGTTAAAGATGGGAGGTGTGGTAATAATAGCATCTACTTCATAAAGCAATTGTGGGGATCCCATGAGATAATGTACACATAAAGCTTAACACAGTGCCTCATAATACTAAGTGCTCAATAAATGTTAGCCGTTACGGCTGTACTTGCATAAATGTTAAGAGTCAGTGCTCAAAGGTCCCTGGGCTTTATAATGGGCACATCTCCAAAAGATGGTGAGAAAGTCAGAAAATTACATCTTCCAAAGAGGAAACAAACATTACTCAACACTGATTGGATGAAGTCAGCCTGAAATGAAGAGAAGAGCAATAGACTAGGGGTCAGGTGACCCAGACTCATCCGCAATTCACCACTCAGCCTTGAGATTTTGATAAAGTCACTTAAGCTCTCCGAATCTCTTTATTCATCTGTAAAATGGGGCCAATGCTACCTTGCCTACCTCACAGAAGATCAAATGAGCTAAGAGCTATGAAAGCACCTTCCAAACTCTAAAGCACTGTAAAAATAAAAGTTACCATTAATATAGCCAAAATAACTGGTAATCTGACTAGCTATATTTCTAAGTTACTATTGTCAGAAACCAAAATGGGGTAAGGAGAGAGCACGGCAAGACTGAGAATATGTCAGTGATTATTCAAGTGAGGAGGGCACAAAGCACTAGAGTGGTGTGCTTCGACAAAGCTGAAATGCTTCTCTAAGTTCTAAAACAGCCTGCATAAAATATCCCACAAGACTATCAACTCCCTTTGCTCCAATTCTATGCTCAGCAAGCAGCTTATTATTAATTGGGTTTCCAAGGTACTGTGACACCTGAAAACGGGTTTGCTAGACAGCAGGCAAGAAAATATTCCAGTTAACAGAAAAGATCTATGTGACATTTTGATTTATACACTCGTGTCTTAAAACTGTGCTTAGTGAGAATTAATTTTTCAAGATCCTGAGTGAGCTAAGTCTTCAAATCTGCAAAAGCTAAAATCAAACCCCCCCCCAAAGTCCCTAGGGGGTTCCTAACTCTCCCAGGTTGATCTTTTCCATGAAATTCAGTTTGTATACACAGTTAGTTACATAGTCTCTTCCAGCATCAGCTCATAAATGCAACAGTTGCTTCAATTATGAATTACTAACCGGGAGGGAAGAGGAAACATTTGTTGAATATCTACAATGCATTAGTCTCCACGATAAGACTCCTCATATACATTATCTCATTTCATTCTCACAACAATCTTGCAGCACATAATTATTATTACCCTCATTTTATAGATGAGGAAATGAAAGTTCAAAGGAATTAAGTAATTTGCCCAAGGTTATACAACTATTAAATTACGAGATTGGATTTGAACAGAAGTCTGTTACGTTCCTGAAGACATGATCATGCCTTTGGCTGGGGGACATAGTTGAAGTAAACCAGTTGTAATACTCGGATTGAGGCTTATCAAATAATATTAATGTCACAAAACCAATTTATTTTTAAAAGGCATATGAAATTTGATGGTGGGGGCCTTTAAAAAATACTTTAAGCAGCAAATTAAGGTGGGCTTTAATTATTCAGTTATATAAACAAGTTCTAAGCAAACAAATCTGCAAAGTTTTCAAACTCAAATGGCAAACTGAATTTTCTACACACTAAAAAAATGAAATGCCCTACAACTAAGTCCACTATGTAGATAAGGTTTGATAGTAAAGTTAATTCTATCACAGCCTCTAAACCCTGCCCTACTTAGCCAAGGCATTAGAAACCCGTCGGGGTTTGAGGCGGGAGCACCAGGTTCCCAACCTGCAGAGCTTTTGTTACACCCTGGGATGGTTCCTCTGGTTTGGGCAGAACTGGGAGAGATAAACAGAGGTCATTCATGAAGATGGGGAATTACAGTTTCCAAAGCACTTTCACCTTCATTTAATCCTCACAACCACCTATAACCCAGTTAGACGAGAACTCAGGGCATTAAAGCCTATCCTAGAATGGACTCGCTGGTAACTTGCCTGTCACTAAGGCGATGGCCCAGATCACCCCGGGACTGTTGCACAGACTGACAGAGGCATAGGACCATATCTCCTGAGACTTCAGGGCCTTCAAGAAAGGGTGGGTACTTTGCCCCTTGGCCTTTGGGGGTCATGAGAAGTGTTTGGAGGAAGTTCTTCTTCCTTATCTGAGGGCTCTGGACCGTCTACCAGCGCAGAGAAAAACACGGGTGTGGCCCCATGCCAAGAATACCACTGGTAGTAGGAAGGGGTCCTTCCCGGTCCAGTCCAGGCCAGGCCTCAGTTTAGCACCTGGCACAGATCATTCCTTCTGAGGCCCAAACTGGCCCGCCTCAACCCTGGCGCACAGACCACCTCCCCGAGGTTGGGTTAGGTCTCTCGTCTACCTGGGGACGGGGGTCACCATCCTGGGCCTGCCTCCCTTAGACCTCGAGACCTGGCTCGTCTCTCCAGGCTGGAGTGCGGTCTCCGCCCCCCAAGGCCCAGGTCAGCTCCCTCCGGCTTGTGCCATGGGGCACCGATCCCCTTCCCCCACGCCTGACGGCCGGAACCCAGGTAAGCAACGGCCGATGGGGGAGACCAGGAGCGATCCGCCCGCCTGCCCGCCCACCAGTCCCGGGGCCGCAGCCGAGCCCCGGCCCGAGCGCGCTCCTCACCGGGTCCCAGAGCCTCCATGGCGGCGGCGGGGGCCGCCTCGCCCCGGTCCCCGGCGCCTCCCGCTCCGGGCCCCGCCGCCGCCGCCGCCGCCGCGTAACGCTTGATCTCCGGAATATTGGCGCTCGGGGGGGCGCCGCGGAGACGCGGGCGCTGGGCAGGGGGCGGCGGCGGCGCCCGGCCCGGGGACAGGGACCCGGCTCCCGCGGCTCTTCCGGCCTCAGCGACAACAAAAACAATCCCCGCCGCCGCCGCCGCTGCCAGCGGGAGCGGGAGCGGGAGCCAGCGCGCGCGCCCGCCGGACGGGGAGGGGGCGCGGGGCGCGCGCGGCCCAGGGTCCCGGCTCTCGGAGGGGGCGTGCGCGGCCCCGG
Organism: Ursus americanus; assembly: GCF_024610735.1. NCBI lineage: Eukaryota > Metazoa > Chordata > Mammalia > Carnivora > Ursidae > Ursus > Ursus americanus. The sequence continues at coordinate 3,926,316 of NC_142159.1, forward strand.
GCGCCTGGTCCACCGGAGCCCAGCGGGGGGCGGGACGGGGTGGGGCGGGGGCGGGCGCGCGCCCGGAGGGGGCAGTGCCCCGAGGACGTGTCGGGTACGCGCGCGCCCGTTCTGCGCTGCCCTGTCCGCCCAGGACCGCCAACCCGGCGAAAGGCTGTGGGGGGCTTCGTGCGGTGGTCCCAGAGCCTCCCGGCAAACGGTAGCCCGCAAAGATCGGTATTGCAAACCCCGCTGATGCACAAACATAGTTCGCCACTTCTGGAGGTGGAAGGCGCCCTATGATTCCCCTCAGACCCCTTGTTTCTCCTCTGTCTCCTCTTTCTCTACTGTCCTGGGACAGAGGACACCAGGGTCACCACAGACGCAGCACTTTTCCTCCATTGCTTCATTCAAATTGCACACCCGGCTGCCCTTCCCTCCCCGTGCAGCCTGAAAGCAGCCCGGGAATGGACCATGATGCATGAAGTATTCTCTTGCTAGATCCACCTCTGGTCAGCAAGTCACCAGTCACTTCAGAAGGGCAAGTCTTGCTTTCTCACATGACTTCCTCTTAGCAGCCAAGAGCCAAGAGAGCAACACCCAGTCCAAGGCAGCATGACCAGACCATTGGGACCAGAGCCTTCGGGGCTTCCAGCTGGAACTTTGAGTTGGAGAACATAGCACTAGAGGTCAAGAAGCAGTTTCTAGTCAGCAAAATGAGGAAGCCTTCTGCCCACCAGTTACAGGGGCACAATGCAATGTGTATGTGTTCTGTTAGTTTCCCAAGGCTGCCATCAGAAAGTACCACAGAGGGGCGCCTGGGTGGCACAGCGGTTAAGCGTCTGCCTTCGGCTCAGGGCGTGATCCCGGTGTTAACGGGATTGAGCCCCACATCAGGCTCCTCCGCTATGAGCCTGCTTCTTCCTCTCCCACTCCCCCTGCTTGTGTTCCCTCTCTCGCTGGCTGTCTCTATCTCTGTCAAATAAATAAATAAAATCTTAAAAAAAAAGAAAGAAAGAAAGAAAGAAAGAAAGAAAGAAAGAAAGAAAGAAAGAACCACAGACTGAGTGGCCTAAACAACAGAAATTAATTTTCTCAAAGTTCTGGGGGCTAGATGTCCAAGATCAAGGATTGGTTTCTTCCGAGATCTCTCTTTTTTGCTTGTAGATGGCCATCTTCTCACTGTCTTCACATGATCTTCCCTCTGTACGTGTCTGTGTCAAAATGTCGTCTTCCTATAAGGACACCAATCATGCTGGATTAGGCCCAACTTAAAGACTTTGTTTTAACTCAATTACCCCTTTAAAGACTCTATCTCCAAATAGTCACATTCGGAGGTAGTGGCGGTAAGGATTTCAACATATGAATTTCATACCTTCAGCCCATAACATGTATAATGAGATACTCATTTGAGCATCAAGCCAGAGAGCCAGGTAATTTTTGCATGTAATGATTAAAAAAAATGTTAGGGGGCGCCTGGGTGGCTCAGTCGTTAAGCGTCTGCCTTCAGCTCAGGGCGTGATCCCGGCGTTCTGGGATCGAGCCCCACATCAGGCTCCTCCGCTGGAAGGCTGATTCTTCCTCTCCCACTCCCCCTGCTTGTGTTCCCTCTCTCACTGGCTGTCTCTCTCTCTGTCAAAAAAAAAAAAAAAAAATGTTAGGGGCGCTTCATGGCCAGGCATTGTATTATGGGCTTCACATGTCATTTAATCTTCACAACTATTATAAGGTAGATATTTTTAAGAAAACTGAAGCTCAGGGAAGCTAAGGAAGTTAGGCTCTGTGTTATATGGATGGAGAAATTGGAGATCTAAATCCTGCATTCTAGTTCTGGCTGCTTCCATCCCTGACTGGCTGTGGAAGTGGGACTTTTAATTGAGTGACTAGATTCTAGAGGGACGGATACTGTATTCCAAGTTCTTTCCATAGCACCATGCTACTTCTCTGTTCAACCAGATATGAACTGGAAACAGTAAGAGGGGATAGCAAGTTTGAAGAGAAGGAAGTATTCACCAAATGAACAGACTGGTTTACAGCTAAGAGAATAAGAAAAACCAACTAGAGGTCAAGCTTTGAGTTAAACCTAGTAGCCACCTCCCTTCTTCTCCACTCCAGGCTAAATTCCTCCATAGTTTAAACGGTGCTGGTGGGTTCCAGGCTGAGTTGAGGCTGATTTTCCCTCTTGCACTTCCTAATAAATTTCCCCCATGTTCTATTTGGTACCCTGAGCAAAGCTAATAGCTTGCTTCCTGTACCAAAAATAGCCTCAGAAACCTGAGTATGAAATGTATTTACTCCATAGTTTCAGTCAGGACTGCAATGCCTCAATCCTTGTCTCTCACTCTGTCATTCTTGACCCCTCTGATCATCTACATTTTCCTCCCAAACTCACTCTAGCACCCTCCACCCCCTTCCCAAAGACCCTTCTGACTGAGCCCTCCCAAACCAAAGTTCTATAGTCAGTAAACTCCCCTAAGCCTTGGCCTGTTCAGCACACCCTCCCTCCACTTCCTGCTGTGGCTGAGTAGAAGCCATGCCCCAGAATACCACTTCCCCCTCAGCGCTCTCTGATGGTGACTGCTCATTCTCCCACACCCCACACATCTATGGGACAGGGTGGGGGCTGGGTAGAGAATTAACAATATACTTGCCCCCATTGCCCCAAACCTTGAATTCTCATTCTCATATTAAAACCACTTGCCATCTGACCAAACCACCATAGGGCCTCCCTTGGTGGTATAATTAACTCAGCCCCTGGTCTCATGTCTCAGTCCAGGCTTAGCTCCCAATATATTATAAATCCCTGAAGGCAGGGCTTATGCCTTATTCGGGTATTCAGGTTTGTGTGTCTGTTGCCTAATACATTATGTGGCACCACATGCCTACTCAGGGAAATATATGGGATGAATGAATGAATGAATGAGCAAGTAATGAGTACACAGTGGGAGCTAGAAATGGTCTAATGGAGGAGCCTAGGTGAAAAACTCTGGGTGAACTTCCAGCTTCTCCAGGGCACAGACTTTCAAATCAGATGATCCTGGGTTCAAATCTCAGTTCTACGGCATATGAGCTCCAAGCACCTGGGACACGTCCCTTCACCTACTGCGAAAGGAGTCAGTAAGGAGGAAGTTAAATCATATATGCACATGTTCCTGTGTGTCTGGCCCAATATATGTGCCCGATAGTCACTAATTTTCGTCCCTTCCCTCCTTTCTCTGGGCTAAGAGCTGCTCCCCCGCCACTGTCTTGTTGCCCTTTGAGAGACGGTGAACCCAAGATCTCAGCTCAGTCCAAGAGAGGGGAGCAGAACTGTCAGGGACTGAGCATGTTTTCACGTCCTGTGCCTGAGCCACCTGAGGACAGGGACTTGGCTCACCCACCCGGGGGTGAGAGCCAGAACATGCTCAGTCGAGGTTTATGAATGAAACTAAACCTCTCAAATATGTCAATGCTCCCCTGAGATCAGAAGGAGCCAGAGGGAGCCTTGCTAGTGGACACCGTGCCAGAAGGCTGGGTTCCAGCCACCAGCGCTGTTTGTGACACTCCAACCCTTGTCCGGGCTACTGGCCTCTGTTGATGTTTTGACTTCCCAGCCTCTCCTCATACTAACATTCCACAAGTCTGGAGGTTCAATGTTGGGGAGGAACGACTGCAGTTGATCAGTTGGGCCAAGGGCTTTCACTCTTTTTTAGCTGGGGAACCCCTTATTCAAACAAAAATCTTAAGTGGGAGCTGAAGTGGAGCCACTTGGCTGAGGAGGACAGGGACCTGCATTGGACACTACTGAACCAGACTAGCTTGCCAAGAGATGCCACCTGGCATCCAAATGGAATTTCTGCCCACCTGCTCTACTCTACTGGCAGCCTTGCTCTTTTGCATTTTTTTGAGATAAAAGTCACATACAGTAAAATTCGCCATTTTAATGTGTAAAATTCAGTGGTTTTTTAGTGTATTCACAAAATACCACAAGTGGTATTTTAGTGATGATTGTGCAATCCTCACCACTATTCAATTCCAGCACATTTTCATCATCCAACAAGAAACCCTATACCCCAGCCCCTGGAAACCACTAATTTACTTTCTGTCTCTGTGGATTTGCCTATTCTGGACATTTCATATAAATGGAATCATACAGTATGTGCTCTTTCACTTAACATAATGTTTTCAAGGTGTATCCATGTTGTAGCATGCATCAATACTTCATTGCTTTTTTTTTTTTTTAAGTAGGCTCCATGCCTAGCATGGAGCCTAGTGCAGGGCTTGAACTCATGACCCTGAGATCAAGAACTGAGCTGAGATCAAGAGTTGGATGCTCAACTGACTGAGCCACCCAGGTGCCCCACTACTCCATTGCTTTTAAGGCTGAATAATATTCCATTGCATACATACACAATATTTTCTTTCTTTCTTTTTTTTTTAAGATGTTATTTATTTATTCGACAGAGATAGAGACAGCCAGCGAGAGAGGGAACACAAGCAGGGGGAGTGGGAGAGGAAGAAGCAGGCTCATAGCAGAGGAGCCTGATGTGGGGCTCGATCCCATAACGCCGGGATCATGCCCTGAGCCGAAGGCAGATGCTTAGCCGCTGTGCCACCCAGGCGCCTGAACGCAATATTTTCTTGATCCATTCATCAGTTGAGGGACATTTGGATTGTCTCCATTTTTTGGCTATAATAATACTGCTATGAACACCCATGTGCAAGTTTTTGCGTGGATACATGTAAGTTTTGTGTGAATATATAACTTTTCAATTCTTCTGGGTATGTACCCTGGAGTAGAATTACTAGGTTATGTGATAACTCCATGTTTAAATTTTTGAGGAAATGTTTTCGACAATGGCTACACTATTCTATATTCCCGTCAGCAATGTGTGAGTGCTCTAATTTCTCCACATTCTTGCCAATATTTGTGATTTTCAGATTCTAAACAATTATACCTATCCCCGTGGGTATGCGGTGGTATCTCATTGTGTATTTGGTTTGCATCTCCCTAAGGACGGATGATGTCAAGCATCTATTTATGCACTTGTCTATTTGTATAGCTTCTTTGGAGAAATGTCGATTTGAATCTTCTGTTCTTTTCATTTTTTTTAAAGATTTATTTATTTATTTGAGGTGGGCAGGGGCATTGGGAGAGGGAGAGAAATCCTCAAGCAGATTCCCTGCTGAGTGTGGAGACTGACCTGGGGCTCGATCCCAGGACTCTGAGATCATGACCAGAGCCAAAATCAAGAGTTGGACGCTCAACCGACTGAGACACCCAGGTGCCCTGAAGCACAAAAGTTTTTAATTTCAACAGCCTAATTTTTCTCTGATTGCTTGTGCTTTTCTGCTATCATATCTAAGAAACCTGATCTAAAGTCATGAAGATTTATTCCCATGTTGTCTGTTATGCATTTTATAGTTTTAGCGCTTACATTTAGGTCTTTGATCTATTTGGAGTTTACTTTTGTATATGATGGGAGGTAGGGTTCAAATTCATTCTTTTGCATATAGATACAGTTGTCCAAGTACCATTTGTTTAAGACCTCTTTCCCCCATGGTCTACAACCCTTGTCAAAATCAATTAACTGCAAATGTAAGGGTTTATTTTTGGACTCTCACTTCTGTTCTGTCAATCTGTCTTTTGTTATGCTAGTATCACACTGTCTTGATTACTATAGTTTTGTAGCTTGGAAATCAGGAAGTGTCAGTCCTCCAACTTTGTTCTCTCAAGATTGTTTTGGCTATTCTGGGTCTCTTGCATTTCCAGATGAAATTTAGGATCAGTTTGTCCACATCTGAAAAAAAAAAAAGACAGTTGGAATTTTGATAGGGATTATATTTAATCTGCTGAATAATTTGGGGATTATTGCCATTTTGAAAGTATTAAATATTACAGTCCATGAACAGAGGATATGTTTTCATTTCTTTAGGTCTGCTTTAATTTTTTTCAACAATGTTTTGTAGTTTTCAGAGTGCAAATTGTATACTTCTTTGCTTAAATGTATTCCTGCGTATTTTGTTCTTTTTGGTGCTATTATGAATTGTCATCTTAATTTCATTTTTGGATTGTTCATTGCTAATATATAGAAATACAATTGATTTTTTATATTAATCTTACCTTCACAACCTTACTGAATTTATTACTTCTAGCAGTTCATTTTTGTGTATGTGGATTTTTTAGCATCTTCTATATATAAGATCATGTTATCTGCAAACAGAGATAGTTTTAACTTTCTCTTTTCCAATATGGATGTGTTTTCTTTTATATTCTTGTTTAATTGCCCTAAACCTCCAGTACAATGTTTAATAGAAGTGACTTTTTTTTTTTAAAGAAGTAGCCCTCTTTTAACAAACTAATGATTCTGGGGGGGGTGGGGGGATGGATGAAATAGGTGATGGGGATCAAGGAGTGCACTTGCTGTGAAAAAGCACTGGGTGTTGTATGGAAGTGTGGAATCATATAGTGTTCACCTAAAGCTAATATCACCCTGTATGTTAACTAACTGGAATTTTAATAAAAACTTTAAAAAACGGGTTTTGTTTTGGTTTGGTTTGGTTTGGTTTTTTGGTGGAGTCAAGATCGAGGAATATATGCGGATGATTGTGGTGGAGACTTTACCATGGATAACATAGGTGGTGTTATCTTTCAGGCACTCAAAGGTTTTCACAATTCTCCAGTGGGAATAAACCACAGACTACAAGGGAATTTCACAGCTATTAAAACCAGGGCTCCGTAGCTGGGAGGTAGCTTTGCAGTTTGGGGAGGTTTATTTTTCATGACTGACTGTAGTATGGTTCAAGTCAGAGGGAAAGAAGATCCCTGGAGCTCCTTCACAAGTGTTCCTCCAGAGGAGCCATACTGGCAGCAAGAAATGAACCAGTGGCCATGGTTGGGTCATCAGCAATGGGAGACATTCTAGCTTTAATTATAGGAGCTGGTATCTTGTTGACAAGATTTGCCTTTGCACGATTTCCCAATGGTCCTGTTTGCCGAAAGACCCCTCTCAGTTGCCTTCAGCCAGTTACCATCCTCACCTTTTGGAAACTATAGACAATATCAAAAGGACTTCTTTCCCAGGATTTCTTTAACAGAATGAGCTATAGTTCAAGAAGGGATTTCAGAAGGTAAGTTATGGTCTGTTTTTAAATCCGTAGGTGGGACAGCTATGGCCACATAGGCTTTGAAGAGACACTTAGCTCTTAGCACATAGGACATGGTGGGGGTAGATGTTAAAAGATAATACATTTATTTATTCACACTTGGATTGCATTTGTGGTAAAAATAAATGTCTAATATCTATAAAAGAAAAATAACAAATGCTTAGAAGATGAAGGCCCAGAGGGCAAACAACAATGCAACATGACCATCATTTCCTTGGGGACTTCTCTGCCTGGTTTTGTAGTTCTGTCAGTCAAACAATAAAAGAACTCCTGGAACTTAAAAAAAAAAAAAAGTGGCTCTCTTTTGTATTTTGCAAGCAGGCAGCTTTCTACATATTCAAGATCTAGGGCCAGGACAAGAGAGACTTGCCAACTATATTTGGCAACTATATTTGATTTTGCCATCTCTATGGGATGGCACAGCTACTAAGGGGGGCAGCGCATGAGGCTTTGACAAACAAATCAATTAATATGTTTGCTTTTACTTCCAGCCTCTGCTTCTACTATACTTTTTAACTGGGACACTGGATTTTTTTCTCTCTTCTTCAAGATGAAATAAAGTGAATGAATTAGGGAATGAGATAAACCTAGATTTAAGTTCCAATTCTATAGTGTAATTCTCAAATTTCAATTCTATAAGGTCATGTGACATTGAGCAAGTCACCTCATCTCTCTGAACCTCAGCTTTCTCATCTGTGAAATGGAGATGACACTGTTTCCTAGGGTTATTGAAATGATCAAAGAAGTTGATGAATGGAGAGCACCTAACGCTGTGCCTGGCACTTTAAGAGCTCAAAAAATGCCCAATTTCTTTGACTTCCTTCCCAGCCCAAAACAAGCCTTCTTTATCTATAGGTTGGGGGAAATAACTGATTTTAGAAAGACCTTTCTAATGCCCAGACTCATTCAAAGGGAAGAGTTCTCAGGAAGTAGTGAGCTCCAGGCTCTGAGGGTACTGAAGTAAGTTTGAACTGATGGAAAAGGTAAGGTCAGATGACTTGTGGTTCTTTAGACTCTATTAAGTTAATATGAAAATATTCATGGACTTATATGTTACTGAATTTTTTTAGCAACTATTATTGAGTATTTGCCATGTGACAAACCCTGGGCTAGGTAATGGGGATCCAAGGGTGAGCCAGAGAAGTGGGGTTCCTCACCTCATGCAGCTCAGTCTTGAAGGGAGACAAATAATAAACAGAAAAAAAACAAAAGAATAAGATAAGACCAAGTTTACGGATCACAGAGAACTGTAAAACTCCAGCGCTAGGGGAAATAGTATGTAGAATTCCTGGTTTTTTCCCCATGATTCTTTATCTTTCAATTTTAATTTTTTTCTCTTTCCTTTTTCAACCAATTTCTTATTTTATCAACTCTTTCTTAAAAAGCTTTTTTAATTTTCATTTTCACAGTTACATTCTATCCTTTCATTGTATTTAATTTTACTTTTGTGGGGCACCTGGGAGGCTCAGTCAGTTAAGCATCTGCCTTCGATACAAGTCATGATACCAGGGTCCTGGGATCAAGTCCTGCATCGGGTTCCCTGCTCAGCGGGAAGCCTGCTTCTCCCTCTCTGCCACTCCCCCTGCTTGTGCTCTCTCTCTCTATCTCTCTGTCAAATAAATAAATAAAATATTTCTTAAATAATACTTTTATTTTTGTATATATATAAGTTTTTCTTTCTCTACAACTTTGAGATGCAGTTTCTTCTAACAAACAAATCAAAATACACCGAGAATCTAGTGTATGGCTCTGTTCTCTTCACCTGTCTGATCGTATTCTCTCTTTCTTCTCCTTCTTCTTCTTTCTTCTTTCTTCTTCTTCTTCTCTCTCTCTCTCTCTTTTTTTTTTTTTTTGGTTAAGGTTTTAAAATTTTCATCTTTACAGTTACATTCTATCCTTTCAATGTATTTAATTTTATTTTATATACATATAAGTTTTTCTTTCTTTACAATTTTGAGATGTAGTTTCCTCTAACAAACCAACCAAAATACATTCAGGATATAGTGTACTGTTTTGTTCTGTTCATCTGTCTTTTTTATATTCCTTCTTTTAATTTTCATTTTTACAGTTATAGCCTATCCTTTCTTTGTATCTAATTTTATACATATATAAGTTTTTCTTTCTTTACAATTTTGGAATCTAGTTTTCTAACAAACAGACCAAAATACACACAGGAACCAGTGTATTGCTCTGTTCTGTTCACCTGTCTGATTATATTCTCTTTTTTTTTTTTAGTTTTTTTTTTTTTCACGTCTCTTCTGATGTGTTTGGTGTATATTTCTCTGGGGTCATTGTTGCCATTTTAGTATTTTGTTCTCCCGTTCATCTATTCTTTTCTGGACAGAATGACAAGATGAAAAAACTTACGTCAAAAAAGAGAACAAGAGGCAGTACTGACTGTCAGAGACCTAATCAATATGGATATAAGTAAGATGTTGGAACTAGAGTTCAGAATAACAATTATAAAGATACTAACTGGGCTTGAAAAAAAGCATAGAAGAGACCAGGGAAGCCCTTTCTGGAGAAATAAAAGAACTAAAATCTAATCAAGTCAAAATTAAAAAGGCTATTAGGGGAGCCTGGGTGGCACAGTCGTTAAGCGTCTGCCTTCGGCTCAGGGTGTGATCCCAGCGTTCTGAGATCAAGTACCACATCAGGCTCCTCCGCTAGGAGCCTGCTTCTTCCTCTCCCACTCCCCCTGCTTGTGTTCCCTCTCTCGCTGGCTGTCTCTCTCTGTCAAATAAATAAATAAATAAAATCTTTAAAAAAATTAAAAAGGCTATTAATGAGATGCAATAAAAAATGGTGGCTCTAACTGCTAGGACAAATGAGGCAGAAGAGAGAATGTATGATATAGAAGACAAAAGGATGAAGAATAAAGAAGTGAGAAAAAAAGAGATAAACAACTACTGGATCATGAGGGGAGAATTCGAGAGAGAAGTGATATCACAAAGTGAAACAATATTAGAATAATTGGGGTCCCAGAAGAAGGGGGGGGGAGGCAGAAGGTATATTGGAGCAAATTATAGTAGAGAACTTCCCTAATTTGGGGAAGGAAACAGGCATTCAAGTCCAGGAGGCACAGAGAACCCCCCTCAAAATCAATAAAAATAGGTCAACACCCCAACATATAATAGTGAAACTTGCAGATCTCAGAGACAAAGAGAAAATCCTGAAAGCAGCTCAGGACAAGAGGTCCATAACCTATAAGGGTAGAATCATTAGACTTGCAGCAGGCCTATCCACAGAGACCTGGAAGGCCAGAAAGGATTGGCATGATATATTCAAGGTGCTAAATGAGAAAAGTATGCACCCAAGAATACTTTATCCAGCTAGGATGTTATTCAAAATAGAAGGAGAGATAAAAGGATTCCAGGACAAACAGAAACTAAAAAAATCTGTGATCACTAAACCAGTCCTGCAAGAAATATTAAAAGGGATCCTTTAAGCAAAGAGAGAGCCCAGAATTAACAGAGACCAGAAAGGAACAGAGACGATACACAGAAACAATGACTTTACAGGTAATACAATGGCACTAAATTCATATCTTTCATTAGTAACTCTGAATGTTAATGGACTAAATGCCCCAATCAAAAGACACAGGGTATCAGATTGGATAAAAAAGCAAGACCCATCGATATGGTGTCTGCAAGAGACTCATTTTAGACCCAAAGACACCTCCAGATTTAAAGTGAGGGGGTGGAAAAACATTTGTCATGCTAATGGATATCAAAAAATGCTGATGTGGCAATCCTTACATCAGACAAATTAGATTTTAAGCCAAAGACTATAATAAGAGATGAGGAAGGGCACTATATCATAATTAAAGGGTCTATCCAATAAGAAGCTCAAAGAATTGTAAATATTTATGCCCCTAACATGGGAGCAGCTAATTATATAAACCAATTAATAACAAAATTAAAGAAACACACCGATAATAATACAATAATAGTAGGGGACTTTAACAACCCACTCACTGCAATGGACAGATCATCTAAGCAGAAGATCAACAAAGAAACAAAGGCTTTGAATGACACACTGGATCAGATGGACTTCACAGATATATTCAGAGCATTGCATCCTAAAGCAACAGAATACACATTCTTCTAGAGTGCACATGGAATATTCTCCAGAATAGATGACATGCTGAGTCACAAATCAGGTCTCAACTGGTACCAAAAGATTGGGATCATTCCCTGCATATTTTCAGACCACAATGCTTTGAAACTGGAACTCAATCACAAGAGGAAATTTGGAAAGAACTCAAATACATGGAGGCTAAAGAGTATCCTACTAAAGAATGAATGGGTCAACGAGGAAATTAAAGAAGGATTTTTAAAAAGTCATAGAAATGAATGAAATGAAAACACATCTATTTAAAACCTCTGGGATGCATGGGGCACCTGGGTGGTTCAGATGGTTAAGCATCTGCGTTTGGTTTGGGTCATGATCTCCAGGTCCTGGGATTGAGTCCCATGTCAGGTTCCCAGCTCAGTGGGAGTCTGCTTCTCCCTCTCCCTCTGCCTCTCCCCCTGCTTGTGCTCTCTATGTCTCTCTTTCTCTCTCTCAAATGAATAAATAAAATCTTAAAAAAAACCCCACAAACCTTTGAGATGCAGCAAAGGTGGTCCTAAGAGGAAAGTATATAGCAATATAAGCCTTTCTCAAGGAAAAAGAAAGGTATCAAACACACAACCTAACCTTACACCTAAAGGAGCTGGAGAAAGAACAGCAAATACTCAACCCAACAGGAGAAGAGAATTAATAAAGATTAGAGCAGAAATCAATGAAATAGAAACCAAAAGAACAGTAGAACAGATCAATGAAACTAGGAGTTGGTTCTTTAAAAGAATTAATAAGATCGATAAACCCCTGACCAGACTTACCAAAAGGAAGAGAAAGGACCCAAGTAAATAAAATCATGAATGAAAGAGGAGAGATCACAACCAACACTGAAGAAATACAAACAATTATAAGAACATATTATGAGCAGTTATATGCCAACAAATTAGGCAATCTCGAAGAAATGGATGCATTTCTAGAGACATATAAACTACCAAAACTGGAACAGGAAGAAATAGAAAACCTGAACAGACCCATAACCAGCAAGGAAATTGAAGCAGTAATCAAAAATCTCCCAACAAACAAGAATCCAGGGCCATTTGGCTTCCCAGAGGAATTGTACCAAACATTTAAAGAAAAATTAATATCTATTCTTCTGAAGCTGTTTCAAAAAAAATAGAAATGGAAGGAAAACTTCCAAACTCTTTCTATGAGGCCTGCTTTACCTCGATCCCAAAACCAGACAAAGACCCCACCACAAAGGAGAATTACAGAACAATATCCCTGATAAACATGGATGCCAAAATACTCAACAAGATTCTAGCCAATAGGATCCAACAGTACATTAAAAGGATTATTCGCCACAACAAAATGGGATTTATTCCTGGGCTGCAAGGGTGGTTCAATATCCACAAATCAATCAGTGTGATACACTACATTAATAAAAGAAAGGACAAGAACCATATGATCCTCTCAATAGATGCAGAAAAAACATTTGACAAAGTACAGCATCCTTTCTTGATTAAAACTCTCCACACTGTAGGGATAGAGGGAATATACCTCAATATCATAAAAGCCATCTACGAAAAGCCCATAGTGAATATCATTCTCAATGGGGAAAAACTGAGAGCTAAAAGCCAAGGGTCAGGGGCACGGCAGGGATGCCCACTATCACCACAGCTGTTCAACATAGTACTAGAAGTCCTAGCCTCAGCAATCAAACAACAAAAGAAGCAAAAGGCATCCAAATCGGCAAAGAAGTCAAACCCTCACTCTTCGCAGATGACATGATATTCTATGTGGAAAACCCAAACGACTCCACCCCAAAATTGCTAGAACTCATGCAGGAATTCAGTAAAGTGGCAGGATATAAAATCAATGCACAGAAATAAGTTGCATTTCTATACACCAACAAAGAGACAAAAGAAAGAGAAGTTACCCCCAAACCATAAGATACCTAAGAATAAACCTAACCAAAGAGGTGAAGGATCTGTACTCAGAAAACTATAGAACACTCATGAAAGAAATTGAGGAAGACACAAAGAAAAGGAAAAACTTTCCATGCTCATGGATTGGAAGAACAAATATTAAAATATCTATGCCACCTAGAGCAATCTATACATTCAGTGCAATCCCTATCAAAATACCATCAACTTTTTTCACAGAAATGGAAGAAATAATCCCAGAATTTGTATGGAACTAGAGAAGACCCAAAGGAATGCTGAAAAAGAAAACCAAATCTGGTGGCATCACAATTCCAGACTTCAAACTCTACTACAAAGCTGTAATGATCAAGACAGTATGGTACTGGCAAAAAAAACAGACACATAGATCAATGGAATAGAATAGAGGTCCCAGAAATGGACCCTCAACTCTATGGTGAACTCATTTTCGACAAGGCAGGAAAGAAAACATCAAAGGGAAAAAAGACAGTCTCTTCAACAAATGGTGTTAGGAACATTGGACAGCCACAGAAAGAAGATTGAAACTGGACCATTCCTTCACACCACACACAAAAACAGACTCAAAGTGGATGAAAGACCTAAACGTGAGACAGATGTCCATCGAAATCCTAGAAGAGAACACAGGCAGCAACTTCTGTGACCTTGGCCGAAGCAACTTCTTACTAGACATGTCTCCAAAAGCAAGGGAAACAAAGGCAAAAATGAACTATTAGGACTTCATCAAGATAAAAAGTTTTTTCACAGCAAGGGAAACAGTTGACAAAACCAAAAGACAACCACAGAATGGGAGAAGATATTTGCAAATGTCTTATCAGATAAAGGGCTAGTATCCAAACTCTATAAAGAACTTATCAAACTCAACACCCAAAGAACAAATAATCCAAACAAGATATGGTCAGAAGACATAAACAGACACTTCTCCAAAGAAGACATACAAATGCCCAATAGACACATGAAAAAATGCTCAACATTGCTTGGCATCAGGGAAATAAAAATCAAAGCCACAATAAGATACTACCTCACACCAGTTAGAATGGCTAAAATTAACAAGTCGGGAAATGACAGATGTTGGCAAGGATGTGGAGAAAGGGGAACCCTCTTACACTGTTGGTGGGAATGTAAGCTGGTGCAGCCACTCTAGAAAACAGTATGGAGTTTCCTCAAAAAATTGAAAATAGAGCTACGCTATGACCCAGCAATTGCACTACTGGGTATTTACCCCAATGATACAAATGTAGTGATCCAAAGGGGCACCTGCACCCCAATATTTATAGCAGCAACATCCACAACAGCCAAACTATGGAAAGAGCCCAGATGTCCATACGTCCATTGACAGATGAATGGATAAAGAAGATGTGGTATGGTGTTGTATATTTTTGTGTGTATATATATATATATACACATACATATATATATATGCATATACACACACACACATATTGCTGTTATGTCAATTCAGATTTTATGGAAGTTGCTTCTGAATATTCTATTTCATCCTTAGTTTTCCCTATTTGATTTACTTTAGTGTACAAGTATATATATATATACACACACACCACAAGACCATTATATATATATGTGTGTATATATATATATGAATACTGCTCAGCCATCCAAAAAAAAAAAAAGAAAGAAAAGAAAAAAGAAATCTTGCCATTTGCAACGAGGTAGATGGAACTAAAGGGTATTATGCTAAGCAAAGTCAGGCAATCAGAGAAAGACAATTATCATATGCTTTCACTCATATGTGGAATTCAAGAAACAAAACAGAGGATTATAGGGGAAGAGAGGAAAAACTAAAACAAGACGAAATCAGCGAGGGAGACAAACCATAAGAGACTCTTAATCATAGGAAACAAACTGAGGGTTGCTGGAGGGGAGGGGGATGGGAGGATGGGGTGGTCAGGTGATGGACATTGGGGAGGGTATGTGTTGTGTTGAGCACTGGGTATTACATAAGACTGATGAATCACTGAACTCTGCCTCTGAAACTAATAATACATTATATATTAATTAATTGAATTTAAATTAAAAATTAAATAAAAATTTTAAAAAGAAAAAAGTTGTATTTTGGATCTGTTTAGTTTGAAATTCCAATTAGCTGTCTGATAGAGCTGTCAAAGAGGCAATAGGCTGGGCTGAAGATATAAAGTTGGAAGCCAAAAACATTTTTAAAAATAAAAATAAATTTGGAAGCCAAGTTAAAGAGTATTATTCACTGGACATTTGTAAAGATGGCGTGGCAGGTTTTATTCAAGACTGCTGTAACAGGGAAGAGAGTCTAAGCTCAAATTTGAATACAGCAAAGACACCTGGGGATTTATAGCCAATGAGAGTGAGGAGGTCAATTAATGGAAAATTACTCGGAGGAGACATAAGGAATAGGGGGATTCTTGGTAAAAATAAACCAAGGACTTAGATCAAGGTTGGCGAGAACTTGATCAGATATCAAGGGTGGGAGGATTCTCACAAAACTGATTTAGCAACATTCTCACTAAAACTAGCTAGGCAAGCTGAGGACAGGGCACTAGGATGAGGCCAAGTCCAAAGAGGGCTCAGAGGAGTGTGTCTAAAGCTTGGTCAAAGAGAGTATTTGTCACCCATCAGGTGTTGAAAACCAAACCACAGGCGGGGTGCCCGGCTGGCTCAGTGGGTGGAGTATGCAACTCTTGATCCAGTGTTCTTGAGTTCAAAGTCCATGTTGGGTGTAGGGCTGAAGGAAGGAAGGAAGGAAGGAAGGAAGGAAGGAAGGAAGGAAGGAAGGAAGGAAGGAAAAGAGAAAGAAAGAAAGAAAGAAAGAAAGAAAGAAAGAAAGAAAGAAAGAAAGAAAGAAAAGACGGGGTGCCTGGGTGGCTCAGTCAGTTGAGTGACTTACTCTTGGTTTCGGCTCAGATCATGATCTCAGGGTCCTGGGATGGAGCCCTGCGTCAGGCTCTGCGCTCAGTGGGGAATCTGCTTGAGATTCTCTCTCTCCCTCTTCATCTGCCCCTCCCTCCACTTGTTCTCTCCCTCAAATAAATAAATCTTAGAAAGAAAGAAAGAAAGAAAGAAAGAAAGAAAGAAAGAAAGAAAGAAAACGATACCACTAGAGCTGGATGAGATCACCAAAGGAGTGAGAAGACAAGAGGGCAGAGAATGGAGTCCTGAATCACTCCAACATTTGGAGGTTGGCTTAACAAGAAGCCAGCAAAGGAGAAGTACCAGCCAATGAGGTAGAAGAAAATGAAGAGAGTGGTATATTATCGAATCTCATATAAGAAAGTGTTTCAAGAAGGAAGTGGTTAACCATGTTGAAAGCTTCACAGAAGTCGATCAAGATGAGAACAACAGAGAAGTGAATTTGACAAACTAGAGGTCAATGGTAGCTTTGACAAGAGCAACTTCAGTGGAGTAAAGAGGTTAAAAGGTTGGTTGGATCATTATGAGGTTAAGAAGCAGAGAAAGCAAATATACACAACCTTTCTGTAAGTTTTGCTATGAGTAGGAGTAAGTGGGATGGTAGCTGAAGAGAGATATGCTGTCAAGGGAGAATTTTGTTTATGTGTGTTTTTGTGTGTTTTAAGATGAGAGATCCTAAGGCATGTGATTTTGGAGATGGAAATGATCTGATAGAGAAGAAGAAACTGATGCTACAGCAGAGAGAAAGAATTTGATCCTTGGGAAGACACAAGAATGTGGGATAAGAGTATAGACCCAGGGGCGCCTGGGTGGCTCAGTCGTTAAGCGTCTGCCTTTGGCTCAGGACATGATCCCAGAGTCCTGGGATCGAGCCCCATATTGGGCTCCTCTGCTGGGAGCCTGCTTCTTCTCTCCCACTCCGCCTGCTTGTGTTCCCTCTCTCGCTGGCTGTCTCTCTCTCTGTCGAATAAATAAATAAAATCTTTAAAAAAAAAAAAGAGCATAGACCCAGGTGAAAAAGCAGCCAATATGGATCCTGATGCATATCAGAAAAGTTGGTAGATTGGGGGGAGGAAGATGAATCTGAATGCTTCTACTTTCTCATGAATTCTAAATTGAAGTCATATGAGACTGAAGGGGGACGGAGTATGTTGGAATTTGAAGGGAGCAGAAAAGGTCATACTGGACAGTGGGAAAACAAAACTCTACCAGGGGGAGTATAGCATCATTACTGGGCAGTATTGAGTCTCATTTAAAGTTTGTAGTCAGAAATTTCAGTTGAGACAGCACATTTGAGTGATTTTCTCCAGCTATGTCCAGCTGGTCAGGTACAGACATGGACTACTCAGTTAACTGGGTTTAGGAGGATTTGGAGTTCTGTCAGTGAGTGTAATGAAGAGAAAATGACAAGAGAATTATGCATATTTACAATATTGTGATTGCAGTGATGTAGCATGGAATCTAGACTGGGAGGGAAAAAATGAGCACATGAGGAGAGTGGGATAATTAGTGAAAAGTGATGATGTTGATGGATTAGGGGACTCCATGAGGTTCTGATTCAACACTAGGAGATGTATTGATTTCATTCCTTACAGTAGCAGAATAAAGGAGAAAAGTCATACGATTATCCCAATAAGTGTTAAAAAGACATTCAGTAAAATCCCACACTCCTGTTAACACACACACACACACACACACACACACACACACACACACACACACACACAATTATTAGTAAGCTGGGAATAGAAAGGCATTTTCTAAATGAGTTAATATATGAAGCACTTTCAACAGTAACTATTTTAAATATATAGTAACTTTTGCTATTATTATTATCTTTCCTTAATGTGATTAAAAAGTATCTACCAGAAACCAAAGGCAAACATTGTACTTATAGTGGAGGTCCTCCATAAGGGGATGCCTACACTATGATCCCTATAAAGGCAATCATCTGAAGTTAATATGTATATTAATAGATATATGTAAGATATCTATTGTAAATATTAGGTATTGTGTAAATATTATGTATTATCATAACATATCTATGTAAATATTATCTAGAATATGTTCTATCAAATTAAATACTTTATATTAAATGCAGGTGCATCCTATTAAGTTGAACATGTTACTATGATACGCACAAACTGTGCTACTCATGCAAGGAAGGGGTATAAAAAGTAACAGAAAGTATTTGGGCAGGTCTTTAGTCTCCATGGAACTCACATCTAATAAACAGTTAACATCTTGTTCCCCTGGTTGGGACATTCCTAGGGGACCAAGGGAGGTCAGCTGCAGAATATCTTTCATGATGTTTTGCTGTCTGTTGAATGAAGCAACTCTAAGCCAACAATTTGTTTAGATAATACACTCATGCTTCTGATAATTGAGAGTTTACCCACCAGAGTATCTGTTAAAATAAAAAAGGCAAATCCCACTAAGTTAAAGTACAAGAAAAGCATGTCAATGATCATCTGTACTCTTCAACATCCCATTGGGGTACTTAACTATTGCTGAGAGACAAGAAAAGGTCTTGTCTTATCAGTAAGGTATAAATATTGGGGGGGAAAAGACACTATACAAGCATTATTTGAAGAAGAAAGAGAGTGCCTACAAAATCTAAGTGAACCAACTGAAAAATTATTAGAATGAATGTTAATAAAATGATTATATATAAAATTATCATATATTAATCAATAGCTTTCCTATAGACCAGCAATAACTTATTAGAATATGTCACAGAAAAGAATCAATTCACAATTGCTGCAAAGTCTATAAAGAACCAAGAAATAAACTTAGTGAGAAATGTGAAAGTCCTATGCGAATAAAATTATGAAGTTTTACTCTAAGATATGAAAGAATATCCAAATAAATAAAGACATATAGGGGACCACTTATTTTCAAGATGCCATCGCTACTCAAATTGATCTTTTTAAAAATGAAATTTGGCAGGTTGACCAAAAAATGTGAGAATAGCCAAAAGTGTTGACCATATAGGAGGAAGGACTTACCCTATCAGATATCAAAATGTGCTATGAGGCTGTAATTATTCACACATAATATTATTAGCCCAAGAATAGATTAACATAAAAAGAATAAAGTGTCCAAGACGAGCTTTTCTCCCCCATCTATCTATCTGTTGAAATTTAGTAAATGAAAAAGAAGGCATTTCAAATTAGAGGGGAAAATAATGTCTGCAACAAATGTTGTTGGGACAACTGGCTATCCATTTGGGAAAAATACTATGCTCCAACCATTCCTCACACCACACACAAAAATAAATTCCAGCTTGATTAAAAATAGATATACGCAACTAATGAATCATCGAACTTTACATCAGAAACCAGGGATGTACTGTATGGTGACTAACATAATATAATAAAAAAACTAAAATAAAAAAATAAAAATCAAATCAAATCAAATCTCACACTCTAAAAAAAAAATAGATAAACTCCAAACATGAAGTAATACTAGAAACTATAGAATATTTCCAAATTTGGGGGTGCCTGGGTGGCTCAGTCAGGCATCTGACTCTTCGTTTGAGCTCAGATTGTAATCTCAGCATCTTGGGATCGAGCCCCACATCAGGCTCCATGCTCAGCACAGAGTGTACTTCTCTCCCTCTCCCTCTACCCTTTCCCCACTCTCTTTCTCACTAAAATAAATAAATTAATCTTTAAAAGAAGAGCATTTCCAAATTTTGAGGTTTAGGAAAGACATTCTTACACAAGATACAAAATATGGAAAACATAAAGAAAAAAACCAACAGATTTAATAACATGAAAATTTAAACTTCTCACAAAAAAACACCATAAAATTAACTATAAAGGTCTCCTACAAAACCATCAGTAAAAGACTAACAATACAGTAGAAAAATTAGCAACTCACAGAAGAAATACAAATGCTAACAAATATGAAAATGTGTGCAATCATTAGTAATCAGAAAAGCAAAGTACAAAGATGAGATATTTTTTAAATTCCTAGCTTCAAGGGTGCCTGGGTGGCTCAGTCAGTTAAACGTCTGCCTTCGGCTCAGGTCATGATCCTGGAGTCCTGAGATCCAGGCCCGCATTGGACTCCCTACTCAGCGGGCAGTCTGCTTCTCTCTCTCCCTCTACTCCTTCCCCACCCGTGCTCTCTCTCTCTCTCGCTAACTCTCTCAAATAAATAAATAAAATTTTTAATAAATATATAAAATTTTAAAAATTCCTAGCTTGAAAAATATCTTAAAAATATCTTAAACATCCAGTTGGTAAGAGTGAGGGAAATTGTTATTCTCAAACAGTGTTGGTGGGGTTGTAAACTGGTACAGCATTTTTGGAAGGTAGTCAATCAGTGTCTATTAAAAACTTAATTGTGCCTTCCCTCAAACCCTTAATTCCATTCTTGGTCTTTGTTTTGAGAAACTTGAACTTTTTTGTACACACATATAAGGATGTTTGTTCATTGTAGCATTGATCGCAATAGGTAAAAGTAGAAACAACCTTAACATTCACCAAAGGGAATTGTTAAAAAGTGGGTTACATTTCTATTATAGAATAATAAGTAACAATTAAAATGTATGAGATACATCGACATGTATTGGCATGGAAGGATCTCTAAAATATATTCTTAAGGTGAAAAAATCCAGTTTCAGGATAAGATGCACAATATGATCTCATTTATATAAAATATAATATGTACTTGTATATGCACAACTGTAAATGCAGAGAAAAATGTTAGGGATTATATGTACACATAAAATATTAATAGTGGTTACCTCTAATGAGGGAATTAGGAGGCAGCTAAAGAGGACTATACATTTTATTCTTTTAAAAAAATTTTTTAAAAAGATTTTATTGATTTATTTGATGAAGAGCACAAGTGAGAGAGAGCATGAGCAGGGGGAGGGGCAGAGGGAGAGAGAGAAGGAGACTCCGCACTGAGCAGGGAGCCTGACTTGGGGCTCGATCCCAGGACCCTGGGACCATGACCGGAGCTGAAGGCAGACGCTTAACCGACTGAGCCACCCAGGTGCCCCTATACATTTTATTCTATTCATTTTTCGTAGAATGTTTAAAATAAAGGTAATGTATTCATATACTATTTGCATAACACTAAAATAAAGAGTAATAAAATGAAAGATAATTATAGAAAGTTTGGAAACATCCATCCCATCCAAAATCAGAATGGAAGTTTTATTAAAGTAGGTACATGACCATTGTTCAGACTTCCATACCTCTACATCTCAAGAGACTTTCTCCCCAAAGCCAACCATTTTCAATTCTTTTGGGTGTTTCTTTGGATATCTACTACCATATTTTGAGGTAATATGTTTATAATAGTGTTCAATTAATCACTAAAACTATCTAATGACTATTGTGAAAGATGTGAATTTAATACTGTTATCTACACCCCCTTCTCTCCTTCCATTTTCCCAATACAGTTATATCACATTTTTTGTTAAAATTTTGCCTTATTTTTTACGACAGAATAAAGCATCCAAGACCATTCTCTCTCTCCCTCTCTTCTATCTATCTATCTATCTATCTATCTATCTATCTATCTATCTATTGAAATTTAGTACATGAAAAAGATGGCATTTCAAACTAGAGGGGCTGAGGGATAAGGGAAATAGGGAGAAGTTAGTAAATTTTCAGGCAGGAGATGAATAAGGTCTAATGGGCTAATGTAAAACATGGTGATTATAGTTGATAACACTGTTATATAATGAAAATTTGCTAATGGAGTGCCTGGGTGGCTCAGTAGGTTGAGTGTCTGACTCTTGGTTTTAGTTCAGGCCATGATCTCAAGGTTGTGGGATCAAGCCCCAGGTCAGGTTCTGCACTGGGCCTGGGCCTGGAGCTTGCTTGGGATTCTTTCTCTCCCTCTGTCCCTCCCCATCACCTCTAAAAAAATAAAATAAAATTTGCTAAGAGAGAAGATCTTAAATGTTTTTTCACACACATGCAAATAAATTATGTGAGGTGGTGTATCTGTTGATTAACTAGATGGTGGAAATCCTTTCACAGTGTATATATGTATCAAATCACCATGATGTATGCTTTAAATGACTTATAATTGGGATGCCTGGGTGGTTCAGTCTGTTCAGCGTCTGCCTTTGGCTCAGGTCATGATCCTGGGGTCCTGGGATCAAGTCCAGCCTCGGGCTCCTTGCTCAGCAGGGAGTCTGCTTCTCCCTCTGCCTGCTGCTCCCACTGCTTGTGCCCTCTCTCTCTCTCTAATAAATAAATAAATAAATAAAATATTTAAAAATAAATAAGTATCTTACAATTTTGTCAATTATATTTCGATAAAGCTGGAGGAGAGGAAGAAAGTCACATTGAGAACTATTTAGAATGAAAATCAAGGCAATTATTAACTCTAAGAAGAACAAAAAAGTTAAACAGGAAAGGAAGCATAATCATAGCAGGTGGTAGCTGTGGATTCTGGATGTGTTTTGAAGACACAATTTACTGAATATAGGGTATAAAAGAAGGAGACACATTAAGTATAATTCCAAGGTTTCTGTGCTCTTAGTACCCCAGATGTCTGCATCTCTGTGCCTGAGGCCTTTCCCAGAAGCGCAAAGGAAAAGCCAGTCTAACAATTCCTACCTTAGACTGAAGTGCTGGAAAATTAACCCTGCCTATGGAAGGCTATGTCAACCAGTGATTCTCAGGAATTGGTGTATAAATATCCCAGCTCCTTTGTCCCTCAGATGGGATAATTCTGACACATGTGTTTTACACCATCTCCCACAAGATTAAGCTCCAGCCAATCAGTGGTAGCTGGCCAAATAACACAACTTCATTGGCCACCTTCTCTTCCGTATATCACTTCCCCACTCTCCTCCTAGTGGCTCCTACTTCTGTAAAATAGAAACTATTTGTACTTGAATCCTTATCTCGGAGTCTGCTTTTGGGGAAATTCAAACTAACACACAAGGTTTTCAGCTTGAGCAGGTGGGAAAGACATTTATTAATATTTATCCATTAATAAATAGACATTTATTAAGACGAGGAAGACTTTGGCAGGTGCAGATTCTTGGCGGGAAGACCAGTAGTACACTTTGAACACATTAGTTTTGAGGTGCCTATTAGGTCACCACGTGGAGAGGTTGAGTAGACACAGAGATACACAACCTGGAGTCAAGGAAGAGATCGGTCTAAAGATATACATTGGGGAGTCAACAGTATTTGGGTATTATTTAAAGCCAGGAGGCTGGATAATATCACTAAAGGAGTGAGTGTAGATGGAGAAGACAAGAGATTCTGGGATTGATAGCGCCCTGGGCACTGTAACAGTTAAAAGTCAGACTAATGCAGAAGATCCAGCAAAGGAGATTGAGAAGAAATGGCCAAAGAGGTAAGAGGAAAAGAAGGGTGTGTGAAATCCCAGAAACGAAGGGAGGCAAATTTTATATTGGTCCCTTTTAAAAAAAATATTAGTCCCTTATTTTTTTTGTTTGTTTTAGTCTCCTTCATTTATTTTGGGGGCTTTTATCAAATGTCTGCTGATCCTTTTTGTCCACTCACGTTGAAGAGTCAAGTATTAAAAGGTTGATTTGAATTCTGTATCTATGTGTGAAGTTTTGGTGGCTTTCATAATAGCAGCTACAACTTCAGGTCTCTGAGGCTGTTCAGTCTCTCCAGAGAAAATTTTCCCATTTTCATACCTAGGGAGGGATTAACCTAGCCACCAAATAAAGAGACAGGGAGATGGGGTGAGAGTAAACAGAGAAGTGTGTTTTCTCTTTTTCAGTATACGGACTTCCAACGAATTTCCTTTCTTCTGGTGGGGCACCTCTCTGGTTCAATTGCTCCGCAGACTAACCCTCTAGACCCCTGCCGGGGAGGGGCAGTCATCTCACAGGTGCAAGATCGTAGATGGACCTGAACGGCCAATAGATCATAGAGACTTTCAGCCAGTCCTCTTATCTTCAATCCATTCTTCTTCCTGGGTCTTTCTTCCTGGGTTTCTGGGTCCTCTGTAGTACTTAGCTTAGCCGGAGTTCTGTGGCAGGAAATGCCTTGCTTCTCATTAGCACCCCCTCTGCAGACACTTGGTATGCAGCTTTCTCAGCCCTGCTAATTTTTCCACTTGGCTTTCCATCTTCTTGTCCTCTGATGCCTCCTCTCCCACTCTCTTTATCCTTGTGGGTTTATTCTGGTTTTATTCACTTGCTGTCATTTTTGTCGGGCTCCAAGGAGAAGAGGTAAACATATGTATTCAAACTACCGGTTCTCCTTCTCGACAACAGTATTTTGAGATCATCAAATGTATAGCAGTTTTCTAGGTTCGGAGACCAGAATTTTAGGAGAGATGCGAGTTCTTCCTTGGAGAAGTCACATTCCTTAGAGTTCTTGGTGCCTCTGGTCTTCCAGAGTATCTCTTGTTTTCTTTTTCGCAGAGGCTAGAATTGGGCCAGAAGTATTTCTGCCTGGTCCATCCATCTATTTTCCAACTACCTGACTGTGGAGGCATTTCCTACTTGCCAAGGGGGCAACTCAGGTCGATTCCCCCATGTTGTCAAGGTTTCTATGTGCATAATAGCCACACGAGAGGAATATGTGTACAACTATATTAAGCCCCGAAAGTGATGGTAGTCATAAAAAGGAGTCTCCAAGTAATATAGGGCAAATATTTGGAAACTTTGGGCAGAGAGTATGTATATAGAGTAGGTAGGGCCACAAATTTAATTTGGGCCACAAATTTAATTTATATCATGGCCACCTGAGTTTAGGCTTAGACTAGTCTTTCTATATCCATTACATCATTCCACTTTATTGTTTAATGGTGGTGGAAGGAATTAGCATTTATTTAGGGCCTACTGCACACCAGTCAGTGAGTTAGGGGTCTGAACATATACCATTTTGTTTAATCATTATTTCATTTGGGGGAAATTGAATCTGAGAAAAGGGAAGTAACTTGTCTGCAGTTACACAGCTGATAAGTGGGAGAGCCAGTACTGGAGTGAGGATCTCTCTGATGCAAGTGCCCAGGCTTGTTCGCTCTGACTTCTGCCTCACCTGGGCTATAGCCACCATCTCCTCACTGCTATTCCTGCCTCCAGCATTTCTCTTCTCAGCCCATTCTCTAGAGAGTAGCAAGCTGCACTTCCTGAAACACATGTCTACTTTGACTGAACGTTGGTTGGCTTCTCTTTGGTAATATGGGTCCAAATTGTTTGGTATTTAATGGTGGCAAGAATCAATTCGTTATGTGATCTTAGGCAAATCATCTTCTGTTGCATACTGACCCAAGCCAACTTGCTCATTTATTAATGATATTCTATTAATAAACTATTAACTATTGAGTGGGTGGTGGTTTTTTTTTTTTTTGGTTGTTTTTATTGCAAGGGTGAGGGCCAGCTATCAGTAGCCTTCAACAGGAAGAGATGGGCCACATGTTCCTTCCTCAAACCTTACCACCAAGTGGTGCGTTACAATGAAAGCAAGCCTCAGACTGAAATCTGCCACATGCTCAAATATTTATTAACAAGCAGGCAAAACCAGTCATACAACTTGCTAGTTCACTGAAGTCTTCGCTCCTGATCTTTTTAGACACGTTGCCAAGCACTTGGCATGAAAGGTTTACCTTAGGTAAATAAGAAAATATTCTATCTGACCTGCTAGTTAGAATCAGGTAACACAATCCTCCACTAAATGGGAAGAAAAGAACTGAATAGGTCCTAACCCATAACTTCTCTCTAAAGGAACCTAGTTGCTGGGCACACTAGATTCTTACATCTTGGTTAGGCAAGGGTGGGGATCCTTGTACAATATAATACTTCTACCCAAATCACATATCTTGACACCACTCATTTCACCCATGAGAAACTGTCTTAACATCTAATCACATTTAACAGCTTTCTAATGCTGATTGGAGATGGAGATAGTGGAAGTTCTTATAACTGCTACAGAAATGTAGACTATTGACTAGCATTTCTCAGATCTCACTAACAACTCCTAAAGTATATTTATTAGGGAACTTCAATGTTAACGCATAGCTTTACATTTTAATAGGTTTACACTAAAGCTAGTTAATATACATGTATATCAAGCTTCTAGTCTGAAATATTTTAATACCTATTAATGTATATCATATTCTATAGAATATATTATGGTATTTAATATAAGTAAATTACAACATAACACCTCCTCTAGGGCTCAGTTTATTTACATAAGGAGGTAGCATGAACTGACTTCTGAAGTTTCTTCCATGAGTCTATAAATGGAATTTAATGCAGTTGTAAGGATCTGAGTTAGGATCATGAAAAGACTTTACTGATAGTTGGTAGAGGGTCATCAGCATGAAAACCTCTTTTCTAGAACACTCTCAGATTTTCTCCAAAGGATTTATTTTTCTGGGGTACCTGGTGGCTCAGTCGGTTAAGCACCCGACTCTTGATTTCATCTCAGGTCATGATTTCAGGGTTGTGAGATCAAGCCTCGTGTCGTCTATGCCCAGTGTGGAGGTTGCTTAAGATTCTCTTTCTCCCTGCCCTTCTGTCCCTCTCCCCCCTTTATCCTCTCTCTCTTTCTCAAAGAAAGAAAGAAAGAAAGAAAGAAAGAAAGAAAGAAAGAAAGAAAGAAGGAAAAAGAAAGAAAGAGGGGCACCTGGGTGGCACAGCGGTTGGACGTCTGCCTTCGGCTCAGGGCGTGATCCTGGCATTGTGGGATCGAGCCCCACATCAGGGTCCCTGCTCTGCTGGGAGCCTGCTTCTTCCTCTCCCACTCCCCCTGCTTGTGTTCCCTCTCTCGCTGGCTGTCTCTATCTCTGTCGAATAAATAAATAAAATCTTAAAAAAAAAAGAAGAAAGAAAGAAAGAAAGAAAGAAAGAAAGAAAGAAAGAAAGAAAGAAAGAAAGAAAACACCCCCCCAAAAAAACAAAGGATTTATTTTTCTAAAATAGCAGCTCTTCTCCTTATCCCACAAACACACCTGTCATCCTCTAACCCTCCCTTTTTAATAAACTTTTAAAAATTGAGGTATAACTGACATATAACATTTTATTTGTTTCAGGTGGACAGTGTTATGATTCAATATTTGTATATAACTGACTCTTGAACAACATGAGTTTAACTGTGTGGGTCCACCTATACATGCATTTTTTACAGTAGAGTGCTGTAAATGTATTAACTCTTATGATTTTCTTAGTAACATTTTCTTTTTTTTAGCTTTATTGTAAGAATGCAGTACCAACGGGCTCCACGCTCAATGCGGAGTCCGCTTGAGATTCTCTCCCTCTTCCCTTCCCCTTGCTTGAGCTCTCTCTCTCAAATAAATAAATAAATAAAATCTTAAAACAAAGAATACAATACATTATACATACAATATACAAAATATGTGTTAATGTACCTTTTATGTTATTGTTAAGGCTTCTGGTCAACAGTTAAGTTTTGGGGGACTCAGAAGTCATACGTGGATTTTCGACTGCATGGGGAGGTCAGGACTCCTAATCCCCCACATTGTTCAGGGGACAATAGTATATTTCAAATTGATCACCACAAGCTGTCACCATGCATAGTTACAATTTTTTTTCTTGTGATGAGGACTTTTAAGATCTACTCTGAGCAGCTTTCAATTACGCAATACAGTATTATTAACTACACTCCCTGCGATGCACATTATATCCCCAAGACTTATTTATCTTAGAACGGGAAGTCTGTACCTTTTTTAAAAAAGATTTTATTTATTTATTTGTCAGAGAGAGAGAGCGCGCGTGCACCGGCGCACAAGCAGGGGAAGTGGCAAGCAGAGGGAGAGGCAGGTTTGCTGCTGAGCAAGGAGCCCGAGGCTGGACTTGATCCCAAAACCCTGGGATCATGACCTGAGCTGAAGGCAAATGCTTAACCGACTGAGCCACGTGGGCATCCCACAAGTTTGTACTTTTTGACTCCCTTCAGCCATTTCACACACTCTCCACTCCCCCGGCCCCACCTTGGGCAAACACCAATCTGTTCCCTGTATCTATGAGATCTATGAATTTGGTTTTAAGATTCCACATAAAAGTGAGATCATACAGTATTTGTTCTCTGACTTTTTTCACTTAGCATAATGCCCTGAAGATCCACCCGAGTTGTTGCAAATGGCAACATTTCATTCATTTTTATGACCAAATAATATTCGTGTGTGTGTGTGTGTGTGTGTGTGTGTATCACATTTTTAAAAATCCATTCATCCATCAATGGATACTTAGTCTGTTTCTATGTCTTGGCTATTCTAACTAATGCTACAATGAACCTGGGGGTGCATATATCTTCTCAAGTTAGTGCTTTCATTTTCTTCAAGTAAGTACCCAGAAGCGGAATTGCTGGATCATACAGTAGTTCTATTTTTAATTTTTTGAGGAAGTGGCTGCATCAACAGTGTTCAGTTTCCCTTTTCTCCAAATCCTCACAAACACTGTTATTTCTTGACTTTCTGGTAATAGCCATTTTAACAGGTGCGAGGTGATATCTCATTGTGTTTTGATTTGCATTTCCCTGATGATGAATGATGTTGAGCACCTTGTCATGTACCTGTTGGCATCTGTATGCCTTCTTAGGAAGAATGTCAATTCAGATTCTCTGCTCGTTTTTTAAAATTTTTAATGTATTTTTTAAGTAGTCTCTATACCCAATGTGGGGCTCAAACTCACAACCCAGAGATCAAAAGTTGCATGCTCCAATGACTGAGCCACCCAGGTGCCCCTCTGCTCATTTTTTAATTGGATTTTTGTTCTCTTTTTATATTGAGTTGTATGAGTTATTTATATATTTTGGATATTAACCACTTACAGAGATATGATTTGCAACTCTTTTCTCCCATTCAGTAGGTTGCCTTTTCATTTTGTTGATGGTTTCCTTTGTTGTGCAAAAGCTTTTTAGTTTGATGTAGTCCCAGTTCTTTATTTTTTCTTTTGTTGCCTTTGGTTTTGGTGTCAGATCCAAGAAATCATCAAGAACAATGTCAAGGAGGGGCACCTGGGTGCCCACTACTAAGCCACTGCCTTAGGCCCAGGTCACGATCCCAGGGTCCTGGGATTGAGCCCCATGTCGGGATCCCTGCTCTGTGGAGGAGCCTGCTTCTCCTTCTCTCTCTCTGCCTGCCACTTCCCCTGCTTGTGCTCTCTCTCTGTCAAATAAATAAAATATTAAAAAGAAAAAAAACAATGTCAAGGAGCTTATCACCTATGTTTTCTGAGTTTTATGGTTTCTTACATTCCAGTCTTTGATCCATTTTGAGTTCATTTTTGTTTATAATGTAATAATGTGGTCCAGTTTCATTCTTTTGCATGTGGCTGTCCAGTTTTCCTAACACCATTTATTAAAGAGACTGTCCCTTCCTGTTGTTATATTCCTGGCTCCTTTGTTGTAAATAAATTGGTCATATATTCACAGGTCTCTCTCTCTCTCTCTCTCTCTCTCTAATGTAAGCTCTATAACCAACGTGGGGCTTGAACTTACGACCCCCAAGATTAAGAGTCACATGCTCTACCAATTGAGCCAGTCAAGAGCCCCATTCATAGGTTTATTTCTGAGCTCTCTATTCTGTTCCATTCATCTATGTGTCTGTTTTTGTGCCAATACCACGCTGTTTTGATTATAATAGCTTTGTAATATAGTTTTCTTTCTCAAGATTGGGCTTTGGCTACTCGGGGTCTACTCTCTAATCCTTTACCATCCTTTACTTTTCTTCAAAACATTTATCACTACCTGACACTATATATTTATTTACTTATTTGTTTATTATCTATCTCCTGCTATAAGAATATAATCTCCATTAGGGGCGCCTGGGTGGCACAGCGGTTAAGCGTCTGCCTTCAGCTCAGGGCGTGATCCCAGCGTTATGGGATCGAGCCCCACATCAGGCTCCTCCGCTGTGAGCCTGCTTCTTCCTCTCCCACTCCCCCTGCTTGTGTTCCCTCTCTCGCTAGCTGTCTCTATCTCTGTCGAATAAATAAAATCTTTAAAAAAAAAAAAAAGAATATAATCTCCATTAGAGCAGAAACATTGTTTAAAGATGTATCTTCTATCCCTGACCCATGGAAGGAGCTTGTTTCAATTATCTATCACTGCATAACAAATCGTACTAAAATGCAGAGGCTCATTTATTTGCCCACCGTTCTGTGATTGGCTAGGCTTAGTTGATCAGTTGTTTTCCGGCTCTCATCTTTGGTGGCTCACATGGCTGCATTCATCTAGAGGCTCAGGAGGTCTGGGTAGTCCAAGATGGTCAAGTCTAGCAGGTTGCTGTTGGCTGAAGTGCCTTTATTCTTCTCTAAGTGGCCCATACAACAAGATACCTTGGGTTTCTTAAATGGTAGCCACAGTGTTCTAAGATGAAAATAAAAGCTGCAAAGTTCCTTAAAGCTGAGCCTCAGAAGCTATGTATACAATGTTACTTTCCCTATATTTTGTTCATCACTGCAAGTAACAAGGACAGCCCAGATTTAAGAGACAGAGAATTAGATGGGAGGCACAGCAAACTCACTTTGAGGAAGGGAGAGGCCACAAAGAGCTGTGATTATGCTAGCAATCCATCACAATGCTCTGTAAAAGTCTGTGGAATGAATGAATGACTGTCTGAAGTTCCATGCTTCATATTCAAGGATTGCTGTGATCACATTTCCCAGGCCACAGATTTCATATCTTTCCCACAGCACTCATCACAATCTGCTCCGTGTTTTTTATCCTCAGAGGAAGTTACCTTGTCTCCTTCTCTCCATATATTCCGTGTATCTAGCAGATATTGAGTCTCCAAAAAGACACTCTATAAATCCTTGTGTTGAATTTAATTCAACAATCTTGACATCCTATGCCTTACCTTCTATTCCATCATCATGAAGTCACTGATTGAACAATTCCCTGAGAATCTTACCATCATTCCTGTCTCGGTGCCCTTACCCATTCCATCTTCCCTGCCTAAGATACTCTCCTTCGGGGTGCCTGACTGGCTCAGTTGGTAGAGCATGAGATCCTTGATCGCGGGGTTTTAAGTTTGAGCCCCATGTTGGGTGTAGAGATTATTTAAAAATAAAATATTTTTAAAAATAAAATAAAATACTCTTCCCCGGGGCGCCTGGGTGGCACAGTCATTAAGCGTCTGCCTTTGGCTCTGGGCGTGATCCCAGCGTTCTGGGATCGAGCCCCACATCAGGCTTCTCTGCTGGGAGCCTGCTTCTTCCTTTCCTGCTCCCCCTGCTTGGGTTCCCTCTCTCGCTGGCTGTCTCTCTCTGTCAAATAAATAAATAAAATCTTTAAAAAAAATAAAAATAAATAAAAATAAAATACTCTTCCTCGATGCTTATTTCAGGATTTCTCACAGACACTTAGCAATCTTGGCCCTACCCTCTAAATTCCAGTAAGGAGGGGGGCATGGTAACAACTGTGATAAATCCCCTGGTTGAATAGCACTACTAAAACCATCCTTTGCAGGAACAATGTTGTTTTGTCTATCCAGTACCACCTCCTGTGTCAGGAAGTGTTTCTTCCCCAACTACATTGTGCTTGAAGAAGTTACTATATTTGTATATATATGTATATACATATATGTATGTATATCTATATGTATATACATATAAGATTATGTCCTTCTGGGTACGGTCCAATTATCTGACCTGTCTGAAGTAGGCATTAGCCTACCCAAAAGCAGGTGCTGAAATTTAAATGAAAGCAGGAGTGGAGCAGATCCCCTTTGTCCTTCTGTGGTGGAATTCCCTCCCCTAAACGTGCGTATGTGAGTAGTCTCCCTAGACGGGTTGACGAACATGTGATTGAGGTGTAATTGACCAAGTGCTGAGGATGCTGATGTCTAAATAAACATTCCTCGCACCACCACCAAGCCATTAAGTGTCTATAGGGCTTTAGGGTTGGGTTATGAAAATACTTGGGTTTTTACAAAAACTGAAGCCAAAAGTCTGAGGAAAAAAGACAATAAAGCAGGGCAGAGGAATTATTCTTACACATTTTCCCCCCGGGGTAGATAGCCAGGAAGGAAAAGAAAATTAAGGAGAAAATAAACGAACAGGAAACCAAAAGCTGCTGAGCTGAGGTTCTGGGAACTGCACGGAGAGCAGTTTGGAAATGAAATGGAGAGAGGAGCCTGTGCCTGGGGAACACCTCTTCAGTCACCAGGACAGAGAAGAGAGAGCTCCAGTTTGGACAATGTGTGGACGGTGTGGGCGGGGGGCGGGGACTAGCAAGAGGAAACTTTTGGTTCTATGTATTTTTTTTTTGGAAGATTTTATTTATTTATTTGTGAGAGAAGGTGAGTGACCGAGGGAGAGAGAGCACACGAGCGGGGCAGAAGGAGAGGGAGAAGCAGACGCCCCTGCTGAGCAGGGAGCCCGACTAGGGGCTCCGTCCCAGAACCCTGGGATCATGACCTGAGCCAAAGGCAGATGCTTAACTGACTGAGCCACCCAGGCACCCCTTTTGTGCTACATATTAACCAAGGTTTTGGGCCAAGCTAAAGTGAGTCTGTATTTGGATTAAGTACGTATATTCTCAATTTTGATACATGGCACCATAATTGGTCACCCACCAATCTGAAAACCCAAGAGTCACGAAAATCACATTGATTCTACTGTCCTTCGCTCCTCAAGGTTAATCATCCAATAAGCCCCCCTCCTATTTGCCTCTTTGTTCCCAATCCATCTCCTTCTCTCCATTGCTACTATCACTGACCTAGTTCAGGTCCCTCTAATCTCCCACCTAGACAACTGGTCTTCCTGTCTCCAGTCTAATCCCCTTCCAAACCAGCCTTCATAACCTGCCAGAATAAGCTTTCTCAAACACATATCCAACCACGTTGCTCTTCTTCTTTACAATCCCCACCCCCCACCCGCAGAGGCCCAGTTCATATTGACCAAAAACTAAACTGTAAGCATAGCATGCCAGACTTTTTTTTGTTCCCTGTTTAACTTTCAACCTTCATTCTGGCCATTCCCCCCTTCCCCCCACCAAACACATACTCTGGGCTCTAGTCATACTGACATCCTTTCAGCTCCCCAAACACAACATGCTTTATCAGGCCCCTGCGCATACCTAAATGCCTCTCCTCCCTATGCCAGCCTAGAGAGCTCCAATTCATCTCCGCAACTCAGTTCAGGCGTCACCTCCCCCTGGCTTACCCCAGGCAAGGTCACTTGCCTTTCTCAGGGCCCTACGGCTACCTGTACACACTTTTGCTATTACACATGCGTATTTATTGGGCTGTCTCCAACCAACAATGGGAAGTTCTCTGAGAACAAGACTGTATTTTACTTATCTTTATATTCTCCGTGTTTAGAATCGGCTTAACATAGATGCTCAAGGTCTGTTAAATGAGCGGATGAATACTGGATAGATACTTGAGCTTGCCAAGAGTTGCAGGAAAGGAGCTTCTGCATACAAAATAGCTAATGGCATGTGTGCTGTCACGCCTTGGGAAAAGGCCCTGACAGGTTTTGTTTTTGCTTTTTAGGCCGCAGTATTTTAATAATTCACTCAACAATTATTTAGTAAGCACCTCCTATGTGTCAGGTCCTGTGCCATTTTTAAAGGGCAGGGGGTACTTAAATTAAGCCTGAAAAACAGCCCTGGCCTTACTTCTCCTGGGCACTCTCCAGGAGAAGCTTAAACTGTATGGAATGACAGTTTGTAATTGTTTTTGAAAGCAGATTCTGGGAGATGCAATTATTTCACCGCACCAAAGGAAATTTTAAACAATTCTGAATAATTTTAAAATGAAAAAAAAATTTTTCTTTTCTTTAGAATAGAGTGGCTACAGGCAATAGATGGACTGACATGACCAAGGCCTGCCACGTGGTGGCAGTGCTTCTCCAGGGATAAAGGCTCAGCGGCCCAGAACTTCAGAAAAGCAAGCCATTTCTCACACTTCATTCCAGAAGAATGGTAGTACTAAAACTTCAACATGCGAGGCTTTCTCAATTTGCAGAAAAGGTGAGATAAGATATATAATTTAGGGGCGCCTGGGTGGCACAGCGGTTAAGCTTCTGCCTTCGGCTCAGGGCGTGATCCCGGCGATCTGGGATCGAGCCCCACATCAGGCTCTTCTGGTATGAGCCTGCTTCTTCCTCTCCCACTCCCCCTGCTTGTGTTCCCTCTCTCACTGGCTGTCTCTATCTCTGTCAAATAAAAAAAAAAAAAAAAAAAAAAAATCTTAAAAAAAAAAAAAGATATATAATTTAATCAACTTTCTCCCTCCAAACTTTCATAAGCCTTTGGCATCTCCTTTTGTCTGTCTTCCAGCGAGCAAATAGAAATACAACTTTGGAATGGGTTAGCCATGTTAAATCCTGTGGCTTATTTTTCCATACACATGTAATCTCAGAATTCCTTTTTTATATTGATTTTGTGTGACATGAGGGTAGATCCTACTAGTGAAAACGTTTCCTAATTTCTATGACCAAATCGGATGTGGTCAGTACTGCAAAATATTTCTGCAGAGTGCCACACGTCCAGGTGATCTGTCAATTAAACCCATTTGAGAATCCATCTGATCTGATTGGATTGCATCCAGGGTTTTCTACTTATAAATAATGAAAACAAGGTTCTGCGAAGTTAAACGACTTACCTAAGTTTAAAAAGCCCTTTACTGGACAGGTTCAGGCTAATCTCTGCAAACTGAACACTGCAGCGATTTCCCTTGCTACCATCAACTTCATAAACAAAGCTTGTTGGATGATTAACCTTGAGAGTCCAGAGACAGAGGAGTCAAGGTGACTCCCAGGTTTCTAAATTGGTGAGTGATGGATTATGGTGCCAACCACCAAAATTGAGAATATAGATTGCTAATTCCAAATACAGACTCACTTTAGATTAGCACAAGTTAATGTATAGAGTAAAAGATTTCCCCTTCCTAACTCACCCAGTCTGCTCATTGCCCAAATCAGAGCTCTCTTTCTTTGTTTTTCTGGTGACTGAATAGGTGTTCTTCAAAGAGAGGAAAATGCTAATTACTTCTGAAAATGCTAATATCTGGAGTATTATCTCATTTATTCACACCCAAAGGGAGTTCAAGAATAGTATAGTTGTCAAGTGACCAAATTTGTTCAGCAAATATTGATTTCCCTACCATGAGCCGGGTATGTTCTAAGCCCTTGTTCTCCAAGTGTAGTCTTCATAGCAGCAGCATTAGAATCATCTGGGAACTTGCTGGAAATGAAAATTCTTGGGCCTTGGGGCGCCTGGGTGGCTCAGTCGATTAAGCATCTGCATCGGGCTTGGGTCATGATCCAGAATCCTGGGATCCAGCCCTGTGTCGGGCTCCCTGCTTCTCCCGCTGTCCCTTCCCCCGCTTGTGCTCTCTTGCTCTCTCTCTTAAATGAATAAAATTTTTTTTAAAAATCTTTAAAAAAAGAGAAAATTCTCGGGCCTCACATCAGACATCCTGAATCACAAACTCTGGGAGTGGGGTTCAACAACCTTTTTATCAGCTCTTCAGTTCATTCTGATGCATACTTATTCTAATGCATAGTTGGAGAAAAACTATTCTACATAGAATATGGTGTTAAAGGAAACAAAGTGCTGTCCTCTTGGAGCAACAATACACAAATTGATAAAAATAAAACTTCAGGCAGAGGTGTTATTGGGGAAACCAGAACAGGGGATGGAGGGAGAATGGAGAAGGGGCTCAGGCAAGGTCTCCCTGAGAAGTAGGAGTTCTGGAGTCAGACTGAGCAGGGTGTGAATATTGGCTCCACCCGTTACTAGATTTTTTTTTTTTTTTTTTAAAGATTTTATTTATTTATTTGACAGAGATAGAGACAGCCAGCGAGAGAAAGAACACAAGCAGGGGGAGCGGGAGAGGAAGAAGCAGGCTCATAGCAGAAGAGCCTGATGTGGGGCTCAATCCCATAACGCCGGGATCACGCCCTGAGCCAAAGGCAGGCGCTTAACCGCTGTGCCACCCAGGCGCCCCTCCACCCGTTACTAGATTTTAAAGGTTTAGTCTCCTGCTAAAATGGAGATAATATATTACTTACCTTATAATTAATTCTGATGACTAAATAAGATGTTTACAAAATTCTTGCAACTTTTTCTGTCACAGGGTAAGCCCCTGATAAATGTTAGCCCTCCAAATATGAAGGAGGAGTGCTACAGGTGTATATTTGGAAATCATCAATGTAGAAATACTGGAGTGGGTGGAAATGTGGCTAGATGGATGGGATAGAAGAGGATGGATAATGGGATCTTGGGGGCAGGGGCAAAAGTGGGTTGAGAAGTGGTGAGGAGGTAAAGAAAAAAAAGATGAGGAAAGATAATTTTATTTGAACCCAGCTAAAGTTGGAAACTTGGAAGAGGAGGCCAGTGGATACGGTAACTATCCTGGTTTGCCTGGAACGGAGAATCTTGGGAGGTGGGACTTTCAGTGCTAAAACTGGGGAAGTTCTGGGAAAATTGGGATGAGTTGGTCACCCCAACTCATGGATAGGATCATGAGAATGAAGTGGGGACAGTAACTACTATGGCCTTTCTTTCTTGGTGCTCTCTGATCTCCTTCTTACAGTAATCTTGTAAAGTACCTTCCAGGAGCTTGACTCAACCAGAAGCCAGAGGTCAAGGGAGCTTGGGTAATGCAGTGGGGAGAAGTCAACTTTGCCTAGACAGAGCAGGATAAGGAATGGCAGAGAATGGACCTGCAGGGGAAAATGATAGTAACCAGCATAATGACAAGGGATTCGAATTGTCTGGTATTAGTCTGACTCCAGACCTTTTATTCTTTTTTCTTGCCTTGTCTAAGGAGTCTAGGAGTGGACAGGTAGGTGTTTTCTGCATTCTCAAATTAACTTTATTTTTTGAAAAATAGTTTATTTATTTATATGAGAGAGAGCACGCACACGCGTGCGTTTGAGAGAGAGAGAGAGGGAAAGAGACAGCACAAGAAAGGGAGAGGAGTAGAGGGAGAAGCAGACTCCTGGCCTAGCAGGGAGCCGGATGCAGGGCTCAATCCCAGGACCCTGGGATCATGACCTGACCTGAAGGCAGACGCTTAACGACTGAGGCACCCAGGCGCCCCTAAAAAAGATTGTATTTATTTATTTGCCAGAGAGAGAGCACGAGAGAGAGAGAGAGAGAGAGAGAGAGAGAGAGAGAGAGAACAAGCAGGGGAAGCGCCAGGCAGAGGGAGAAGCAGGGGGCTCCTGCTGAGCAAGGAGCCAGATGTGGGACTCAATCCCAGGACCCTGGAATCAGGACCTGAGAGGAAGGCAGACGCTTGACCGACCGAGCCACCCAGGCGTCCCTCAAATTAACGTTAAATAAAATTATAAAGGCGGGGCGCCTGGGTGGCACAGCAGTTAAGCGTCTGCCTTCGGCTCAGGGCGTGGTCCCGGCGTTATGGGATCGAGCCCCACATCAGGCTCCTCTGCTGGGAGCCTGCTTCTTCCTCTCCCACTCCCCCTGACTGTGTTCCCTCTCTCTCTCTGGCTGTCTCTATCTCTGTCGAATAAATAAATAAAATCTTAAAAAAAAAATAAAATTATAAAGGCTATCCAAGGATATTCTTTGCTTTGATATATGAGCAGCCCACAAAATTTTTGTTTGTCGATGTTCAGTGGCGTGAATGCTATGTACAAGAAGGAGCAGGCAGGATCTAGCTACTCCAGGGATGGAGGTCCTGGCGAAAATGCCCACAGGTGCCTTCAATTGCCCTGGGATCTTCTCCCAGCTCACTTCCCGCTTGGAGGGTTTACTCCTCAAAATGAGCTGCGGCAAGGGCCAAAGGTCAAAGGCCACCACTCGCCTGGTTACCCCCTTGCAAGGCTAGAGGGCCCCTCCGTCCCGCAGACGCGACACCCCCAGCCTCCCTTAGGTT
Organism: Ursus americanus; assembly: GCF_024610735.1. NCBI lineage: Eukaryota > Metazoa > Chordata > Mammalia > Carnivora > Ursidae > Ursus > Ursus americanus. Next base: position 3,964,151 of record NC_142159.1, read on the forward strand.
CTATTGACTGGAGGAGCCGGGACCCGCCAACCCAACCCAGATTATACTTGCGCGATTGGCCGAAGGCGCTTCGTGATTGGTAGGACAGTGTGGGGGGCGTGGCCTCATGTAGAAGGACTCCTTCGGATTGGTGCCAATCGTTAGGGCGGGGCCTCCACTCTGGCTGGGCGCGAAAGCTCGAACCTTGTTGCCTGACTGGAGACCGCGGGAGCAGCTGTACCCCGGCTAAGAGAACCGGAGACCTGCTCCGTTACAGCAAAGCGCCGGGGAAGCCGGAGTCATGACCGGCGAAGTGGTTTCTGAGGTGAGTTCGTGCACAGGCCGCCATGGCGGCTGCAGAGGCCTGGCGCCGAGGGGCGGGTGGGGTAGGGGTCGAGCCCGGCGGAGCGGGTCGCGGAGGCTGGGAGGACTACAGCTCCCGGCGTGCACCGTGGCGGCGCGGCGCGCGGTCGGGCCTGGCGGGATGCCCCTGCGGTCCGGTGGGCTCGAGACGCTGCGGTCCAGTCCCGCGCTGGGCTTCCCGCCCCTCGGTGCGCTCCGCGGCGTCGCTTGTGGCCCCTGCGGCGCGCGCACCCGGCAGCCCATCGGTTCCTCAGCTGGCCCCGCCCGTCCGGCCTCCCCTTTGGCGCGTTTCCTGCAGCCGGGCTCTTCCTTATTCAGCCCCCCCAAAACAGAGGAAGGCCCAGGTCCGCCTGGGTTGCGGGGCGGGGTTCCCCGGAAATGGACGGTGGGAGTCTCTAGGAGTTCGGAATTGAGTTTCTAGGGGGCTTTGAGGTCATCGCACGGAACCCCGAGAAAAGTAGCAGTCTCGGGGCTTCCCGGCTGGTGGCTGGCTGATCGCTGGCGGGATCAGGCATAGAAACATCTGATTCCACACCCGTGTTCTTGCCTGGGGCCGGGACTAGGGTGAGCCTTGGGAGCAAAATTTAAGACGGCTCCCCAGAACTCAGTAATTATAGTATTTGAATTAAGTATTTTTTAAAATAAAAATTAAAGCAAAACCCTGCGTTTGCACTACTCCACCTCACCTCCTCCTAATCCTGGCCCCGGTTCCAACAGAACTTGATCTACAAAAGTAGTTGGCTGACCTCATGAGCCATAGTTTGCCAATTTGATTTTTTTTTTTTTATATTGATGACTGAGGTTTTTGAGACTCGACTCTGTCCTCACCCTGTTCCTGGCCCTGACTGTTGCTGATATTGGTACAATTTGCCTAGAATAAAGTGATTAAGAGCGTTACCATGTATTGAGTTATATGGTTACCTAAACTCAGTTTCTGCGTCCACAGAGAATCTTACTGCTTTGGATTGTTGAGAGAATCATCAGTACATGAATGATGATCCTCAGTACTTGTTATCTTTGGTTATTATTTAAATAATTGTACCAAACATTTAAATCAATTTAATCGTTTTTTGAGAAACCATTGAGGTAGGTAGTGCCCTACTACTTTACAGATGTTAATATTTACCTCCCCCCCTCCCCCCCACCCTTAAGTGGATTCAAAGCCCGAAGAACACCAGGGATGTAGGAGATCTGGCGTCTACGATCAGCCTGGTCACTAACTGGTCAAGTCACCTAACACACCCGTACTAATATTTTTTACTTGGGACTTGTAAAATGGTTTTATTTGGAAATTTTCAAACATATACAAACATAGAAAGGCAGGTATAATGAACCTGTCACCTAACTTCAACAGTTATTAAATCGTGCCAATCTTGTTTCATTTATAGTCCCACCCACTTTCCCCCTCAATGGATTATTTGGAAGCAAATTCCAGACATCATTTCATCCACAAATACTTCATTATGCATCTCTAAGATAAGGGCTTTCCAAAATAGATGACCACAGATATTACCGCCACACCTAAAATATTTAGAATTGTTGCTTAATACTAAATATCTAGTTAGTCTTCATATTTCATTGACTCATATGTATACTTTCAGTTTATTTGAATCAGGATCCAAAGTCTGCGTATTGCAATTGTTGATATGTGTGTGTGTATATGTATCTTAACTCTGTATAGGTCTCCCTCCCTTTTCTTTTTTTCTTGCAGTTTACTATTAAGGAAACGCATACTTTGTTCTATAGAGTTTTTCACATCTGGTTGCATCTCTGTGATGTTATTTAACATGTCATTTGGATACAGTGAGAAGCAGTTCAAACAAAAAACGTGTAATAAATGCTTGATTCTTTTTGTTTAGGTGCCATTACTCAAAATAAAGCGTTGGTTCTATAGTATTCTTCAAAGGTGAACAATGAATTTTTGGTTTCTTTGGTCCAGTAATTCTTTTTCTTTTTAATATTTTATTTTTAAATAATCTCTATACCCATTGTGGGGCTCGAACCCACAACCCTGAGACCAAGAGTCACACGTTCCACTGAACCAAGCCAGCCCGGTGCCCTTTGTCCACTAATTCTTTTTTTTTTTTTTTTTTTAAGATTTTATTTATTTGAGAGAGAGAGAGAGAGATAGCCAGCAAGAGAGGGAACACAAGCAGGGGGAGTGGGAGGGGAAGAAGCAGGCTCCTAGCGGAGGAGCCTGATGTGGGGCTCGATCCCATAATGCTGGGATCACGCCCTGAGCCCAAGGCAGACACTTAACGACCGAGCCACCCAGGCGCCCCTTGTCCACTGATTCTTAATGTCATCCCTTTGTTGAACCATCGTATTGGTGTTTTCCTTACTTCAGCCTTACAATCCTATGATTTGTGTATCTTTATGTACTTAGAGCTTTTTGTCGCCAGTTGGTTAGTGCAAAGTATGTTCTTATTTTCTAGGTTCACCTAGAAGTCAGTGATCCAAAGGTCATTTCACAGGAAGACGCCGATAGTCCTTCAGACAGTGGACAAGGCAGCTGCGAAACCATCGTGCCCTTGAGTGATGGAGGTTTGTAATAGTGATTTTTATTTTAGGCATAGAATGTGGGGGCCTGGGTTGTAAGTGGACTGATTTCATTATTCTCTTGGTTCGTTTAATTATTAATGCCTAACCTTATTGTTTGTCTTATTTATTATAAAAACAAAATAATAGTGCTTGTACCCTTTTGACATTAACCATTTCTATTATGTTATTGAATAAAATATATAAAATGTCTAGAAGCTATCACTGCCTTGTTGAATGCATTCATCCTTTACTAAAAGGATTTTTAACACCTGCCAGAAGAATTAGAACAACTTTACACTTTGTAAATATATATAATTATATTTCTAAGTAAGAGACATTTTTCCAGGGAAAATGTTTTTTAAAATCTATGTTTACATTTGCTTTGCTACAATCAGTTCTTAGTGGTAGTTACATAATTTCACAAGGTGACATAGCACTTGGATAATTGGATATTTTTGAGGAGCAGTGGGACTAGGAGGAGGGCCAAATGACAGTAGACCTCTAAAAAAATTATGTTCCCTCCAGATTCAGATGAAGAGTTATTCGTGAGTAGGAAATTGAAAAGCAGGAAGGTATTACAAGACAGTGATTCTGAGAGAGAGGACACAAATGCCTCTCCAGAGAAAACTCCCTATGACAGTATCGAGGAGGAAAATAAAGAGAATTTGTATGCTGGAAAGAATGGAAAAGTCAGAAGGATTTTCAAAACTCTGGCAGGCAGTGCTGAAAGTGACATCGAGGAGTCTTTGTATCAGGAAAATCTTGAAACCCAGGTGATGCCTTGCATAGACCGGAGTCTCCAATCTGAAAACTCTGTGGACTTCACAGTTGACAGAAAGATTTCTAAAAAACCCAAATGTGATAAAGAAGGAATTGAAGGAAAAGCAAAAATGAAATCAAAGAGAAGACTTGAGAAAGAGGAAAAAAAGATGGAAAAAATCAGGCGGCTAAAAAAGAAGGAAACGAAAAATGAGGTATATTTACAAGAATAAATTTGTTCTTTCTAAGACAGATGAACTTAACATCTTAGAAAAAGTTACTTTTAGCTCTTGAGGTTTCTGCACTTAGCATATAGTTTCGAGTTGGTTGTTTCGCATTGCAAGTAATGAGATACGTAATTTAAAACTTGTTGGTCTCATTCTCCATTTTGGGTAAGCAGGGGACACTTCCAAATAAATAGCTTTCCATTTTCTTTGCAAGCACATGGAGTAATTGCTGCTTCTGGTCTGATGAAAATTAGCTTTCAGAGGAGAATTTTTTAGGCAAGTCTTGTTTGCTAACTAGAGAAACCATCCTCAAGTTTTATAAAGTAGTTGCTTAATAAGTATTTAATTGACTTTTCAAAAAAAAAATATATATATATATAATTTATTAAGTTGGTTTGGGATAGTAAAATCACAGCATGGACCTCAAAGGATGACTATGGGTAGGAACCAGGGAGAATATTCTAGAATGCCATATATTTGTCTACTGATGTAATATGGGCTTTTTATGGCCTGATCCAAATTACCTTATGATGTGAAATATTGGAGTTTGGGTGATTGGATTTTGCTTTTTCTTTATGCATTGTCCAGGAAGATGATGTGAAACAGCCATTTAATGACAGTGGCTGTCTTCTTGTGGATAAAGATCTTTTTGAAACTGGGCTGGAGGAGGAGGAGGAAAATAACTCTGCATTGGAAGACGAAGAGTCATTAGAATCCATAAGGGCAGCTATGAAAAACAAAGTAAAAAAGCACAAGGCAAGTAAAAGATGATTGCAAAAGAGCTGACCCACTGCTTCTAATCTTTGTTTTATTTTCTGACTTACTGTTGGAATCTCTTTTTTTGAACTGAAGAAAAACATGTGGCAATTGATTTAAGTTTTGTGGCTGTCAATTTTGGAATCAGGCAGTACAGGTGATAGACATGCTAACTTGTGTGGAAGCTAGTATTTCTTTTTTTAATTAAGATTTTATTTATTTATTTGACACAGAGAGAGAGAGGTAGCAAGAGATAGTGAGAGGGAGAGAGAGAGAGAGTGTGTGAGCAGGGGGAGAGGGAGAAACAGGCTCCCTGCTGAGCAGAGAGCCCGATGTGGGACCCTTTCACAGGACCCTGAGATGATGATGTGAGCTGAAGGCAGATGCCTGACCGACTGAGCCACCTACATACCCCAGGAATTTGACAGCCCTCATAGGAATGTTAGGGGGAAAAATGAGATACTTTATATTGTATAAGAAGCAGGTAAGTAATGGCGCAGAGATATAAATTTTATAATCCTGTGGCCTCTATGAAATGAACCTAAAATGTTTCTGGAAAGGTATCAAAGAGAAGCAGTAGTCAAACATCATTGTGCTGAGTGTTTGGAAGCACAGTTGTTCTTGTTAAGATTATCTTTAGCTCCCTGGGAGTCATTGTCCCTCCTCAGGGAAAGATATAATAAAGAAGTGTAAGAAATGAGAGCCCAAGCTCCATTTGAGACAGCAAATTTTTTTCTAGGCTTTATTGGGATGCTGTAGGTTTAATAACTTTCTGTTTGATAATTATTGGCTTGTTATTAACAATGATGTGATGTTGAAAAGCAATCTTTTGAGTAGGCAGTATCCTCTTATCTCAGTTCAATTTTTTTTTTTAAGATTTTATTTATTTGACAGAGAGAGAGACAGCCAGCAAGAGAGGGAACACAAGCAGGGGGAGTGGGAGAGGGAGAAGCAGGCTCCCAGCAGAGGAGCCTGATGTGGGGCTCGATCCCAGAATGCTGGGATCACACCCTGAGCCAAAGGCAGATGCCTAATGACTGAGCCACCCAGGCGCCCCTCAGTTCAATTTTTTAAAATAATTTTTTTAAAGATTTATTTATTTCCTTTAGAGAGAGAGAGAGAGAGTGCATGCACGTGTGCTCCAGTGCGGCGGGGGCGGGGGGGGGGTGGTGGCAGAGAGACAGAATCCCAAGCCGACTCCCCGCTCAGCACGGAGCCCAACGCAGGGCTGGATCCCATGACCCATGAGACCAACCAGAGTTGAAATCATGAGCCACCCAGGTGCCCCTTCAGTGTAATTTTTGTCCATATTTTTCAACTTGTTATCTTCTCTTTTAGAAAAAGGAACTGTCTTTGGAGAGTGAGGTCTATCCATTTGAAGAAGAAACTGAGTTATCGAAAGGCACCATAAGGAAGGTGAGATAGAGCTCTGTATAATTGTCATGTTGATTTCTTTCCCCAGGAGATTGTGAATTTCTGAGGGATAAATATTTTATCATGTCTGTCATATTTTCCTGGTACCCAACATATTGCTTTGTACATAGTAGGGACACAAATATGGATTGTGTCGAATTAATTCTATGTGATATGCAAAATAAATGATCTTGAATTTATATTGTACTGAACTTACTAGTGCTTACTTTTCTCTCTCCATCCTCTTTTCTTGGAGAGGGCAAACTCTTGCAGCATGAATATCTTTCTGGATAATAGCATTAATGTAGTCTCACTTTCTGTTTTCTTTAGGAAAGGAAGGCAGCCAGATTAAGTAAGGAAGCATTAAAAAAACTGCATAGTGAAACTCAGCGCCTTATTCGAGGTAATGTAAATCAGTACAGTAACTTTGAGGCAAATCACAGTGTATCTTTGTAAGCTCAACCTGGGTGTTAGAGTTGTTTTTTTTTTTTTTTTAATGTTATTTATTTGAGAGAGAGAGAGAGAGTGCATGCGCGCAAGAGTGGGGAGGGGGGCAGAGGGAGAAACAGACTCCCCACTGGCTAGGGAGCCTGACAGGGGCTTGATCCAGGACCTTGAGATCACAGCCTGAGCCGAAGGTAGACGCTTAACCAACTGAGCCACCCAAGAGCCCCCAGATTTTTTTTTTTTTTTAATTTTAGACTTTATTTCTACATCCAACATGTAGAATCTGTACTTTTCAAAACTTTTTTTTTTTTATTGAGAGGGAGAAAGAGAAGCAGACTGCCTGCTGAGGACCCTGGGATCATGACCCGAGCTAAAGGCAGATGCTTAACCGAGTCATCCAGGGGCCCCAAGAATCTGTATTTTTTAAAAACTTCCTGGATTAGTTTGATTTCACAACTAAGTTTAAAAGCCACAGGTCTTCAGGGAGTTCTTTTGTACTTAGATGCTGTCTTTATTAAAGCCAGGAGTGTTTTCTGTTTCTGGTGATGGCTTTTACCGTACTGTTTAGTCAACTGAATATGAAGTGACATTTCAGAATATACAGTCTATGTATTTGCTTGTTGTGTTCCGTTTTATAGAGTCTGCACTTAATCTTCCATATCATATGCCTGAGAATAAAACCATTCATGATTTCTTCAAACGTAAACCCCGACCCACTTGCCAGGGAAATGCCATGGCGCTACTGAAGTAAGAACTCTCTTTCCTTGTGATTATAATTTTTGTAAATATTCGTTTTTGTAATAAACATCTGGTGTTAAAGGTTCAGACTCCTCACTCCTAAAACCGATTTAACTCATACCATTATGTGCTGAGATGAGAGTTTCACACTTAGGATAATTTTCACCTTCAGCTCATTTTCCCTTCTCTAGGTCATCTAAGTATCAGTCAAGCCATCCCAAAGAAACCGCAGACACCGCAAATACAAGTGAGAAGAATGATGACCACCATAGCAAAGATTCTGAGCAGACAACAGATGCAAGCTATGAAATGGACATTAATGCACTCCCTGCAGCTTCAGTGGAACCCCAGATCCCTGCTGGATCAGATGAGTCTTGCGGTAAGGATTTGATGGGAAGGGAAGAGCAAGAAATTCAGGAGAGACAGAAGCAGAGTGACGATAGACCTTCACCTGAGGACAGCTCCGTGGCACAGCAGGAATCCAGCTTCCTCCGGAACGAGGACAATGAGGAGTATCAGGCCGGAGGGCTTGTGGCACCTGAACCTCATGCTCTGGAGGAAGAAGAAGGCCTGAAGAAAACAGGAGAAGCAGACGAGAAGGTGGAAGAGCCCGGGCAGCAAACTAAATCAGTAATTGTGCCAACTGAAAAAGCGAGGAGGTTCACTCTGGATAGACTTAAGCAACTGGGGGTAGATGTTTCCAGTAAACCTCGGCTGGGTGCTGATGAGGATTCCTTTGTGATACTTGAAGAACCTGAAACCAACAGAGGTAATCCTTTGAATTGTGGGGAGCCTCTAGAATAGTTTATTCTGGCACCTTTCTGTAATTTGCTACCATGGACGATAGGGAACACAGGAGGAACCCATAACCACACGTGGTCTTATTCTGTAGATGTATCAGATATGGGTAGAATTCTATTTAGATAAACGTGGCAGGGCATCAGAGTGTTCTCAACCTTGTTTAAAATGGAAGCCTGTTGATGGGTTGGTATACAAAAGAGGTGCGTCACTGTTGTATTCTGGTAGGACATTCAAAAAAGCATTATTCATTTTTTCACCATTAAAGGGAAACATTTTGGTTCAGGAAATCGTCTGCAAAACTGAATTTCTTTTTTTTCCCGACTCATTTAACAAATATTAAACTATCCACGACGTGCAAGGTTCTGTAGGGCAATCCAAGAGCAGTCTGACATTTATTGTACATTTAAGCTACTTACTCTTATAGGGAGATAAGTATGCAAATAACAGTAATACAAGAGAGAAGGTGGAAAGTGACATCTATAATGAACGTGTGTCACTGATGATCGGAAAAAATTAAATGAAAAGGGAAAAGTAGTCTTTGCTGAAGGAAACATTTAGAATAAAGTGCTGTGGCAGTTTAGAGGAAGGATTAGTTTCTTCCAATAGGCGGTTAGAAGAAGGCCTGAAGAGTAGGTGGATGTAATTACTTGTTCACTGCCTTTCCTTTTATACTTTGAATAGGGATCTTCTGGCTTGTTCCCTGCTCTATCACCAGTGCTTCCACAGTGGATGACATATTATAGGCATTTGCATTGGAGGAGTGAATGAATGAATGATCCTTCAAGACAGAGTTCAAATATTACCATATTAGGTAGACTTCCTGACTAGTAGGTAGAATTGGGTGTTCCCTCCTCTGTATTGAGGCAGTATGGCACGATAATAAGAGCTTAGGCTCTGTAGCAAAACCAGGGTTTTGAATCTGGACTGGCTTTGAATCTGGACTGGGCTACTCCGCTGTTTAACCTTGAGCATGCTGTTTGACCTCTCCCAGCCATCTTTTTTTAAGGAAAAAAAAAAAAGAATATCCAGTTCACAGGGCTGTAGCGAAGATGTGTTGAAATAAGGCTTAGAAATAGATAGCATAGGGGCGCCTGGGTGGCACAGCGGTTAAGCGCCTGCCTTCGGCTCAGGGCGTGATCCTGGTGTTATGGGATCGAGCCCCACATCAGGCTCCTCTGCTGGGAACCTGCTCTCCCTCTCCCACTCCCCCTGCTTGTGTTCCCTCTCTCACTGGCTGTCTCTATCTCTGTCAAATAAATAAATAAAATCTTAAAAAAAAAAAAAAGAAATAGATAGCATAAGAGCACTCAAATAGTGGCTTCTACTTCTATTATTAATGAAATTACTTACATCATAGCCATAACAGCTTATGGTTGGCAGGTGCTCTGTCATCCACAGTCATCTGGTGTATAAATTATGCCCAGTGAGTCTTTGTTGATTGAGGAGGTGGGCTTTTTGGAAGTGGAGAGAAGGGCAGTCTTGGAAGGGACACCTGCATGGTGCATATTGGGAGGATGGACAAGTCAGTTTGACGAGAGCAGGAGGTGGAATGAAAGGGTTGTGTAACAGAACCAGCATAGCTCCATTAGCAAAGAAGCATGGGAGTAAGCCCAGAATGCAGAGGAAAAGTTTCGTGATGTGGACTAGAAGTTACCTAAACAGTCCCAGAGTAAGAAAGGGGGAAGAAACATTTCTTAAATACTTACAATATTAGACACTGTGAGATTTTTTTATTTGGGACTCGAAACTCTCTAAATGGTTTTGGATGATACAGGAAAGGGAAGAAACCTGGGACGCCTGGGTGGCTCAGTCAGTTAAGCATCTGCCTTTGGCTCAGGTCATGATCCCAGCGTCCTGGGATCAAGTCCCGCATTGGTCTCCTCGCTCGGCAGGGAGACTGCTTCTCTCTCTGCCTGTTCTGCCTGCCCCTCCCCCTACTTGTGCTCTGTCTCTCTCTGACAAATAAATAAAATCTTAGAAAGAAAGAAAGAAAGAAAGAAAGAAAGAAAGAAAGAAAGAAAGAGAAGAAACCCTATTTTTGAGTTCCTACTACACCAGACACTGATAGATTCTCTATTATTCTTAATGCTCACAGCCCCAGGTATTATTTTGCAGTGAAGAGATGGAGACTTGGAGAGGTTGGGTCATTTTTCCAACATTGCACTTATATAGGGAACTAGCACACTGCCTGGCACGTCGTAGGCGTTTATTTTTAACTCAAAATATGTTTTCCTTCAGAAATAGTATTTGACGTGAAAGTTGGGTTTCCATGCCAGCCAGTTCCATATGTATGAACTTAGGATCAACTTTATTTATCCATGCAATAAACTTCTATCTAGCATGGTGTCAGATGCTGTGTATACAAAACATAGTCCCTGCTCTCAAGGACATTAAAGTCTAGTAGGAGTGACAGGTAGGCACACAGACCATGACACTCCTGGATGGTAAGGGCTGGGTCTACTCTGAGCCTAGAGGAAAGATACTTCCCTTGGAATACCTCGTGGGGAGTCAGGGAAGCTTCTGAAAGGAACCGATAACGGAGCTGAGTTCTGAAAGCTGAGTAGGAGACACCGAGGCAGAGAAGTGAAGGAGGGCATTCCTGGTGGAGGAAACAGACCTGCAAACAACCCAACAGTGACAAGTGAGAGCACTGGGTGTTCTGGCGAGCCGGAGTGAAGATTGCAAAGGCATTGAGGGTGGGTAACCAGAGGCCAGATCACGCAGGGCTTTTAGGCTATGGGAGGAGCTTGGACTTTCACCTTTTGTTAGTAGAGGACCACTGACAGATTGTTTACAAAGGAAATGACCCAATCAGATAGTCATTTTGGGACAGTTCAGTCTGGTGGCTAGTAGGGCGGACAGGGGAAGGGGTTAAAAGTAAAAGCAGTAGGAACAGTTTCCTTAACTTCACATAGAGTAAGTTTTCCATGAGAAAACGGGGGTAGATCTCAACTTTGGGGTGCCAGCAATGTAGGACTCCTGCTTCCTGCAGTAGTGTAGGGGACAATCTCTGCCCTTAATTCCTCTACTTTCTGGACTAAGAACAATGGGAATGAAAACAGTTTTAGATTCGAGATGCTGGTGGAGACCTGAGCTGGAGCAGAGACTTTTCACTTAGGACATGAGTGGAGCTGGACAAAGACTGATGGAGGAAGAGGAGCCTGAACAGGGACTCTAGGGTGAGGAGGGAGGTGGTTGAGTCATAGTAAAGGGCAAGGAAAGTAGGTGCCCAGGTGCGTTGGAGATGAAGAGCTGGGAGGAGCCTGACTTTCTCCTGAAGAATGAGGGCAGCTCCTCTGCCTCACTATTATTTTAGGTCCCGAGCACATCTTCCTCCACATCCATTTGTTTTATTCTGTTGGTGCCAGTAATGGCCTGCTTCTTTCTGTTACCTTTCTACTTCCCTTTCCCCATTGCTTCCAGCCTTACGGAACTACTATAAAAGCAGGTGCAAACTTACATCTTCTCTCCCTCCACAGTTTTTTTTTAAGATTTTATTTATTTATCTGAGAGTGAGAGAACGAGCATAAGTGGGCAGGGGGAGGGAGAGAGAAAGAGGAAGAAGCAGACCCTCCACCGAGCAGGGATCCTGACGCAGGGCTTGATCCCAGGACCCTGGGATCATGACCCAAGCCAAAGGCAGATGCTTAATGACTGACCCACCCAGGCGCCCCTCTCCCTACACTTTTGTTTGTCACGTAAACATACCATCCTTTGGAGCTTCATTTTTGCTACTAATAATGCTAGGGACTCGGAATGAAAAGGTCTCCTTCCAGTTCTTCTGTTCCCTTCTAGGGAAGGAAAAACCGTATCTAGATGCTAACCCCAGAACTACTAAAATACGATTCAAATGCATTTTAGAAAAGAACCAAACTTGGAGTGTTATGGACATTTTATATGGAAGAGAAGGCACGTGAAAATATCCAGCATCCCTCAACCCCAAAGGAATCGTTTCTCTTTATAAGTGTCAGCTCTCTTAAAACAGCCCACTATGGTATGATATCTTAAACAGAGGCATTAGGTGACGGTGCCAGGTAGCAGCTAGCTGAGGGAGAAAGGAGGAAGAAATTCTGAGCTACTGTAGCAATGGGGAAGTGGGGAGAGGCCCTTTTACCGTTGGACCACGGAACTTACTGCTCTCAGTATATATATTCCCCTTTGTATACAAGCTGGGTGTGTGGTATAGAGGCCACCTGTAAGTAGGATAACAGTTTCACCCACAGACTTTTCCAGTCCTTCTGCTGAGTTACATCACTGACTGGATGGTATCATTTTATTTCCTTTTTTTAAATGGACCTTGCCCATTTAAGATTGCTAATTAATAGTGAAATGTTCAAAATAGGGAAATTTTTAAAAAGAGGCTGGAATCAATGAAAAATTAAGCCATTGAATGACTGATAATTATGGTGTTGGTTCTACCAGTTTAATACATTTTTTTAAGAATTGCATACATTTATCTGAAACTAGTAATACATTATATGGTAATTTGAATTTAAATTTTTAAAAAATGAGAAAAAAAGAATTTTATACATTTAGAAACTTCAATTATAAATTTCTACCCTAAAATGATTTTTGAAGTATATTGAGGAAGAACAGTTGCAACGTTTCATTAGTTTGGGTTAAGTTATGTGAATATGAATTTGACATAGGTATTAGTAGCAAAGGAGTTTTTGGTGTCTTTGGGTGTTTTTTTTCCCCCTGCAACATTGTTGAGCTTAAAACCCTAGCTTATGATTCTTAACTGGAATCTTAAAGGAAAGAGTTTAAGCATGGCAAACTGACATACTGGTTGGCGTTTGGATCTAGAACTGGAAGCCTTGAAACAGCGTTTCTGGAAGCATGCTAACCCAGCGGTCAAGCCCAGGGCTGGTCAGAAGGTGAATGTGAACATCATAGTGAAAGGCTTGGACACCGACGGAAGGGAGGAGCTGAAGGCAGATGTGGTGCCTGTGACTTTGGCAGCCGAGAAGCTGGATGCAACAAGCCGCACAAAGCCAGGTATTTGAATTCATGTTTTTGTTTGTTTGATTGCTTTATGCCTTGTGCTCTGGCAGCTCTTTATGGCTGCTGAAGACCCTGTAGTGAAAAGTTCTAGAATCTCTTTCCTTGGACACTTTGGAGATTGGATAGCAGTACCTGTGGCATGATTCACAGGTAGCGTTGCTTAGATGTGTGGGGTGGGTAAGATGACTTTATTTCCAATTGTCTTTGCCTTATTATAAAAGAAAAAACAATAAATAGAGGTGCCTGGCTGGCGTAGGCGGAAGAGCCTGCATGCAACCCTTGATCTTGGGGTTGTGAGTCTGAGTCCCCCCTGGGGCGTAGAGATTACTTAAATAAATAAAAAGCTTTAAAAACAAATACATTAATTAAAAAATAAAAAACTATAAATATCCATTGTAGAAAACACAAAGAATAAAGAAAAAGGTTCTACGATCCTCTCTCAAAGATGCATAAAACTATATTGTGTATCCTTCTTTTTTTTTAAAGATTTTATTTATTTGTTTATTTTAGAGAAAGCACGGGCCTGAGTGGGGGGAGGGGCAGAGAGAAAGAGAGGGAGAGAGAGAATCTCAAGCAGACATCCTGGTGAGCACAGAGCCCCACGGGGGGCTTGATCTCACGACCCTGACATTATGACCTGAGTCAAAATCAAGAGTGCATCGCTTAACTGTCTGAGCCGCCCAGGTGTCCCTGTTGTGTATCCTTTTAATCTCTCTTTGCATGTATGTATGTGTATGTGTTTAGAAACAAACAATAATGTGATCATACTATGCATTCTGATTTCTACTCTGCTTTTTTTTTTTTTAAGATTTTATTTATTTATTTCAGAGACAGCGAGAGAGGGAACACAAGCAGGGGGAGTGGGAGAGGGAGAAGCAGGCTTCCCGCTGAGCAGGGAGCCCAATGCGGGGCTCGATCCCAGGACTCTGGGATCACAAACTGAGCTGAAGGCAGACGCTTAACGACTGAGCCACCCAGGCGCCCCTACTCTGCTTTTTTGTTTTAACAAGTCTGCTGTCCCCACTTCCACTTTAAAAAGTACAATTAATATATCACATTGAAAAAAATTAAGACACTGAGGAAAATGTATGAAATGGAAAATTAGCTTCCTAAAGGCAGCTCTTGACAATTTCTTGTGTGTGTTAGAGAGAAAATTCATATTCACACACCAGTGTGTGTGTGTGTGTGTGTGTGTGTACCCGCCCAAGAAAGAAAGAGAGGCATTTGATACTTACTGTCTGCCAGGCACTGCTCTAGGTGCTTTACCGTAAATAACATCAGTATCCTTATTTTATATATGAGGAAAATGATACACAAAGTATTTAAACAACCTGCTCAAGTTTACACAGCCCGTGAGTAGTAGAACCAGCAGCCTAATCTCCAGACCTCTTAACTTCAGAGCTCAGATGCACGTTATATTGTTTTTGAGGGTTTTTAAATAGCTGCATAGTATTCCATTGCGTGACTATACCATGGTTTGTTTAACTGTACTTCTTTTAATGGATATCTTGTTTATTCCAATTCTTGGCATTTCACACAATGTTGCACCCCAGTGTCAGGTATATGTTGGTGTATCTGGATGCAGAATTCCTTACAGCGGAATCATTGAGTCAAATTTGGATATATATCAGCCCATTGTCCTTCCAAATAGTTGCACCAATTACATGCTAAATCACAGTGTGTAAGAGTTCCTGTTTCCTCTTGTTAACAAGGGATATTATCAAGCCTTCTGATTTTTGCCAAATGTCAAAAATTGTATCTCTTATTTTGATTTATATCTCTTTAATTAGAAATGAGGTGAGGGGTGCCTGTCTGACTCAGGCGGTGGAGCATGGGACCCTTGATCTTGGGTTTGTGAGTTCAAGCCCCATGTCGGGTATAGAGATTACTTAAAAATAAAATCTTAAGGGGCGCCTGGGTGGCTCAGTCATTAAGCGTCTGCCTTTGGCTCAGGTCATAGTCCCAGGGTCCTGGGATCAAGCCCCGCATCGGGCTCCCTGCTCAGCGGGGAGCCTGCTTCTCCCTCTCCCACTCCCCCTACTTGTGTTCCCTCTCTCGCTGTCTCTATTGCTCTGTCAAATAAATAAATAAAATATTAAAAAAGAGAGAGAAATGAGGTTAAGCATTATTTTTGTTTATTAACCACATATGTTCATTTTTTTCTTTGAACATACCCTTTGCCCATTTTACTCTTGGGTTGTTTATTTTCTTCTTTAATATTATCAAGGTTGTCCTTCATGGCTTCTGAGCCAGAGATTTTCAAAGTCCTACCCTTCCACCCTTTTTTTGCCCTCTTTAATAACTTTATAATCTCTGTGTAGTATATTATCCCAGGGTGTAGAACATCACTGTGGAAGTTCTCTTTTACACTTTAGTTCTTAATAATTCTTATTTGTTAAAATAACAAAAGCCTAGAGTACCAAGGTGTCTGATTTTCCTTTGGGGGTATGATATGACTAGAGCACTTCTGGAGTTGCCTAAAATGCACGCTTCCATGATTACAATAGGTAGTCGGTCATTACGGCTAAGGCATTTCTTCATTTTCTGTTCAGGTGAGAAGCTCCAGGTGCTGAAAGCCAAACTACAGGAAGCGATGAAACTCCGTAGGCTTGAGGAGCGCCAAAAGCGCCAGGCGTTATTTAAGTTAGATAATGAAGATGGATTTGAAGAAGAGGAAGAGGAGGAAGAAATGACAGATGAGTCGGAGGAAGATGGAGAAGAGGAGGAAGAGGGAGATTTAGCGGAAGAAGAGGAGGAAGGGCAAGATTTAGAGCAAGAAGAGGAGGAAGAAGGCAATCAGGAGGTTCTGACAATTATTTAATTTTGTTACTTGGTCAGGATGGATCAGGGAAATAGAAAATCAGATTTGAATAAGAGGAGAGTAAGCATGTTCAATTGTATAAGAGATTTTAGGGGCAGAGATACCGAAGTCCTAGTACATTCAGTTCTGTCAGCACCTTTGGCTACCTGCCGTTCACTGCCTCTAGCCTTGGCTTCTACCTGTTAGTCTGCTTATTGAAATATAAGGCTAAAACGTAAATGGCTTTGTATTCATAGATGCTTTTATCTCTGTTGTTCATGTAGTTTTCTCTCTTCAGAATGAGCAGCAGTCTTAACCTTGGTCAGGTGGAGATCTGGAATAAGTTCTCAGGCAGGCTGAGACCTTCTGAGTTTGTTTCTTTCTTTGCTGGGGAGGGTATTCGTAAAAGGGCCTCCTGCCCTCGTTCCACAGTATTGTTTTCTGCCTGGGTAAGGTAGATGATGATAGGGTTTTGGGTATTTAGAAAAAGAAAGATATAAAATAAATAATAAATAATAACAATAATAATAATAAATAATAAAAAAGAAAAAGGAAAACCCCCTTGTTGGAACTCTGCAGTCACTGCAAGAATTGGTTCAGAGTTATCCCTGGGTAAAGAAAGAAGAAAGCGATGGCTGAACTGGGCAGCATGTCACAGCCTGTTTTTGGTCTGAGGCTACTAGCTGTCCTTCAATCTCGGGCTCATTATTTAACCTCTCATTGCCTCAATAAAATGATAATTCAGTCTTCTTTCACAATCTTGTAGCAAGTTGGGGAGGGTAAAAGGTAAAATAAATATAAAAGAGCTCTAGAAGCGTCAGGGAAGTTATGTCACTGCTGATGGTTAGACCGAGCTTCCTGCAAGTTTACCTTTCCAGATCTAAGATGTGACCTGTAACCAAGCAGCCATATTTCAGGCTAACAGCATATTTGCTTTTAAATTTTTTGACTCTTTGTTTTTGGGTGGCGTGATTGGTGAAGATTGCAGAATTCCTTCTCAGTAGTGAAGAAATAGAAACCAAAGAGAAAGAAATGGATAAAGACAACAGTGATGGCAGTAGTGACATTGGCAAGTCAGTTGGCCTTCTCTCTGTCCCCAAGCCTCTGTCATCCGATTCTACCTTACTTCTATTTAAGGACAACTCTTCCAAGATGGGGTAAGTAATTCTCTCTAGGGAAAGATAAGATTCCCGTGGGTTTGCCCCTCTCATAAGAAGCAGAAACATGGGGTGCCTGGGTGGCTCAGTCAATTAAGCGTCTGACTCTTGATTTTTGCTCAGGTCGTGATCTCATGGGTCATGGGTTGGAGCCCTGCCCCTGGCTCTGGGCTCAGCGGGGAGTCTGCTTGGGATTCTTTCCCTCTTCCTCTCCTTCTGCCCCTCCCCTCACTCCTGTGTGCTCTGTGCACTCACTTGCTCTCTCACTCTCTCTCTCAAACAAATCTTTGAAAAAAAAAGGCAGAAACAAATAAATAATTTACCTTCTTATTTTGTAGTTACTTTCCTAGTGAAGAAAAATCAGAAACAGATGAAATCTCAGGCAAAAGGTCTAGCAAACTGGGTAAGTAGTGACTCTTATACAGAACTTGACTTTTCTTAGCTCCTCTAACTTTGGTACTTAAGGACTACAATTCCATAAGATTCCATTTTTTTTTTTTAACTCTAGTAGAGTTTTCTCAGTCTTCCCTGTGGCAATGAAAGGAATTTATGAGTTAGAAAATCTTTCTGAAAGGAATTTACGAATTAGAAGTTTTTTCTTGGTTCTGTTTTTGAAAACTTACATTCAGTTCCTTACAGTTGACCATGGACATATAATAGGTCCTCAGTAGTGTGTGTTGATTAAGTGAACTGTGAAATATTTCTGTCACATGTAGATGAAAGTAAGATATATACGTGATTGGATAATGAGAGTGATCATAGGCATTAGGCAGGGTGAGAGAAGGGAACTTTCAGATGTCACTTAGCTCAGTGATAAATCCTGATCGTATAATGCCATCTTAGTACTATAATTTACCTTCAACTTCATGTTTGAGAACATATAACCTGAGAGGTTTGCCTGTGAATGTTACCTGACAGTTTCATTCTCAATTCTTTTTCCTAAACAGATCCACCTGATTTCTGGAATCATGCACTTAAAAGTTATTTGTCTTTCTTTAGATGAAGATGATTCATGCTCATTGCTAACAAAGGAGAGCAGCCACAATAGCAGCTTTGAGCTGATTGGCTCCACAATTCCATCCTATCAGCCTTGCAACAGACAGACAGGCCGTGGGACCAGTTTTTTCCCTACGGCAGGAGGATTCAGGTCTCCTTCCCCTGGGCTATTTCGAGCCAGTTTGGTTAGCTCAGCTTCTAAGGTAAGATGGTAATGGTTTTCTGATCTCCCCCTCCTTTTACTTCCCACACTGCTAAATTGTGTCCAAGCCAACCAGCTCCCACCACATCATGTATGTTCAGTTTAAAGAAACCACCCCCTTGTGTATTAAAAACAAGCCTCATCCAGTGTCCTTACTTTCTTGAAGACATTTTTCTTTCTTCTTCTCTTGGCTATGCATTGTCCTCCTCAACTACAATTGCCTGAGAGTAGATAAAATCCTGTAAATAGCAACTTCTGTTGTTGTCATGACAGTGAATGACAATTATAAAATGTTTTGTTTTTGTTTGGTTTTGTTTTGGTGCCAGAGTTCAGGAAAGCTGTCTGAGCCTTCACTTCCCATAGAGGATTCCCAGGATCTGTATAACGCCTCCCCAGAGCCTAAGACACTTTTCCTAGGAGCCGGAGACTTCCAGTTCTGTTTAGAAGATGACACTCAGAGCCAACTGTTGGATGCAGATGGGTAGGTAGTTTTATGTTTCTGTGGGTGGGATGGTGCTGGGTACTGCTTAATTTTGTTTAAAAATAAAGTGAGCTTCTGTCGCTCCATCTGTGCTTTCTCTTCTGAGAAAGAGAAGGTGTACAGACCATTAGTATTACATTCTGCAAGTTTGAACAAAAGCTCTCCAGAAAATAAAACGTAAATATTCCTTGCTGGCATTCCGATCCTTCGATCTCTGCTTTAGTTGAAATGCACAGCTCTTGTAAGGGCATTGAATTATCTGTCCTGCTGTGTTAGGCTTGTTGTGTGGGATTGAGGATGGACAGATCCGTGGCACATTACATGGATATAACACCGAGTTCTACTCTGGCACTGTCTGAAACCAAAAATTATCCTTTACTCCTTTACCTTTCAAATAGCATTTATTCTTTTATTAAATTCCCTCCCTCTTTAGATTATCATAGGCTACAGTTTGAATCCTTGGTCTTCTGGTTTGGGATTCAGCTTTTTTTTTTTTTTTTTTTTTTTTTAAGATTTTATTTATTTATTTGAGAGAGAGCATGAGCGGGGGGAGGGGCAGAGGGAGAGGGAGAAGCGGACTCCCCGCCAAGCAGGGAGCCTGACTCGGGGTTCGATCCCAGGACTCCAAGATCATGACCTGAGGCAAAGGCAGATGCCTAACCGACTGAGCTGCCCAGGCACCCCTGGAATTCAGCTTTTTTTTTTTTTTTTTTAAGTTTTTATTTATTTATTTGACAGAGATAGCCAGCGAGAGAGGGAACACAAGCAGGGGGAGTGGGAGAGGAAGAAGCAGGCTCATAGCGGAGGAGCCTGATGTGGGGCTCGATCCCATAACGCCGGGATCACACCCTGAGCTGAAGGCAGGTGCTCAACCGCTGTGCCACCCAGGCGCCCCTGGAATTCAGCTTTTAAGTTTGATTTTACAAACATCAAATTTTTTTTACCCACAGGGTGCCTGGGTGGCTCAGTCAGTTAAACGTCCGACTCTTGATTTTGGCTCAGGTCATGATCTCAGGGTTGTGAGATCGAGCCCTGCCTTGGGCTCTGCTCTGGGTATGGAGCCTACCTAAGATTCTCTCTCAACTTCTCCCTCTGCCCCTCCCCCCATCTTCTTAAAAAAAAAATCCTCTTTAAAATTTTTTAGCCTCTACTTTATTTTTCCCCTAGACAGTTTCTTATATTTTTTATTGTGCTTGTAGGTTCTTAAATGTTAGAAACCACAGGAATCAATACCCAGCTTTGAAGCCTGGATTGCCCTTGGCCAGTATGGATGAGAATGCCATGGATGCCAACATGGATGAGCTGTTGGATCTGTGTACCGGAAAGTTCACCTCTCAAGCTGAAAAAACCCTGCCCAGGAAGAACGACAAGAAAGAGAACCTGGAGGAACTTCTGAATCTTTGTTCCGGAAAATTCACTTCTCAGGGTAAATATCCAACAGAGAGTATCAGGCTCATCACAGCCAAATATCTTAAGTCAGTGTCCTTGAAGCCTGTTGCCCTTGGGTGAAAAGTTCACAGGAAACAGGGCTGTGATGGATTCTTGTGTGTAGGTTGAATTCTTAGCTTCATGACATTTAGAGCCCTTACTTTCTTAAGGTGGTAAAATGTCAGCTTAAGCTTCGGCTTTTGTCATGCAATTTCTCATTTATGGTGAATATGCGTGCAAAGCTTAGAAGAGTGTTGGTGTGTAGTAAATTTCATATAAATGTCTGCTTATTTCCACCTGTGTGTTTCCCTCTCGCCGATGCTAGGATGTCAGCTCTGTGGGAGCTGGGATTTGTGTTTTGTTCACTACTGTGTCCCTGGTGCCTGGCACATAGGAAGCACCAAATAAGAGTTTGTTGAATGGATGGATGGTGAGCTCTTTTTGGCAAGCTTACCTTAGAACTGTATTGAGCTGGGGAGAGAGGACAAGGCTGTTATTTCTTGGTGACAAATCTTTTTCTTTGTTGTGATACAGATGCCTCTACTCTGGCTCCATCAGAGTTAAATAAGCAGGAGAAGGAGAGCAGCTTGGGGGACCCCATGGAAGAAGCACTTGCTCTTTGCTCAGGTTCTTTCCCCACAGACAGGTGAGTCTCAGTGATTGGAGGGAACGTAGGAAGGCCCAGTCTTCTGATAAAATCCTGAGGTCAGCAATAACGAACCATCGTAGGGGCTTCATGTCCTGTCTGAGAGTCTTGCAAGTACATTTGAGTCTCGTTTACAAAGTAAGGAAATTACAATGCTTTCCTTTAGTTGGTGGAGAACAGGGTTAAAGAACGCAAGAATATGGAGTGCCTGGGTGACTCAGTCAGTTAAGCGTCTGACTTGGGCTCTGGTCATGATCTCAGGGTCCTGGGATTGAGCCCCGTGACTGGCCCCGGGTTGGGCTCCCTGCTCAGCAGGGAGTCTGCTTCTCCCTCTCCCTCCGCCCTTCCCCCCACTCATGCTTTCTCTCTCTCTCAAATAAATAAATAATGTCTTAAAAAAAATAAAAAAACAAACATGGGGCGCCTGGGTGGCTCAGTCGTTAAGGGTCTGCCTTCAGCTCAGGTCATAATCCCAGGGTCCTGGGATCGAGCCCTGCATTGGGCTCCCTGCTCAGCGGGAAGCCTGCTTCTCCCTCTCCCACTCCCCCTGCTTGTGTTCCCTCTCTCGCTGTGTCTTTCTCTGTCAAATAAATAAAATCTTTAAAAAAAAAACAAAAACAAAAACAGCAAGAGTAGAGACCTAGAGCGAAAGCTGGGGGCAGACAGTGCAGACCACTGGGCACTGCTCATTCCTCTGGCTCTGATCCACTGTTGTACCAGGGCTGCAGTTAGGCCTGTGTGTGCCTCCTTGAGTAGGCTAGGATCCCATCTAAACAGCCATCCTACAGCAGCTCCCCATTCCAGGGGGCCTGACGGAGTTCCAGACCAGTGTTGTCTCCTGGGACATCGTTGCAGCAGCCACATTTATTTCTTTTATTTTTTATTTAAAAAAAAATTTTTTTTAACTTATTTACTTGAAAGAGAGAGACAACAAGCGGGGAGGAAGGGCAGAGGGAGAGGGAGAAGCAGGCTCCCCGCTGAGCAGGGAGCCTGATGTGGGGCTCGATCCCAGGACCCTGGGATCATGACCTGGGCTGAAGGCAGCCACTTAACCCACTGAGCCACCCAGGTGCCCCAGCAGCCACGTTTATTGGTGCTGCGGCTGCCACGATCAGTGTGGCTGGTTCAGGGGCTGACACTGGAACAGTGTTTGCAGCTTGATCATTGACTGTGCCAGGAGCCCATCTCTCAAGCAGCTCTTCTCCTGTGCCATTCTGGGCTTTGCGCTGTCTGAGAACATGGGGCTCTTCTGTGTGATGGTCGCCTTCCTCATTGTCTTTGCCGTGTGAGACTCCATGGGAGTCACCTTCCTGTCCCTGCTGCTTCGACTTCAGGCCATGGCTGGTGCTAGAAGTGTGCTAAGCTTTACCATTAAACAGGACATTTCTCTTTAAAAAAAAAAAAAGAAGGTAAGAATAAGCACATGAAAGTGTTCGATACTAATAATTAGGGAAATGCAAATCACAACCACAATAAGATACTACCTCACACCCATTAGGATGGCTACTATTAAAAAAAAAAAAGCCCACAAAACAACAAGTGTTTGTGAGGATATGGAGAAATTGGAACCCTTCTCCACTGCTGGTGGGAATATAAAATGTTGAAGCTTCAGTGGAAATCAGAATGGTAGTGTCTCAAAAAATTAAAAATAGAATATGATCCAGCAATTCCACTTTCAAGCATATTCACAAAAGAAGTGGCAACAGGGTCTCAGATATTTGTACACCCATGTTCATAGTAGCATTATTCATAATAACCAAAAGGTGGGAAGCATCCCAAGTGGAGAAATAACATGTGGTGGACACACACACACACACACACACACACCCTGGATTATTCAGCCTCAAAAGGGAAAAAAATTCTGACACACGTGGCAACGTGGATGAACCTTGAGGACATTATGCTAGGTGACATAAGCCAGTCCCCAAAATACAAGTACTGTAGGATTCCACTTAGTTGAGGTACTGAGAGCAGTCAAATTCATAGAGACGGAAGGTAGGATGGTTGCCCAGGAGCTGAGGGGAGGGAAGAGTGGAGAATTGTTGTTTAAAGGGTACAACATTTTGGGGCGCCTGGGTGGCTCAGTCAGTTAAGCATCTGACTCTTGCTTTTGGTGCAGGTCGCTATCTCAGGGCCTTGAGATCAAACCCCGCGTCGGGCTCGGCTCTGGGCATTGTGCTTATGTGATTTTTTTTCCCCTAGGCAAAGCACTTTATTAACTTTTAAACCATTAACTTGTATCAAAGTTTCAAACTTTATTCCCAGGCTTCTTCAGCTTCATTAGCTGCAAAGAATAAATTGTGTCTAAGCAAAACCTGGAAAGAGCTGCAGTGTCCAAGGGGCTTGGGCTGAAACATATTAGAGATCTGGATTTTGTCAGATCCATGAACAAAATTTTAAAAAGCGGTCATAATATAAAATAGCAGCTCCCAGTCACTTCTTCAAGTTTTATCTTCTTTAGAAGTTGACTCAGTTCAGTTTGCTTCACTCCTGGAAGCTTCATCACAGTTCTCCCCAAGATCTGGAACTTCATCGTCCTCCTCCTCTCTGGTAGCAAGCGGTGCTTTTCCATCCCCAGATGGTGCGGGCAGAGCTTCAGCCAGTCTTCCTCAACCAGTCAGACTGTCTACACCAAGTTGGTTTAAGATCCTGGGGCGCACTGCTGTCAGCTGCTCTGTCCCAGCGCGGCCTGTAATGGTGCAAGTGTTCGCTGCCAGCGAGGCATGCACTTGGGGTTGTTCAAGTGGATCGCTGTTCCTTGGTGTGTGAACGTAGTCACTTCTTCACTACCGGAGATGTTTCCCACTCACTTCTTTAAGGAGAACCGAAGTTTTTAGTCATCTGCTGTAGCCGTTCTATGAACCTCCTCCTCTCAGCGAGCAGTCCCTTTCCCACCAATGTGCACGTGTGCATACAGTTTGGCGAGTTTCTCCTGGTTCCTGGTCATTTCTTTCATCTTGTTGGAGCGGAAATAGGACCGCGCGGGGGAACAGGGTTGGCGCTCAAGGGGGTCTCGGGCAGACCAGCTGAGATTAGGTGCCTTATGTTAGGTGTATTTTATCACAAACAATTTTTTTTTAAAGGCAAGGTATCTTGTTTCCTGTTTCTTGAAGAGATTGTTGGTGCCAATAAAATAGTTTCAATTCCTAAGTTGGCTGAATCCTTGTAGTTTGTTTTCAACAACATATTTATTGGTTTCTTGATCTGCACTGTAGGGAAGAAGAAGGTGAGGAGGAGGAATTTGGAGACTTCCGGCTTGTCCCAAATGATGATGAGTTTGATAGCGATGAGGTGAGTTTGAAGCAGAGTAATCCTATCTGAAGGCCAGGTGGTGTTGCTGCCGTCTGCCTTTTTCCTCATCTGAGTTGTTGAGAATTCTACGTTTGGCGTGTTTTCCGAAGCCATTTCCTAGAAAGAGATGTTTGGGCAGAAGTTTATAAATCCTGTTTTAGTTGTGGACACATTTTGTTCTGCTTAACTTGGTGTGTGATACTCTGATTTTTCAGGATGAAGGCAGGAACTCTGCTAACGAAGATGTGGCCCTGCAAGACCGTGAAGATGACGATGAGGAAGAGCTCCTGCAGCAGTCTGAGAAGCTGAGAAGGCAAATGTAGGTGTTACGTCCACTCCTTCCATCGCTAGAGAAAGTTCTCCTGATGGGTGAATTGTAGCTTGCTACCGGTTTACCTAAGTCCGCTGGTTCTGTTGCTGTTTGTGGTTAACACAGACAAGTAAACCCCATTCACATGATATCTCTTGAGTGTTCAGAGATGGTTAGGGACTCCTGTAAGTGAGTTCTATACCATATCTCTAGTTCCTTCGGCTGTTTCTCACATGACATCGCTTCCCAACTCCTCATGTCCTGGCTATTCTCTTTATCCTCAGGTGTGGCCCGACTCCGGCTGTAGGTAGTGGTACAACCACATGCTTGTTCTGGACGCATACTACTTATAAAGTAACCAAGGATCGTAAGAGCTGAGTCACTGTAGGTCCTGAGGACTCAGTAGACAAGGAAAATTGCTTGTCTAGGAATAGGGTCTTTTTTCCTATGAATTACTGTCATTTCAGGTTTTCCTCATCCTAGTCTTGGGCATATGACCTCCCATTCATTTTTTTTAATGTTTTGTTGTTCTGCTTATGAAAGTAAGCTATTTATTTTAGAATATTTAAAAGAAAACAGAAAGCTACAAATAAAAAGTCATCTGTGTTCACCGTCCAAATATTTAATGAACATGTGGGTGGTAGACTGCTCCATAACCATTTTTATGCAATAATTTTCATATAGTTGAGATCTGTGCAGGTTTGTGTTTTTTTTTTTTGGTATGTACACTTTTGTGTCTTCCTTTTTTCTCACTTAGGATATACATAAACATTTCCCCTGATGTTAAAAGTTTTATAAAGACCATTTTATTTTATTTTATTTTTTTTAAGATTTCATTTATTTGAGAGAGAGCATGAAGGGGGGAGGGTCAGAGGGAGAAGCAGACTCCCCGCTGAGCAGGGAGCCCGATGCGGGACTTGATCCTCAGACTCCAGGGTCATGACCTGAGCTGACGACAGTCGCTTAACCAACTGAGCCACCCAGGTGCCCTATAAAGACCATTTTACGAGGTATTCAGTATTATATTGTACGTGGATGACTTTTGGAATTCACATGTTAGAATACCATACTGATCCCTGCTAGCTCCGTATTATTGTCTCTAGCCCATCATTCCATTCTAGTAAGATCAGGTTGGGGTTTTAATTTGTCAGTTGTCAAATTAACTATCTCTTGCAGCTTTGGGTCATCTATAGATTTTTCTAAGGTAGTGGTTCTTAAACCTTATTTAACTGCAGAGTCCTTTGTCCAAATGAAATCTTAGAAAGAACGATGGCTGAACGTTGAAGTGCTCCAAGTGGGTAAATGGGAAGATTAGAGAACTCAGTAGGTGGTAGCCCTCAAAGGAATTCCCCAGGAACCCTAAGATTTAGAGGAATTCAGCTCTAAAAAAAATAATGCAAGTCTTTGATAAAAATTAGCCTTCAGAAAGCCATCAAACTTCTGCCACTCATGACCATAGATGTCAGGACTTTGAACCCAAAGTGACAGCAGATTTGTTCTCAGTAGGAACTGAGGTCACGAAACTAACTAGTAGTGGTTTTACTTACCAGTAACTCTGAGCCTCAGTCATGACTCTAACTTGGGGGTCAAAGATCTGGTGGCTGTAAGAGATCCCAGGCTATTACCACACTGTCTCTGTCTCCCAACACTGGTGAGCTTAAATACAGAGCAGGATAACCTGGACCTGCCGGCAGGTATGTCCCAAATGTGGAGAGGAGATTGGGAGTTCTGGCTTAAAAGAACTTTATCGGATCCAGGCTCTGCTACCTCCTAGCTGTGTGGCTTTGGGTAATTTATTTACTTTCTCGGTCTCAGTTCATCCAGCTGTAAATTGAAGGGAATAATAGTCCTCCCCCCTGAGCTAATGCCACGATGCCTGCAAAGCACAGTTATCGGCATACAGTGTGTATTACATGATAGACTTTAAGTATCTTCAATATGTATTATTAAAATTTAAGTGGCTCTATGTTCTGCTTTTCTCACTGCATCCATAGTGTGTGTGTGTGTTTGTATTCATTGTTGCATTTCTAATCCTCAAAATTCTTTTCTAGGAGGTTGAAGAAATACCTGGAGGATGAGGCAGAGGTGTCGGGGAGTGACGTGGGAAGTGAGGATGAGTATGACGGGGAAGAACTTGACGAATATGAACAGGACGAAATTGACGAAGTACTTCCTTCCGATGAGGAGCTGCAGAATCAAATCAAGAAAATACACATGTCAGTATCCCAACAGGCCCTCCTGCGTGGTGGGATGTTTCTACGACCAGCCAGAGTGGTCCCGTTTTGAACGCTGTGTTTTTCCTGCAGGAAAACGATGTTGGATGATGATAAGCGACAGCTGCGTTTGTACCAGGAGAGGTACCTCGCTGACGGCGATCTGCACAGCGACGGTCCTGGCCGAACGAGGAAATTCCGATGGAAAAACATAGGTATCTTGGTCATTGCTTTCAGAAACAAACGGTACAGCCTCCGTGTTTGTCCGGTTTAAGATGCCGAGTGGAAATCAAAACCACAGCAGGCTGTTGAGGACCTGGCTATAACCGTGACTTGCGTTAGTGACTGGGGAAAGCTTGTGTCACCGTCTGATGAACGATGCGTTCCTCGTGTCTGTCCGGGCACCTTCTCCTGGGAGACTGCAGAATGCTGATGGCCTTGACTCTTTGCTTTAGATGATGCTTCCCAGATGGACTTGTTCCACCGAGACTCAGATGAGGATCAGATGGAAGAGCAGCTTGACGAGACCGAAGCCCGTTGGAGGAAGGAGCGAATTGAACGAGAGCAGTGGCTTCGGGACCAGGTAGAAAATCTGCAACAAAGTCCTCTGTTCTGTCCCTAGTTTAGGAGGAGGAGAGGACCCACTCACCTCACTTGTCAGGGTAGTTTCAAAATCTTGGGCAACTTATTGCTGTCACTTTTCCTCCTTGAATTTTCTTTTGTGCTTTGAGATGACCATGAGCAGTTCGGTTCATGTTTGTTTCTCCAATATCTTTTTTTTCTTTTTGGTCTATCGCAACAAAGGTTGCAAAAAGGAAAACAAATGATATCCCAGGTGCCTTAGCTTCACAATCCAGGCTATGCTAACTATTCGGGGGTGCGGTAGACTTCTGTTAATGCTGATTTTTATTTCTAGGCACAGCAGGGGAAAATGGCAGCTGAAGAAGAAGACATTGGGGAAGACAGTCAGTTTATGATGCTAGCCAAGAAAGTTACAGCCAAAGCACTACAGAAAAACGGTGAGCTCTTAGTCCTCCTCCGGGTCCAGCCCCCTGGATTGTTCGTGCTGGAGCCTTGGAAGTGGCTCCAGCCTTAGGGACTATTGCGGATAACATTGTCTTAAAGAGGGCCCTCCGAGATGGGAAAGGACAGTGTTCTTGGATCTTAGACTATTGGGCAGTGGACATTGTACTTGTGAGGATATGTAGCTGGTTTGACTTTATTGTCTAAGGCAGCTCAGAGTAGGAATTCTGGCTTCTTTATTTAGTTGCCCAGGATTGTGTCAGAGCTTGACTTCGAAGCCAGATATATCTAATTCCAGAATGAGGCTCTTGAAACTATTCTTTACTCTTACCACGCTTGTTTTTGCTTATACTGTTAACTGTTTGTCCATGTTCAAGTTGATTGTCGGTCTTCCTGCCGCTCCTTACTATAGTTTTAAGGCACCATTATAGAGCAATTCGAGTTCTTAAGCTTTATTTTTTTTAAGATTTTTATTTATTCACTTGACAGAGAGGGAGAGAGAGAGAGCACAAGCAAGGGGAGCGGCAGAGGGAAGGGGAGAAGCAGGTACACCACTGAGCAGGGAGCCCAACTTGGGGCTCAATCCCAGGACCCTGGGATTATGACCTGAGCCAAAGGCAGACGCTTAACTGACTGAGCCACCCAGGCGCCCCTCGAGTTATTGGTTCAGTTACAGGCTTCTTAGCTTGTTTAGATTTAAAGGTAGTTCTACCCAGCTTTGCCCAGAATAAGCCTCTCTGTCTTATCGTTTCAGCCAATCGCACTGTGGTTATTCAAGAACCAAAGTCTTTACTCAGAAATCCTTTTGAAGCCATCAGGCCGGAAAGTGCCCATCAGGTTGGTTGGGGACTTGGTTAGCCTGATGTCATGATCTGCAAGGTTCTCTAGGCCCAGGTCAGGCTGAGGGAGTACTCGTCGTTAAGGGAGGAGGAGGCTGCAGGAAATGAAAGTGGGTGTCGAAGGGGTCTGCTCTTTGTCTTCTACTTGAGCAGGGTAGAAACATGTCCCCTCGAGACCTGCGGAGTCAGGGCGGGGCTGACTTCTCATTCTGCCCTTGGCACTTGGGATCTGATGCTAATCGACTCTTCTCTCTTCAGTTGAAGACGGGCTCACTGCTAAACCAGCCCAAAGCTGTGCTTCAGAAACTGGCTACCCTCTCTGACCTGAACCCCAGTGCACCCCGAAATTTAAGAAACTTTGTCTTCCATACACTTTCTCCTGTTAAGGCCGAGGCAGCGAAGGAATTGCCTAAGCCTCAGGTAGGGAATTTGAGGACTGATTTGGTGACTCTCCGCGGCAAGATTTGTTTGTTTGTTCGTTCGTAAATAAAATATGTAGATATTTCTGGCTTAAAGGCTTACACTGCCGGTGTTAATCTTAAAGTACAAGAGGACTGCTACCCCCCAAAGCTAGGTAATCAGCTTTGAAACTTTCCTGGAAAGTTTATATTTCTCTTTTCCCTAAAAGTCCATGATTTAACTACGTGTTCCTTAAGAGCTAATTGAAGATAAGTACTCGTATGAGGGTTGAGCTGGTCCTGACTCTCTCTCTGCTCTCTAGGTAAGGAGAAGGGCTGCATCTTTAATGACATCCCCTTCACCTAAGCGCCTCAAAACAGATGACAGCACTTCAGGATTGAAGCAAAGCATCTTCAGATACTTGGAAAGCTAACATCATCAGGGGTGCTGGCACCTGTGTTGAGACTGCTTTGAGAAGTTTCTGGTGTTGAAGATCGGAACCGATGTTCACGTGGACTATCTCCCCTCCCCTCCACTCCACTTTATAATCAGTGCATTAAGATTACGGACAGAGATTCCAGTTCTTCCCCCTGCACCGCTCTGGGCGGCTTTTTCCTTCCCTAGTATTATCTGCTGGGTTGACCACTAATCTTAATTCTGCAGTGTTTACAACATTAACTCATGCATGCTTGGGTGAAGGCTCACTTCCTCCGTTATATATTTAATATTTTATCCTAGCAGCCTCCTGGGTTGACAGCTCTTTGTGAAAGGGGTGGTTGGAGGAGGAGGAGGAACAAATGTGGCATTACGGAAAATTCCAGAAAACAGGGAATGTCGATACCAGAAGGAATCCTTCACACCCTAGGATGTACCCCACAGTGACCTGGACTCAGTGAAAGAGAGCCTTCTTGGAGGACCTCAGAACCAACAGATGGGCTGTTATATTTGTCTCGCCCCTTCTGTTTTCTTGTATGCGTCTTCCCAAAAGCCTCAACTTGCTGCTTAACCTTTGCTTCCCTTATAGTAAGGACTCAAATCGGTACCCAAGTCAGAAGGACGTTGGCCCTAATTTTCTTGACTACGAGGCTGAAGATAAAGGGTTACACACACCCGGTGTCTGTCCATATTACGTATCTAATGGGGCTGAGAGAGCTCTCTCCAGGAACTAAATTCTCAACATGAAACAATGTTGCTCAAGGACCTCCCTTCTCATCCTGACAAAAAGATGTATAACCATTCTTTATTGCATTCAACTGGGTTTATTCATTGCCCTGCGCAGTCAGAGGACAACTTCATTGCTTATTTAGAGAGAAGACCACTATCGAGTTTATAATCAAAATATTGTTGAAGAGAATTGCCCCCCATTCCCAGTTTTCCCTGAACAATCATGAGGCTCTCAGAATTCTAGACAGATTTTCCCCCCCTCAGCACTGAGTGTCACTGCTGCTTTGGAAAAACATTCCATGTGAATACTGTGGTTTCACTGTCAGGAGCTAGACTCGAGAGATTGGATGGATTGTGCCAGTTCGTTACGGGCAGATGGGGAACACCAGTTTGCTGGAGTTAGGGTGTAGGTTTTCTCCAGTTGTTTCTAATACACAAGATGCTGACTTTGAATTTGTATATTTGTAATCTTGTAATGGGGAAAGTGTATATAAAGATGTTTTAATATGTATGTAGCGTTTCAATAAATCTCAATGCCCGAAGGCAGGGTTTGCCGTCCAGATCGGGTGCTCATTCTTCGGTCAGTGCCTGTCTGATGTTCAGAAGCACGGTTTTCAGGCTGCCTCCCTGTCCCTCTCTGCTCTGCTGAATCGATCACATTAACTCCCCAAGTGCCTTTGGTTCAGTGCAAGTGAGAAGAGCTTACATCAATGGTACCTGGTATAGCTCTTTGATTGGCAGCCTTGGGTCTAAGGTGAGGGCCAATGCCCCTCCCTCTGAGCCCTCTAAACAGGGCCCCAGGCAGGCAGCCTTGGCCACGCAAAAGAGAGCTGGGAAGGAGGGCGAGATATTTCTCCCCTCTTGCTTTCCCAGATCCTTTTTGCGGGGAGAGAAGAAGAGGGTTGGAATTGACCACTGAGGATAAGAAAAGCAGTGCAAAAGATATCCAGGGACCCAAAGGTTTCTGTCCTAGGCTCTGGAAAGAAAGCACTCTTGGGAGAAAGCGAAGTTGGGTCTTCTGCTCTGGGTCACTTTTTCCCATGCGGGTATGCTGTCTTAGGGCAAGGGAAGCCTCAACCTTGCTAACAGGATTGAAGTGGAGAGTTGCCTCCTGACCCAGAGGCCTGTGCCCCAAACATTGAGCCATCAGCTTCAGTGATGTTTTAGTGAAACAGGCGCCAGGGCCTGCTGCTATAGCTCTCTGCTGGGACTCCCAGCCTGGAACTTACACCTGGAGGGGTAAGAGCCCTGCGTCTGTGAGAGAGATAGGCTCAGTGTCTGTCCTTCCACCTCCTGGTTCCACACCGTGGGGAAGGGACACGCAGTATTGACTTCATGCGAATGGGTCTCTGATCTCACTGATTCAGTCCACCATTGTACAGACTGTTCTAGGGCCTCTTGCCTAGAGCGTCAGGTTCTGTTCACCAAAGCGCATGAGGACAAGCTTCTCAGCTCCCTTGCAATCCCTCATCTCAACTGCTTCTCCACAAACTGTACCCTTCGAGAATTTCTAATGGTTCAGACTGGACAGTTTTGGTCTTTATGTCCTGTACTTGTTCAATAACTCATGGGGCTTCCTGTCTTAAGACTTGTTCACCTAAGAATAGGGGAGTGTATTTCTGGGAGGGGTGTCATGATATCTGATCATGTCATACTTGAGACGGTATTCTATCTTCTACCTTGTATTCTATTCCTTTTTTCTTTTTTCATAAAGGTTTTATTTTAAAGTAATCTCTATACCCACTATGGGGCTCGAACTTACAACCCTGAGGTCAGGAGTTGCACGCTCTATGGACTGAGCCAGCCAGGGGCCCTCTCCTCACTCCTTGACATGTGGCCTGGAATGTAGTGTTGCCTAGTAAAGGTTGAATGAATAATGCCACACCTTTCAGAGCCTCCACGTATGGCTGTAAAATGAGGATCGTCATTCATGCCTGTCTCAGAGTTGCTGTGAGGTTTAAGGTGGAAAATGAACGTGAATGCATTATGTCAAGTGCTATTCTGCAAGCCTAAGAAATTGCCACCGTCACAACTGTATCACGTTTTGTGGACAAGTCCTTAACAGGCCCGTTGTCTCATAAGCATCTCAAATGTGTGATCTTAAAAAGCATCTTAAAAATGTGATCTTCCCCGGGACACCTAGCTGGTGCAGTCAGTGGAGCGAGCGACTCTTGATCTTGGGGCTGTGAATTCAAGACTCACGTTGGGCCCAGAGCTCACTCTAAAAAAAAAAAGTATACGATCTTCCTTCCTTCTAAAAACCTGCTCTTCCTCCAATGTTTCTCATTTCAGGAAAAAGTACCTCATATACCCAGTCGTTCAGGCTGGAAACCTGAAGGCATAATTTTTTCTTAAGTTATGAAGATTTTATTTCATTTCCTCATTCCTTCAAATCTGAGGCAAAAAGATTTTCTTTTTTGTTGTAATCGACATATAATGTTATATTAGTTTTTGGCGTACATTATAACGATTTGATATTTGTACATATTGGGAAATGATCACCGTGGTAAGTCTGGTTTATTAGCATCTATGACAACACATGGTTACTTATGCATTTTTTTTCTAGTGATAAGAATTTTATGAGCCAGGGGCGCCTGAGTGGCACAGTGGTTAAGCGTCTGCCTTCGGCTCAGGGCGTGATCCCAGCGTTATGGGATCGAGCCCCACATCAGGCTTCTCCGCTATGAGCCTGCTTCTTCCTCTCCCACTCCCCCTGCTTGTGTTCCCTCTCTCGCTGGCTGTCTCTATCTCTGTCAAGTAAATAAATAAAATCTTTAAAAAAAAAAAATAAAAGAATTTTATGATCTACTCTGCTGGCGACTTTGTGGTATGCGATACCATATTATTAACTATAGTCACCATGCTATATATTACATCCCATGGCTTAATTTATAAGACCATCTTTATTTAATATTCATTTTTCTTTTTATTTTAAGTGGGCCCCAGGCCCAATGTGGAGCCCAGTGCAGGGCTTGAACTCACAACCCTGAGATCAAGACTGGAGCTGAGATCAAGAGTTAGATGCTTAACCAACTGAGCCTCCCAGGTGCCCCAAAGATTTTATTGTTAAGTAATCTCTACACCCAACATGGGGCTTGAATTCACATCCTTGAGATCAAGAGTTGCGTGCTACACTGACTGAGCCAGCACGCGCCCCTGTAAGGGCATCCTTGACACCTCCTTCCTTACTTCCACGATCAAACACTCTCTGGGACCTGTTAGTTCAACTTCCACATTGCATCTTGACTCCACTGCCTCAGAGCTCCATAGCCAGTGCCCTAATCCAAGCTTCCATGACTTCCTGCCAGCGGACTGCGGCAGCCTCCTGACCTCTCCTCTCCTATTTTAGCTTGCCTTCCATTTAATCTATGCACAGCAGCCAGAGGGTGACCTTTTTATAAACATAAATTGAAGGATACCATTCCCTCATTTAAAACCTTTTGGTGTCTTGGGCGCCTGGGTGGCTCAGTCGGTTAAGCATCTGCCTTCGGCTCAGGTCATGATCCCAGAGTCCTGGGATGGAGCCCCTCATTGGGCTCTGGCTGGGTAGGGAGCCTGCTTCTCCCTCTCCCTCTGCTGCTTCCCTGTTTGTGCTTGTTCTCTCTCTGTCAAATAAATAAAATCTTAAAAAAAAATTCTCTCCTTCCTCTTCTTTATTGTTTCCGTTGCGCTCAGAACGGAGCTCAAACTTCATGGCCTACAAGGCCGTCCAACGCTGCCTCCCAACCTCCTGTCCACTCTCCTTCCACATTACACTTAACCTCCGGGCCTTCCGAAGTGTTCTTCCCTTTTCCTGGCATGCCCTTCTCTCACCCTCCTTTTTTGTCTCACTCTAGTATATAATCCTCCAGATGTTAGCTTAGATTGAACTTCCAAGAAGCCTTCCATTACCACCCCTTTCTTAATCAGCTCACCTATGTTAGTTTCCTTTTCTTTTTCATCTTTTACCACATTTTAAAAAAAAAGATTTTATTTATTTATTTGAGAGAGAGAGAGAGCACAGAGAGATTGGGAGAAGCAGACCCCCGATGAGCAGGGAGCCCGGTGCAGGGCTTGATCCCAGGATTCTGAGATCGTGACCTGAGCCCAAGGCAGGTGCTTAACCAACTGAGCCACCCAGACACCCCCTTTCATCACAATTTGCCTCCTTAATGTTTGTGTAGTTCTGTCTTCCCCATTAGACTAAATTTTGTAAAAGCAGAGACCATATCTGTTTTGTTTAAAAATATGTAATGAAAGGGGCTCCTGGCTGGCTCAGCCCGTAGACCGTGTGACTCTTGATCTTGGGGTTGTGAGTTTGAGCCCGACGTTGGGTATAGAAATTGCTTAAAAATAAAATCTTTTTTAAAATGTTAAAAAAAAAAAAAGCATAGGTAACAGTGTATGCGGCGCATAGAATCATTCAATAAATACGTCCTTGCTCAGGAAGAGCTGGAAGAGCTAACGGTCAGAAGCTCGGAGCTGAACTGCTTACGAGGAAGCTTTCTAGTGGGGAGAGTGCGGAGACAGTCGCTGCGTGAAGCCTTACGTCCTTGTTCTGCAACGTCCTAGTGGCATGACCTTGAAGAAGTCATTCTCTGAACTTTTATCCTCATCTGGAAAACGAGGCCCCAGTGAGATGACTTGGTTTAGCTCACAGGGTGGTGGTTGGGATCCGAGGCACAAATTGATCTGAAAGGATGGCACACACGGACGGGGCCGCGTAACGCCCACGAGCCCGCTGCTGAGGACGGGCCCAGGCCTCGTTAGGGTCTGGCTGAGCGGGGAGGAGAAGCCGAGCCTTGCCAGAGCCAGCGGCCCATGGCCCGCGGGCCGGCTCTGTGCTGGGCCCTGCGGGCGTGGCTGGGATGGACGCTGACCGTGGACCTGGACGCTCGCGGCCAGCCGAGGGAATCGGCGTGGCTTTGCGGACGGCTGGTGTCACCTCACTTGTACCTTCTGAGACCCGGGAGCCAGAGCGCTAGCCCCGGTAGGCGTACTGTCTGTCGGCGCTATTCGCTTCCTTCCCGTCCCCTCTTTCTGTCCTCTCTTCTCTCACCTTCGAGGTTTTCATTTTCAGTGTATTGATCCAGTTCTTCCCTGTGGTGGGCTACATAATGGGAAAGGGGTTTGAAGCAACCACAGCCTCAGGGTGTTCGGAGGAAGCTCTGGGGCTGAACGCCTGGGTTCCCTTCATTGTAGAAAGCACCACAGTCTGGTATTCTCGCTGGCTGGTGGCCTCGGCATGTGGGGGTGCAGGGGCGGCTCCCAGCTCCGGGCTGGGGAACCCCAGGGCCGAGTCTAAGGGGTGGAAAGTGCTAGGGCAGGGTTGGGAGTGAGTCGTGGTGTATGTTTTTCAGCCCCTGTCTCTCCCAGAGACTGATGGAAAAAAGCTGACTACCCACCCCTCTCTTTGTTTGTCTTGTCTAATTTAACTTATGTTATTTATCAAAAAGACAGGTTATTTGGAAAACCAGATGGACCCAGGCAAAAATCATCTGGGTTTTCCAAACGTGAAAAATTAGGTTCTGGGGGCCCAGGAGGAAAGGCGTGTGTGCATGTGTGTGTGTGTGCACGCGCGCGCGCGCGTGTGTGTGTGTGTGTGTGTGTGGTTGGGAGGGGGTGAAGAATATTGAGGGTACTTTATGTCTCTCTGTAGTCAGACCCAGAAATTTCTCCATGACATCCAAGCTTCCCCCGCCCCCGACACACATACACACCTTTTTTCCTTCAAGTTCTTTATGACTGGAATCCAAATGAGAAAACTAAAATCTTTATGTTGGTGGCTGGGAGTGCTGGGAGACTTAATGGGCCAAAGATGAGAACGGGTCAGGCCTATAATGGAACAGCAGCTGACAGCTTTCTCTCTCTCTCCAGCCCTCACCTCCTACGAAGTCGGGTTAGCGAGAGGTACAGGGTACAGAGAGGTTTTTGGAGCAGAAACGTCCACCTCTTGTCCCTTCAAGGTTCTCCCCAAATGATCATGCAGATAGGGAAGTTAGACATTAGACGTCGAACTCACCCTTTCATGACTTTCTAAGGATCAGATGGCCAAAGAGCCCCAGGGATGAGGAGAGGTCTCTCCTCTAAATAGCCAGGGAAGGAGCTAGCTCTGTAGCTACAACCAGGAATTTTTATTTATATTTTTAAAGACTTTATTTATTTGTCAGAGAGAGAGAGCACACAAGCAGGGGGAGCGGCGGGCAGAGGGAGAAGCAGGCTCCCCGCTGAGCAAGGAGCCTGATAGGGGAAATCAATCCCAGGACCCCGGATCATGACCTGAGCCGAAGGCAGACGCTTAACCAACTGAGCCACCCGGGTGTCCCACAACCAGGAATTTTTAAAGCCCGTGCTTCTGTGACCTCCAAGCAGCAACACTGTTAGAAAGGAATTCGAGCCAGAAGCCACGGAGGCACAACTCTCGGCTGTGATCGAGGAAATACCCTGGCTAAAGGCAGAGAAAGAACCAGCTCTCTACATACATGCACACACAGAGCACAGCGACACCCCTTTGTGGCCCAAAGGACCTTAGACAGAAGCAATAGCACTTGTCCCATTGTGTCATTTTTAAAAGTGTCATTGCACGGTGAAAGGCACTTAATAACTTGTGAATTATCTGAGTACTGGCGCACTGTCGTGAGGATTAAATAAGAAAAACATTGTTACAGGGGCGCCTGGGTGGCACAGCGGTTAAGCGTCTGCCTTCGGCTCAGGGCGTGATCCCGGCGTTATGGGATCGAGCCCCACAGCAGGCTCCCAGCAGAGCCTTCCTCTCCCACTCCCCTTGCTTGTGTTCCCTCTCTCGCTGGCTGTCTCTCTCTCTGTCAAATAAATAAATAAAATCTTAAATTAAAAAAAAAGAAAGAAAAAGAAAAACATTGGTAAAGTGTCTCCCTCCAGGCCTGGCACACAGTAAACCCCAATAAGTGTTTGTTGAATGGATGGACCCATGAGTTCGAGCACGAAGTCTCCCGGGACCATTTCCCAAGATCAGGTGCTTGAGTAACAGACTTGCAGGCTGTCCCCACGGAGCCTGGAGCCTGAGGCGTGATCTAACAGGGCCGCTCGCTCGTGTAACACATGTTTAACGGGTATCTGCGGTGTGTGGGGTAGACGGGAATGCGCTGTCCCGTCCTACTTGGAGGAAGACCCTGTTGGCCCAGTTTCCGGGAGCACTGTCTGCACACAGCTTTCAGGGGCCGGCCCGGTGGGGGACTGCCTTTGCAGCAGAGCACCCGTTGCCTGAGGTCATGCCCCTCTCCAGCATGGCCCACATCCAGTGACAGGAGTATGAAGGGCTGGCCATCTCAGCTCATTTGGGGACAATTCGGAAGGGCCATCAAACCTTCCGAGTTCCCTGAGGGGTTGGCTGAGGCTATCAGGGGCCTGAATGGCAGTTTGGCTTCTTTACCCCCCCTTCCACAGATGTTGATCCCAAGGGCACTTCCTAATGAGTGTCCTCCCTGCTAAACTGTCTCCTGGGGGTGGCCAAGGCTTTAGAACAGGAAAGGAGACAGACGTCTTTGCGGTTTCCAGCAAGTTTCCGGCATTGGAGGTGGTGATACTCTTTATGTCCACCAGAGGGCAGCAGCAGCATAGCAACCCACCCTCCTGGGCTCAGCAAAGTGGGCTGGGGGACCTCTCCCTCTGACTTCCCACCACTACTACTGAATATTAGGCAGGATCACCTCCCTTCATGTGTCTACCCTCCTGTCTCAGGGAAGAAAACTTTCGGAAATATTCAAGGCCTTAATTTTTGTCAGTCTCAAACGACCCCCCTCCTGCCCCAGCACCAAAGGCCAATCCGTCTTCCTACTGCAACTCCCTTCCCCCTCCTGTGCTGGGCAACCTCCTCGCCCAGGATCTCCCACCTCTCCACTTTTAACACCCACAATAGATTTGTTTTCTGTGTGACAGGGTAATTATGAGCTTGGGGCCAGGAGGCCCAGGGGCCAGTCTGAGGATGGCCACTTCAATCTGGTTCTCCCTGTTCTGCTAACATTATTGATTTTTAGTTTTATTTATTATGATGATTTTTTTTTTTTTTGATCTGGTTCTGGTGACATGAGGTGTGGAGGCTAGAAGGCAAAAACAAATTTGTTCTTGTCACAATTTAGCTTCTCAAAACCACCTACCCACCCAACATTTTTTTAAAGATATATATTTTTTAATTTTAAGTACAATCTACCCCCCAACATGGGGCTCGAACTCATGACCCCAAGATCAAGAGTTGCATGCTCTACCTTCAGTCAGGCAACCCCCAAAAAAACATTTTTTTTAATCTACTGGTTTAAGCATCTCTACCTACCTGTCTTCCCTCTCTTCCCTAACCCCCAATGTTCTCCAGATTGTTCCAGGAATCGGAGCCAGATGTGGCTGGAGGATAGGGGCTGGGGAAAGGAGTGTAGACAACAAACAGGGTACCTTTTGTTAGCAGCTATTAACTCACCCAGCAAGCCTTTGTTGCATGCCCTTTATCTGTAGGCTATTTCCAGGCTAAACCCCAAACCCTACTTCTTTTTCAGTCCTTCCCCGGGGGCAGTCCTGAGATGGGTCAAGCTCTGTGCCTCCCCCCCCCCCCCCGCATCAGCTTCTCTGGCTGTGAAATGGGTTTGAGAAAACCCTGACCAGGAAGATTTCAGAGAGTGAGGTTGAGATTGGGTGGAGCCAATTCAAAGAGCAAGCCCGCCTGACCTGCAGGCTACTAAAGGCGTCCCTTAATGTCGTCCTCGTCCTCGTGGCGCACGCTACTCGCCGGCGGGGAAGAGGAAGGGCTGGCTGGAGGCAACACTTTATGAATGGGAGGGGGCTCTCTGAGTTGCTCGATTGCCATGGGAATCAGCTGAGGCCAAGGGCGATTTGTGGGGCCACGTTCCCCCCGGCCTGTTTTCTCTGTGTGTGCCAGGGGAATGAATAAATCATTGTTCAGGGGTGGGATGCAGCTGCCGGGCTCCTCCCCTCGGCACACGCCCCGACTCCAGCTCCTCCATTGAGGGCTGCTGGAGCAGAGCGGTTTATACACCCAGCTCCCCAAATCCTATTGAGGCCTCCCCTTCTGCACGAGCCGCCGGCTCCAAGCCCGTTCAGCCAGGCCCTTTGTGCTGGGGGTTAAGTGGTTACATGTGGGGGGCACCCAGAAAGGACCTGTCAGGCCCTGAAAAGCTGTGCTGATACCGTGCCCTCCTACCGCTGAATGGGGTGGGTGGAGGAGAGGTGGGCGGCCAGCGGGTGTGGTGGGGGCCAAGGCCTGGGGATTATGGAGCCCACAGAGACAGCTGCTAGGAAGGGGGTGGAACAGGCACTCCCCTCTCGCAGTCCTCCTTCCCATCAGCTTCTCTAGCCCACTCCCTCTGTTGTGGGCGCTAGGATTTCCCACAGTCTCAGGACCCTGGATTTGGCTTTCTTTTTTTTTTTTTTTTTTTTTAAAGATTTTATTTATTTATTCGACAGAGAGAGACAGCCAGCGAGAGAGGGAACACAAGCAGGGGGAGTGGGAGAGGAAGAAGCAGGCTCATAGCGGAAGAGCCTGATGTGAGGCTCGATCCCATAACGCTGGGATCACGCCCTGAGCCGAAGGCAGACGCTTAACCGCTGTGCCACCCAGGCGCCCCTGGATTTGGCTTTCTGGTCTCGAGGTGAAAGAAGTTTGGAAGAGGCTATTTACCACTTGGGTGCACGGAGGAGAAAGAGTCTATACCACCTTTCACTCCCCCAGCAGCAGCTCCAAAACACCCCCTCAGTTTCTCCTTGCCCCTTTCAGGGGAGCCAGGGACGGTGAGTGGAGGGATCTCCTCTCCTAGGTTCTCGAGGTGCAGGGCATTTGAAATTGTGCCCCATCCAAGCTTTAACAGCTTCCTGGGAGCCTCTTCAGGAGCCATTTAGGGTGGAGGGTTCAGGGAGGAGACAAGATTTCAATCTGGGTATACTGCATAGATTTTGTTTGGGTGGGGAAAAAAGATTCCAAGGCTTAAAAAAAAAAAAAAAACTTTAAAACTTCAGATTTGGGACCCTTGGGTGGCTCGGATGGTTGGGCGTCTAGAGCCTTTGGCTCAGGTCATGATCCCAGCAGCCTGGGACTGAGCCCCACGTAGGGCTCCCTGCTCCGTGGGGAGCCTGCTTCTTTCTCTACCTCTGCCATTCCCTCTACTTTGCTCTCTAGCTCTTGATCTCTCTGTCAAATAAACGAATAAAGTCTTTTAAAAAAATAAAAAATAAAATTTCAGATTTGATGTATGTCCCCCTCATTTTACAGCTGAGAAAACAGCCATACTGGGGGCAGGGAAAGGACAGGTCTTACGTAAAGTGGTCGCACAGCAATTTCTTGATAGAATGAGTGGCACTTTACCTTTAAGAGGCAGCCGAGAAATGGATGAACAGAACAACTAGGTCGCCAGCTTCCTAGGCCTTCTTTCCCAGGATGAGCCAATTCTGGGGAATGACTTTCCTTCTCATCTGCCTTAAGGACTCTCTGGGACACCAAAGGGTCTCCAGGGCTGTGCCTAGTCTTGGGAGTTCAAGGAACAATGTTCACAATTACCACGTTATTTAACCATGTTCGAGGCATAGTATCTTTATTTAATCTGGAAAATTTAAAATGCTTTGATTTGCCTAAGTCCCCAAAGCCACGCGGGGAAGCCGGCAGATGCTATGAGCATCTCAGGGACAGAGAAGAAAGCAGGTAGGAATATCGCTTGTCCTCCAGGACGAGGCCTGTGCTTTGTCCTGATGAAGAAGCTTTGGGGACTTGCTCAGTTATGTCCCTGCTGCCCTTGGATGAAGGGCAGATGAAGGCTCCTTGGGAGGGTGGTCCAGGCCTCTCATGACTGCGCCAACTTTACCCTCAGCCTCGTCGCCTACCTCTGTTTCCCCTCAGGTTCCGGTCACCCTGGCCGCACTCTGAACATACACACCGCGTACAGTCTCCTCGGCCTTCCCCCCACTTTTTCTGGGGGAGCTTCTATTTGTCCTTCAAAGCCTGGCTCGAATATCCCCTCTGTGAAGCCTTTCCTGACTCTCTTTTGTACTCATTACTTTTGCCTCATAGCTCCGTTCGTTGTAGGGCCCACCACATTGTACGGCCCCCTTTTTTCTGTTTCCCTTTCTAAACAGGGAGTCGCACAAGCCTCCCACCCCCCGCCAGTCCCCATTCTGCTCTGAACCCCCACACAGCATGTGACACAAGGAGAGCACACTGCTGGATGTGAGTGAAGGGACAGGAAGGGGCAAAGTCTTTGAGGTTGAAACACCTTCGTGCTACCCCCTGCAATGTACGTGTTGCTGGGTGGACACTCCACCACTCTACCTGGAATGACTGATGCTTGGCATCCTGACTGTGGAATCTTCTGGTGAACGAATCACAGACATCGGTACATCTGCTTTTCTGGGATCACGTGGACATGGACGCCCCGCCTTCCTGGGGCTTTTTGTTCTCAAGGCTTCCGGCTTTGGAAGATGACAGGGTGTCCAGGACCCCTGTCTGAGCCCTTGCTGCATTAATTATACGCTGCTAGATTATCCCACACAACTTTACCCTTGACGAAGAGACCAGAAGCTGCCATCTGACGCCCTTGGAATTCACTTGACTTCTCAGAGAGGATGTGATTTAGAAACAAACAGCTTTACAGAACAATGGAAAGAGCAACTGATGACTGAGCTCTATCCCACGGGGTACAGGAGAGCTCTAAGTCAACAATCAGGGTAGAATCCTTGGTCATCTGTAGCCAGAACGCTCAGGAAGAGGCCTAGAGGTAGGTGTGGCACATTATGTCATTGTACCTGACGGCCACCTCCAAGAGTTTGCTTCCTGTCTCCGCCACTCTAGCCTCCAGAGGTCAGGGGGTTTCAGCGTCTAGGAAGGAATGTTTGTGACGAGGGAACACTAAGATGATTCCAGGGCACTTCAAAGGAGGTCCCTGTGGGAGCTGGATTGATAATGGCTACCACGGGGAGACAGAGTTGCTACTCCTTAATGAGGGCTGAGAGGTATAGGAGAGGGACCCCTGCGTCACCACCTCGTGCTTTTGTATTGATCAGGAGTCTTTGGTTGCCAGTGAAGGGAATTCTACTCAGGTCAGGCTTGGCACAATAAGGGCCTTATTGGAAGATAGGAAAGGCCTCAGGAAGCAGGGACCGGAACATCACCAGAACTTCCGTCTTTTGTCTGCGCTTCCGGGCGGGAACATCATTTTCTCCCACTACACACTGACTCCCACTCAGCAGGCAATGTGATTGCTGCAGCCCTGCCCCTATGTCTTCCCTGCTCCGTCTTCCTTTGATTTCAGAGAGGCCCAGAGAAGGGTGCGAACTCACCTGGAGTGGGGTTCCCATCCCTGGACTCATCAGAGTCCCCAGGAGGGGGGTGGGGAGGAGCAGCTCTGGGCCCGAGGAACAGCTAACTATCTGACATGGCTGTACCTGCAGGGACGTCTGCAGACGTCTAGGCCACCCAAGCTCGGAGTGGCTTTAGGAGTGAGGATCTGGGTCACCTCGTTTGGTCACCTGGCTAAAGGCAGGGGGATCTTACAGAGGGCAATGGAAAAAGGAAGACTAGTTAGGCTTCAGCACGTGATGTAGAAATGGGGCTGAGGTCTAAAAAACAGCAAAAGATGGGGGGGGGAGCAGAAGCAGATGAGGGAAAGACAAGAGTATTGTAATATGTATTATGATCCAAAGATGAATCCATATTAGTTGTATTTTGTTTGTAATGGGGGGAGGACATGGAGAAGGTTGTAGCCAGTTGCTTGCTCAGTAAAGTGGGGTGGGGTATGGAAGGGACCTCCTAGAATCTCCTATGGGTGCCCTGAAGGCTAATTTGTCCCAGTCTCCTTTCTAGGGCTGCCTTAGGCAAGAACTTAAATTTAAGAAGCCCTAACTTCCCTAACATAGGCCAGTACTTACGTATCAGAGTCAGCACCAACTCTGACCCCATTCTCTCTGATTGCAAACTGAGACCTAACCCCCACATTTCCTCCTAGGAAGAAGGGAAGGAGGGGGATCGGGCTTCAGTAAGTAGAAACCAAGAAGAGCTCACTGCACAGACACCATGGAGAGGTTCTCTGCCCTGCAGGGAGGAAGGTGCCAGGGCCTAGGTGCAGGACAGGAGGCCCAGTCCTGTCCCAGAGCAGATTTCTTTCTTCTCTTAAAACATAGGTTTCATTAAGTGACTTTAATGACCCAAACTCAAAATGAATATATCATTTCAAATTGTGATAGATGCAATGAAGAAAAGGAACAAAGTGCCCTGGGATAACATAAAAGGACTGGTCTAGGAGGTCAGAGAAGGTTTATCTGGGAAGAGAGCTGAAATACGGGTAAGTGGAGAAGGGGGACCGAATTTTTGGTAGAGGGACCAGTGCGTGCAGAAGTCGTGTGAGCAGAGAGGAACGTGAGGCCCAAATGCAGAGATGGAGGGCGGAGGATGAAGCTGGGTGGGTAGACAGCACGGCGGGGCTCAGAACCCCGTGGCTGCCGCCTTAGGATTTTACCGGGCAAGAGGGAAGCCTTTTGAAAGGCTTTAACGGGAGGCTGGTTTTCATTTTGAAAATGTCACTGTATCTGCAGTGACGCAAAGCCATCAGGGGTACCCAGCGGACGCAGTTAGAAGATAAACCCGACCCGGCAGGCCCGGGTGGAGGCTGCAGGAGGCGGGGGAGTCGGTTCGGGCGCTCGGGCTGCACCAGCCGCCGGCTCGGCGGAACCCCGAACCGGCCCACGTGGGCCCCGCCGCCCCGCCCCGCCGCGCTGACGCCGCCCGACTCCGGAGTGCAGGCCTGCGGCTGGCCGCGCCGCCCGGGAACCCCGCACCCCACGCCCGGCCCGCGGGGCCGCCCTGGCCAGGCCGAGGGACCCCCCAACCCCAACCCCCGCCACGGGGTCCGCGGGAGCAGAGCCAACCGCGCCGGGGCGGGCGTGTCCAGGCCGTGAGTCGGGCCCGGAGGGGAGGGTTGGGGGCCCAGCCCCGGGGGGTCGGGAGGTCGCAGCCTCCACCCGGCTGCCTCGCGTGGGGAGCTGCGGGAAGGATGGCCTCCGTCCTCTGTCTCCTGGGGAGGGGGTCCTCTCCCGCAGGGCTCGGCGGGAAGGGAGGCCGCCTCCCCCACCCTAGCAGAGCCGAGCGCCGCCGCCCCCGCCCCATCCCCCGACCCCCGCCCACTTGCAGATTAGCCTGGGGGGAAGCCTGGTCCCGGGGTGTCTGGGTTCCCATTTGACCATCTCTGAGAACCCCGTGAGCCTCAGCACCCAGCCACCACATCTCCGCCGGCTTTGCGGCCCCGCCCAGCCGAGGAAAAAGGAGAAAACGGCTCTGCCGGGAAGGTCTCCAAGACTGCGTAG
This sequence comes from Ursus americanus, assembly GCF_024610735.1. Lineage (NCBI taxonomy): Eukaryota > Metazoa > Chordata > Mammalia > Carnivora > Ursidae > Ursus > Ursus americanus. The sequence goes on from NC_142159.1 coordinate 4,008,435, forward strand.
AGGGATGGGAGCGCGTTCGTCACTAAGGGACCGGCCCTGCACCCCCAGGAGTTTTGCCCACTGCTGGATGTCGGGAGGCTCCCTGCCACCTATTAAAACCTCTTAGTGTCTGCTCTTACACTACCCCTCACTCTCACTGACCCCCTCTTTTTCTCATCCTAGCAGTCAGGAGAAACCTCTTGTTTGTCGATTCAAACCTTAATTTTGGTAGAAGTGGTTATTGGGGAGGAAAGAATGCTGTGATATGCCCTCCGTCTGGGGCCTCAGGATGGAGCAAGCTGGGGGCGGGACACAAGATAGTGGGCGCAGAGGGAAGAGAGAGGGCAAGGTCAGAAGAGAGGCTTGTTAATGGGGGGCGGGGAGGGGTATGTCTGCTCCCTGGGGATAGAGGAGGGAACTGAAGCCAGCTCCTCCAGCCCTGGGCAGCCAGCAGGAGCTTCCGGCTACTGTTGGCTCCCTTTTCCTGAGCCCACTGGTGTCATAGCCCACTGCAGTCCCCTCCCCCGTTCACCTGCTCAGCAACTGTGTGCTGACTCCTGCTAAGTGCCAGGCTGCTCCGGGGGAATAGGACATGGAAGAACTCCACCATCAGTCAGGGAGTCACTGTACAAGCTGCTATCACAAGATAGTCCAGAAACAAAACAAACCCGGAAACGACTATATAGAAACATGTACTGACCCTCAACTATGTTCCAGGGACGAGGAACAAATATGGACAGAGCAGTGCGTCCAGGTGCACTGGGGACCCAGGGGAAGGCGTAGTTAACTGTGCTTATTTCTGTGTGCTGGGGCGGGGGGGGGGGGTATCAGGAAGGTTTCAGAGATGGGGGATAGGAGAGCTGGGTTTTGAAGTACAGAAAGGAATTTGCTGGGTGGAGAAGGGGGGAGCTTGGAGGGGAGGGGAAAGGTAGGGTATCCTAGGCCAAGGGAAATGTGTGGAGTGAATAATGGCATATTCTAGATTTCTGAGCAGTTTGGGGGTGGTGAGAGGGCCAGAGTGGAAGAGGCAAGTTCGGAGGGGCGAGCAAGGACCAGCTACAGCACGGTCTTGTAGGCCGTGTGGAGGTTCAGCGGTTTAAGGAGGGCACTGGGAGCTGTGACAAATCAAGTTTACTTTTTTTTTTTTTTTTTTAAGATTTTATTTATTTATTTTAGAGAGAGAGAGACAATGAGAGAGGGAACACAAGCAGGGGGAGCTGGAGAGGGAGAAGCAGGCTTCCCACCAAGCCAGGACCCTGGGATCATGACCTGAGTGGAAGGCAGATGCTTAAGCTTAACCGACCGAGGCACCCAGGCGCCCCTCAAGTTTACCTTTTTAACTGGAGGCAGGGAGATCAGTGAAAAGGCTGTGGCAGTCAGTAATCCGGGTCAGAAATGGCCTGAACCAAGTGAAAGTGAGGACTGACGTCTGTGCACACGCACACAGGTTTTTAGGAGGAAGAATTGTCCGCATTTGGCGTCTGGTGAGCCGGGGGAGGAAGCTGAGTGAGGAGTGCGGGCTGCTGGCAGGTTTCTGGCTGGAGTGGCTGAATGGAGAGTGGGCCACTTTGCTGAGGACACAGGAGAGGGCGAGCTGGTTTGGACGTGTAGAATGTGGGGAGCCTGTGGCTGGTTGCAGAGCTGGACAGCAGTTGGATCTGGGCTGAAGACACATCTGAGAGTCACCACACCTGATGGTTCTCGAAGCCCCAGCAGAAGATGAGGTCTTCTGGGGAGATGTGCATAGAACCAGAAGACAAGCTGCCTCAGAGGGCTGAGAAAACCCTATGCAGGCGACTGAGTCAACAGAGAGGGAGGAGGAGAACCACAAAGGGAGGTGTTGGGGGGGGAGGGACTGAGACTACCTTGCCCTTGCAGCTAGGTTGCCAGGACTTGGGACACCCACCCCCAGTCCGACTCCTCCAATCCCCGTCCTGCTCTGACTCATTCTTCTGCTTCCCTTTTACAGACCAAATGTTCGCCATCCAGCCAGGGGTGGCTGAGGGGGGCCAGTTCCTGGGGGGCCCGCCGGGAGTATGTCAGCCGGAGCTCCAACCAGACAGCAACTCTAATTTCGTGGCGAGTGCCAAAGATGCCAATGAGAACTGGCATGGGATGCCAGGCCCGGTGGAGCCCATCCTGATGAGGAGCTCCTCTGAGTTGCCCTCGGACAACCAGGCCTTCCAGGCCCCTGGACTCCCCGAGGGGGAGGTGCGCAGCCCACCAGAGGGGGCAGAGATCCCCAGAGCTGAGCTGGAGAAGTTGAGTGGGGCCAGCACAGTCTGCTCCCCGCTGGAGGACAACGGCTACGCCAGCAGCTCCCTGAGCACTGACAGCCCCACCAGCAGTCCTGAGCCCGCCTGTGGGACCCCTCGAGGCCCGGCCCCTCCAGATCCCCTTCCGCCCTCGGTTGCCCGGGCGGTGCAGCAGCTGCAGGCTCAGGAGCGCTACAAAGAGCAGGAAAAGGAGAAGCACCACGTGCATCTGGTGATGTACCGCCGCCTGGCCCTGCTCCAGTGGGTCCGAGGCCTGCGGCACCAGCTGGCGGACCAGCAGACCCGCCTGCAGGAGAGCTTCGACACCATCCTGGACAACCGAAAGGAGCTGATCCGCTGTCTCCAACAGAGGGCGGCCCCATCCGGGCCCCAGGATCAGGGCTAAGGGTGTGCCTCCGCAGGGGTGCAGGGGTATATGTCCATATTTACAGGCATGTGTGTGGTTGTGCCCAAGTAAGTACACGCTTATTTGCTGGTATGAGTGCAGGTAAGCAGGCGTGAGGGTGTACGCGCTAACACGCGGGCAGATGGGGCCAGGCACGGGCCTCTATGTACGCACAAGCTAACGCAGGTGCAGGCCTGTGTGTGTGTACGTACGTGTGTGTATAGCATGTAGGTGAGAGGGAGTAAGTTTGCATATGTATGCACGGACAGGTGGCCAACAGTGTGCATGTATGGGCATGAGTAAGGATATGGATGCAAAAGGTGTGTGTGCCTGTGAGCGAGTGTGAGTGTGCAGGCTTGGGGCGGGTGCATGTGCACGTGCCTTTCTGTGCGGGTGCAGGCACGCGAAGTGCGTAGTAGGAGCGTGCGTATTTGCAAGCGAGTCCGCTTGTACGTACGTACGATGCAAGTACGTATCCGGTGGCTTATGCGGGGCATCCACACCCCATGTTACCCATTGCCAACGCTAGCCTTCTTTTCTCCACAGGGTCCCATTGCTCCGGAGAGAGCGCCAGCCTGCAGTCATTTATCTGAGGGTTGTGGCTGATCCGTCTGAGATTTCCCAGGCCACCTCTCCACCCTCTCCCCATCGCTCCTCTCAGACTTCGCTCTGCTAAGGCTGTTGTCCCTGTTGGTGGATTTGCTGTGGGGAGTGTGGGGGCTTCTCTGGCCTGCCATGGCTTTTTGGCCACGATTTTGCCAGGGCCACTGGTAGAGAATTAGTATGAGGGAGGGCTGCTGGGGGTGGTGATCGACACTGTGGCAGGGATGGGGGGTGGGATCAGAGAAGAAGATAAAGGACTGTCCCACTTGAACTCTGCCTTGGGGCACATGGGAGATGGGGAGGGGGGAGATGACAGTGGCAGAACCCTGTGAAGAATAGGGGAAACGGAATTCCAAAATATCGCTTTGAAACAAACCACACTTCTCCACGGCAAAGGAGCTGGTGCAGATCGTACTGATTTAAGCTCCTGGTGCGCTTACGTGTACTTATATGCTTGCAAGGAATGGACAAGGTGTTCCAAAACTGCTGGGGAAGAAAAAATGTCACTTTCTTCTTTGTGCCTCTATTTGCTGTGCCTCTCTGGCTTTGGCGACACTGGATGTTAAATTAGGTTGATCTGTTTTCCTGAAATCAGGCTGTCTGGGCCCAGAAGAGCCATAGTCGGCTTTCCAGGGTGGGCAGGGGGCAATGTCAGCCCAGGCTCTGGAAGCTCTTAGGATGCTGGGTTATAACCCCTTCCGTCACTGCATGGTCCTTTCAATGGAGGTCAACAGACTCCAGCAGAGGTTCTGTGAATTGGAGAGTGGGTGAATTCTGGGGAGAACCAAGGACTAAGGTAGCCAAGCTCTCTGCTTTGCTTTGGGAGCCGTGAGGATGCAAGGTCCTGAAAGGTGAGCAGTGGCATGACGCCCAGTCTCCCTGTATGCGAAATGGGGGTGCTCTTCCTATCTCTAAAGAGTTCTATCCCTGACAGGTGGATGGGTGAGGGGCATAGGGAGTGAAGTTGAAGCAATGGTCCTGGGGACTTCTGTGTCTAGCCCTTGCGTGTTGAGTATGAACGTGGCCTCTGGGCCAAGCCAGGGTGAATAAACTGGGGCAGAGAAACGCATTTCTTGAGTTTGTGCTTCTGTTCTACCCGGCTGGCCTCTTTTCCACACCATGTGAGCTGCCCTTTTAAGCAGGGTTCTGGGTTGGGAGCTAGGGGACAGATGGGGGGGAAGTCACTGGGGAGGAAGAATTCAGCCTGCTGTGGCTGATGGGGGGGACAAGAAGCTTCTCCTCAGGGGCCTCATGGTCTGACAGGGGAGACTTGGCCTCAGCCTGAGAGCTCTGTATGGGATTGCCCTTGTCCTAAGGCACCTTTGGGCCTGAAGGTGGGGGGGGGTAGGCATCGATTGTGAGGGATACATATGCTCCCCCCCCCCCCCCGCACACTCCTACTCAACCCTGCCCTACAGCCACCACTTCCCTAAAGGGTGCCCTGACTGCAAAAGACTGAGTTAGGCTCCTCCGATGGTTCTGACAGATGTCGTTACAGCGCATGTCTATGTCTTTGGATATTTACTGTGCCGATCTAGACTAGACCTTCTATTTTACATGGGTTTGTGTGATGATGTATTCATTAGTTTCTCAAAAATTCACTTGTATAAAGAAAGGCATCTATTGCTGCGTAACCAATTACCCTAGAACTTAGGGACTTCAAGTATCTCACGATTTCCATGGGTCGGGAATCTCGCACAAGGCTGCAATCAAGGTGTCAGTCCAGGGTCTGTGGTCTTATCTGTTGGGAGCATTCAGTTCCCCGAGGGAGGTCATTTTCAGTTCCTTGCCGAGTGGGTTCTTCCAACATGGCAACTCGCTTCATCAAAGCTTGCAGGCAAGAAAGTGATAGAGTACCAGTAAGACAGAGGTCGTGATTTCCTGCAAGCTACTCATGGAAGGGTTAGCCCCTCAGTGTTGCCATATTCTGTCGGTTAAAAGCAAGTTCCTCAAGGGGAGCCTGGGTGGCTCCATTGGTTAAGCGTCCAACTTGTGATTTCAGCTCAGGTCATGATCTCATGAGTCAGGGATTGAGCCCTTCGTGGGGCTGGGGGGGGGGCTGTCTGTGCTCAGCGGGGAGCGTGCTTGAGATTCTCTTCCTCTGCCCTTCCCCCCCACTCGCACGCTCACATGCGCGCGTACCCTCTAAAATAAATAAATAAATGTAGGAAAAAAATAAAAAAGCAAGTTACTCAAAGAGAGGGTATTATATAAGACTAAATACCAGGAGATTGAAGCTGCCTACCACAGAAAGCATTTTTTGATTGATTAAATACAGGCATATTTTTTTATTGTTTTTTGATTATACAACTAAAAATTATGGTCTACTTTTATAAATTGAAACATTTCAGTGAAATCTAATGTCCCCCTGTACTTCTCCCCAACGAGATACATATTTTTTAAACCTCACCAAGTGTACTTTTCACTGAAACAGTGACCCAAGGTATTTCTTGTTTTATTAGAGATTTTATTTACTCATTTGAGAGAGAGAGAGAGAGAGAGTGAGTGAGCAGGAAGGAGAGGGGGACAGAATCTGAAGTAGACTCCATGCTGAGTGCAGAGCCCGACGCGGGGCTCGATCCCAGGACCCTGAAATCATGACCTGAGCCAAAATCAAGAGTCGACCTCTCAACCAACTTAAGCCATCCAGGAGCCCCAAAGTATTAATAATTCCTAATAATTCTTGTCACCTTGACATTTGCCATTTAAACAAAAACAATACTCAACCAGTTTTAACAAATTCCACTTATTAAGGGAAGTTGTTCTAGCAAAGAGCTATAGCTAAATTCGAATAACTGAAAATTAGTAAAAGGAAACCTCATTTAAAATGGAGTAGGGAGGCCAGAAGGGGGAGCTCTCACCCCCATCACTCCTAGTCAATTGCATAATGAACGGGAAGGGACACCTTGCATTCTCAACAGGAAGAAGCCTATACTTTGGGGCCCAAGCAGGAGGAAGAAAGGTTTTCTCCTTGCTGGGCAACAGCCCAGTCAATGAGAAGCTGTCACAACTCAGCCAGTGACGGCCACTACACTTCAAACTCCCGGGTTACTCCAATGGACTTTTTGTTTATAGCAACTCCTCCCAATTCCCCCCTTTTCCTCTAAAAAAGAGCCTTCTTCTCCTTTGTTCTCCGGACTTGTCTATGGTTTGCTAAAGCTTGCTTATTCTGAATTGCAATTCTTTGGTATCCTCAAATAAACCCATCTTTCCTGGTAAAATAACCGACAGTTTTATTTTTAAGGTTAACAACTCTAACCACGGAGATCTCTAAGGAGGAGACAGCGTCAAGCTCTCAGAGCACAAGATAGTGAATTTTTAGAAGGGGATCTTTCCTAAATGTGTGAAGGCTCTTCTGAGCACAGCCAGCGGTCAAGAGCACAGACTCTGAAGCCAGACCCCTAAATTTGGATGTTGACACCACTGCTTTCTGTCTCTGTGACCCTGGGCAAGTCTGTTAGCTTCTCTGTACCTCGGTTTCCTCATCTTTAAATGGAGACAATAGTAGTAACTACCTCGTAGTGTTGTTGCAAGGATTAAATGAATATACAATATGCAAAATGCTTAGAACTCTTCTTGGCACATAGTAAACTGCATTAATGAGAGTTATTATAAATAGGGCTTTTGTGATGCATACTTACATTTTTCTTTTAAAAAAATCAAATTGTTTCTTAAGGAATTTGAATCTAAAATTTGAAAGGCTTCTTTAAAAAAAGCTTTTAAAAATAAAGCCGTCTAATATTTCTTTCCATAAAAAAGCTGTCTGAACTGAGAAAAAGATAAAGCCAGACCAGTGTGGTGAATAGTATCTACCCCTGCCAATCACTGAGGGTCTAGGGGTAGGCCCAGCCCCTGGTGTGGTGGGGAGCAAGAGAAGAAACCAGGCAAGAGCAGGGAGTTTGAGCCACGCCCAGGCCAGCAGAGTTTGGGGCAGAGAAACTGAGGCAGGACCCCAGTGGATCCTGTTACCCACCAGGTAGGCTGGAGGCCTGATGACGGGAAGTGCTGGAGTTATTGCTGGACTTCTGGTGTGGGGCAGACAGGGTCCAGAGGCTTTCCAGACTGCCCCCCTTTCTTCACCTGTGGCTATTGTACAGCGTGAATGAGGAAACGATCCTGGAGATGCTTTGTATGCATTAAACCCACAAGGCCCTGTGGAGCCGGCCTCTGCCCTTGAGCCCGTCTTGCCTGAGCAGGCAGAGGAGACCTGCATCCCACAGACTAATCCATAAACCACTCTGAAGCTAGGAGAGGGGAAGGTGGGCTGGCCCTCTGTGCAGGTCTCCGCCAGAGACTTCTTCACTTGGGAGCTTGTTTTAAAGTCATTGGGTGGGGATTAGTTAGTCCCTGGGACTGCGAGGGGAGTAGGGAAGGTTCATGCTCTAGGGAGGGAATTAACCAATTAGCCACCTTCCCCTTCCAGCCTGAATGGAATCCCAGGACCAGCAGCAGGGAAGCCGAACTAGGTCCTGGTACTACCTGAGGAGTCTTGCTTAGGAGGAGGAAGGAGGGATGAGATTGGGGCTGACAGCCAGAGACCCACAGGGGCAGGGCACACAGCAGAGCCCTGAGCGGGCTGCAGGGACAGGATGAGGGATTGGCGGGAGGCAGTGCAGGGCTGGGTCCTCTGGGGAGAGAAGGATGGGCTAGTTCCATGAAAACGTTCTCTCCTGGGAGAGAAATAAGTCATCTCCATTAGGTGTGGCAGAGGGCATGGGGTTAAAGCCTGGGGTGCAGGGAGTGAAGTGGGAACCCAGGAAGAGTGTACAGAGTTGGGGGCATGAGGAGGCTTCAGAATGTGCTGGGTGAGCTCCCCAACCTGGCTCATCAGGGCTCTGTGGGGTGGCTATCTAGAAGGAGATTGAATGCCCCCTGGTGGCAGCCTGTGACCTGTCTACCAGCCTGTTTCCTATAAGCAGCTCCTAATCCCGGAACTGGTGACAGGAACAGAAAGCAGTGAAATCTGTGAGCACCAGATCTCGGAAGGCTCCCTGGAGGAAGAAGTGCCTAGAGAATGAGTAAAAGTTGAAGCAACAGACGATAGTGATTTTTTGTGTAAACTGGACCCAGATGTCTTGGATCCTCCACTTACTAGTTGTGCCTCACTTTTCTCAACTGTCAAATGGGGATAATTAGTACTTCTTTCATAGGGTTGTATGAGATTAATGAGTTTACACATGTAAAGGGCTTACACCTGAGCCTGGCACAGAGAAGCAGATGTGAGCTGTTACTAACTGACCAGGAGAGGATGGGGAGCCAGCGGAGGTAGGAAACGCAGCTGGGCCATTGTGCTGTCAGTTAAAAGCGTTGCTAAAAGGCCTTGAATCCCAGACCCGTGAGTTTAATGAAATGTTGGTGGTGAGAAGAGGAGCGTGAGATGGGGACGTTCTGGGGTCTGAGTCAGACCTCAAACCCACACTCATAGGCATGCCCGCACCCCCCAGGCATCCCCGGAAACACAAGCCCACACCTATGCATGAACGCGTGCACACACACACACACAGACCTGACACTCACATTCACACTCCTGGCCACGGACCCCACATGCGTGCTCCCTCCTCCTCCCTCAGTCCCTTTCAGAAATAAGACTGCACCCAGCCTGGGGAGGCGTCCACAGTCCTGCAGACCGCCGAGGCTCTCCCAGCCCCAGCACCCGACAGCCCGAAATATGTCTGCTTTTCCTCTCCAGGCCTGGAGGCTTCTTTGGCCAAACCTTATCCTTTGCACCGCTCCTTCCCCCAAAACCCCATGCTCAGAACAGGTCGATCCTATAATCGCTCCAATCTCATTTATCACCAGTAGATTTGAGAAGTGATTCATCTGGTTATGGGACTGGCGGGCGGAAAGGGAGAGGGGGAGCGGGAGAAAGAGGGGTTCGTCCTACTAAGGTCAGGGCCCCGGTAGGGTCTAGGTTCCCGGAGGCCTGTACCCGTCCCCACCCGGGAGGAGAGAAGGCTCCGGCCGTGGGGTGGGAGCAGTCCGAGGGCCGAAGGCGTCGGGGGGTGGCGTGACCTTGCCCCATGGGGGGTTGGGGCTCAAGGTGGAGCTCCAGTGCTCCGTGCTGGGGAAGAAGGAGAAGGCTGGAGGCCCGCGTTCAGCTGGTGTTCAGCGGGACCGGGCGGGGCTCGTCCCCCGAAAGGCGCAGACAAAAGGGCGGCCTCCCCGGAGCCGGACTCCGCACAAAGCGGGGGGCGGGCGGGGCCGAGCCCGCCCCACGCGCCGGCGCGCCCCGGACTGCTGATCCGCACGACTGCGAGCGACGTTTCCTGCGCCTAATCCCAACAAGCATGAAAACGGCTCGGGCCGGCCCGCCAGCAGGCCCTTTGTCCCGGCCCCCTCTCGGGACAGCTGCAGCCGGGGTCCCTCCCCCTCTTTGTGTCTCCTCCCCGCGCCCCACTCCGCCCTCCCCACCTCAGCTGCCCGGACGGCCGCGAGCCTCTCAGGGCTTTCGCCTCGGGCACTTGGGCGCACAAAGCGGGGCAGCGCCCCTAATCTGGGGGAGGGGAGGATTAACCCCAGGGTCTGCAGGGAGGGGCGGGGCCGTGGGGGGAAGAGCAAAAAGGGGCTGCGGGGTGTGCTCCCCGCTTGGAGCGCAGGGGTGTGCAAGTGAGAACACAGGTGTGGGACGGGACCTGTGGGCGGGAGGCTGGTGCTGCACGCTTCTTAGACGCCCCGAGCCCCCCCCCCCCCCCAGCAGTTAGTATTCAGATGGCTCTCCGGGCAAGAAACTCCCCTGCTGCTCCCCAGGGCTGCCCTGAGGCCGCTTCTCTCCACACTCCTCCGGGGATCTACTCCACTCTGTGACTTCACTCCTCTCCTGTCCGTGAGACTCCCCCCCAGCCTCGGTCTCCCCCAGGGCCGCCGTCTCCCGCCCCACCCGCAGAGTCCGCTCCCTACTGAACAGCTCCTCCCAGAGGCCCCAGGGCACCTTAAACTTCCCACGTCCCAACAAGCCATCGGCTCCCCACGCACGAACGTGCTCGCTCCGCTCAGTTGTCTGGGGCCCTCCTCCTCCTCCGTCACCCTCACAATCACCAGGTGCTGTGCTTCCGCTTCCCAAGCACTTCTCCAGCCCAATCCTGCTCTGGCTCCCTCCCTTCCATGCACCACACTGCTCCGGAGGGGGCTTCCACGAGGCCGAGGCTCTCCATGGACTCCACTTGCTTGGCTTGGCTTGGCTTGGCTTGGCTTGAGAGGCCTTCTTGAGCCCCTGCATGCCTGCTGGCCTGATCCTAGGACCCCCAGGGTCTGCTGTTCTGCAAGTTACTGACTAGTCCACAAAGACCTTCCTCAAGAGCCTTCCTGGAAGTTTCTTCCCTTTCAGGAAAGGGAATGAAATCGCTGGCTTAGCCTTGTCCCTCACAGAACCATCCCACTGTGCATAGGTCCAGGGAGCTGAGTCAGGGAAGCCAGGCTCTCCAAAGATGGTGTATGCTAGCCCAGCCCGACCCACACGGCACCTGCCACACGCGGGAGAGCTGAGCTCCTCCCAAGCTGATGAAGTCCTGCCCTTCCTCAGGCTCTCTCAGGCCACTTGGGCCACTTCGGTGCTTGAATCCCCAGAGATGCCGGACACCCTCATCTCTCTCCCAGATCCCTCAGGATGAATCATATCCCCAGAAGGCCTAGAACCCCACAGTCTGCAAGCATATCTGTGTCACCCTGCCCCTATCACCACTGTCACTAGACACCTCCTCCCAGGCACTGCCAGGAACCTGCCTTCATGTCCTCATATGAGTCCCAGACAGGAAATTCCTGCATTGAACAAATATTTATTACTGTCTACCATGTGTCAGACTCTCTGCTAGGCACCGGGGACCCAGATGAATCAGAGACAGTCCCAGCCCGCAGGGGTTTCACGGTCTCTCCAAGGAGACAGACCCAGACATGAGTAATCAGAGTGCAGCGTGATAAGTGCTAATAGAAGTCTGCACACAGTGCTATGGAAGCCCTTTCCAGAATAACAGACAGAAAGTAAAAGATTTCAGAGATCAAAGGATTTGGGAAACACGGGTTTAACCATGTAAACTAGACTTCTTTACTTCTTCTTTTTAAAAAATATTTTATTTATTTATATGAAGGTGGGGGAGAGAGAGAGAGGGAGGAAGAGTGCAAAAGCAGGGGGGAGGGCAGAAGCAGACTCCCCACTGAGCAGGGAGCCAGGACCCTGGGACCATGACCTGAACCAAAGGCAAATGCTTAACTGCTTGACTGACTGAGCTATCCAGGCTTCCCCTTTACTTCTTTACTGCAGGACTCCTCAGGGCCTTTACTGTGCCAGTATATGTTGTGAGCTCCTGAGAAGAGAGCAGCATATGAAGAGGGCTTCTCAAACTTATTTGAGCATGGAATCTTTTTTCATGGATCATCTTCTAGGTTGAGTGTTCCAGAGATCATATTTGGGAAACATATTGCCATGGGAACCTAGAGAATGGAGAGACTGCTTCTGTGTCTGGGGTGGAAAGAGGAATGAGGGAGGTAAGGGATGATCTACAGGGAAAGGTTCACAGAGGAGCTGGTGTCACCCTGGAGGATGCGAAAAGTAGGTGTGGAAAAGAGCGTTGTAGAAAAAGGGACTTGGCCTGCGGAGGCAGGAACCCCGGCCTCGGAGGGTTCCAAAGCAGGGCGCTGCCGCAGAGACAGGGGCGTCTTTTTGAGCTGGCAACTGCAGTGTGGAAAGAGGCTTTTTTTTTTTTTTTAAGATTTTATTTATTTATTTGACAGAGAGAGAGACAGCCAGCGAGAGAGGGAACACAAGCAGGGGGAGTGGGAGAGGAAGAAGCAGGCTCCCAGTGGAGGAGCCTGATGTGGGGCTCGATCCCAGGACCCCGGGATCATGCTCCGAGCCCAAAGGCAGACGCCCAAGGACTGAGCCACCCAGGCGCCCCGGAAAGGGGCTTTATCCGTGCAACGCATGTTTGGCCTGAGACATCACATCCCTTCCTGGGATGCTGGGCAGTATAATAAGGTCAGTAAAATACCCCACCGGTCTGTGGGCCAGACGTACCTCTGTCTTTGGGTCCACCCAGGACTGTCACAGTTTGGGTGCATATGGGGTAGTAATCAGTGCAGACTGGGAACCCCAGAAGCCAGTCTTCTGTAAAGACGGGTTCTATACCAGGGTCACTGGGCGTCACCATGGGAGCCTACAAGATTCTCTGAGAAGGCCCTACTTTGTGTCAACTGAATTTGGTTCCGGAAGAGCCCTCCATAGGCTCCATCGAGAACGTGCAGGTGTACACAGGTGAATATGTGTGTGTCCAGCCCAGAGCATCTTTTCTCTGGCTGTTCTGGTGGCTTTCCATGCCATGCTCTCTTCCATTTTATTCCACCAGAGTCCTTGTGTGACTCCTGCCCCCCAGCAGCCAGCACGTCCTCTAACCATCTATGCCGTCTTTTCCATCTCACTTCCCTGCTGCAGCCCTAACCGGTTCCCTAACCAACACCAAGAGAAAGAAGAAGAAGGGAGAGGGGGAGGGGGAGGAAGGGGCGGGAGAGGAGGGGGAGCACATCCCCATAGACCACTTACTTTGTGCAGGGCAGGCACTGTTCTTGGCGCCTCACACGCCTTAACTCATCTAATCCTCACAGTAACCACAGGAGAAAGATACTATTACCATCCTCATTTTGTGAATGAAGAAATTGAGGCCCAGGGGTGTTGAGCAAATTACCTAAATTCACACAGTTGGTAGGAGGCAGAGCTGGTATGGCTGCTTTATAAATTGCAAAATTTTTACAGGCCAATGTGTTGTGTTTTTTGTTAATTTGTCTTGATATTATTTTCCACCCCTTCTAGAAGCAAATGTCTTTACTTCAGTAGTTGACCATTGTCTTCTAAACAGTGACATTTTTATGCTGTTTTGAAATTAATTGTAAAGAAGTCGGTGATGGGTAGTAAGGAGGGCACACATTGCATGGTGCACTGGGTGTTATACGCAAACAATGAATCATGGAACATTGCATCAAAACCTAAGGATATACTGTATGGTGACTAACATAACATAATACAAAATTATTTTAAAAAATAAAGACGTCTACTGATACGGTCATCTTTATTGTTTGTGATTAATACTTTTTAAAAAGAAAAGTAAAGATTGCTTTTTTCCGCCAGGTTGGGAATACTTTCTGTGGGAGGTTCTCCTTCTAGTATTCCTGAACATGCAATGGTTGTGAGTGAAGGTGCTGTGGAACAGGATGGGAAGGAGGTGAGATCGGAATGGGGACAGAGACATGGATGGGAAGAAGGTAGAGAGAGCAGGCAAGGGGCACAGGCATCACGGTTCAGGCCTTCCTAGGTGCCATTTCTCTATTATCCCATTTTACAGATGAATACACAGAAGTTACTTTAGGAGGGTTCCCTTTCTGGTAGGACCCCCAAACTGCTCTCACATCCCCCCTCCAACCCTGGCCAGGAAGAAACAAGGCTCCCTGCCTGAGAAAGAGGCTCATCTGTACTCAGAAAGGGTTCTGTAAGTTAGGGACCATCCCCACCAGCCCACCTGGGGCTAAGTGGAACTGAGCAGGAAGGAGGGGGGAGCATGCCATTGGAATGGAAGGGGGAGGAAGAAATGATAGCTAGTGTCTGCCTAGATTTAATAAAGTTTTTTTTAAAACTTATTATTATTGTTATTATTTAGTAATCTGTACACCCAATGTGGGGCTCAAACTAATGACCCCAAGATCAAGAGCCACTTGCTCTTCTGACTGAGCCAGCCAGGCACTGCTACAGTGAATGCGCTAAGTGACTGTTTCCTCCTTCTTGTGGGAAAATGGAGAGAAGGGAAGGCGCTACTTACTCTGCTTTCTGTGCCAAAATGCCTGGAATCCTCAAACGGCCTCTCAGGACTTACAAACCACCTTACCCCTGAATTCCTTCCTATCCCCAAACTCAGGCAGATAGGAACAGACTCTTCTATTGATTTCCTGCCCCTCCCCCCAATTTGTCTCAGGTGCAATCATCACCTTTATTTGCATAAAGAAACTTCTTTTGTGTGAGACACTCAGCTACTCCCCTCATTCATGGCTGTGTGTGGGCCTGCGTGCGTGCATATGCATTTTGGGGTTGGCGAGTGGATGGCTATGCACTCATCTCACAGATGCGGAAACTGAGGCCGGGAGAGAAGGCAGATTTTTCTGGCTCATTTGGAAATGACAAACGATCTTACTGAAACTTCTCATACCTTGCCTCTTCATAATGTTTAAGATTTTCTCAAATCACTTCCAGTTCTGTTCTTTGGCTGTACAGAAGGTGCAGTGAACCCCATTTTTCAGTGGAGAACCCATAGTCAAGGACAAGCAGTGTTAACTGACCATGTGACCTAATGAATCCCGCACTGGTGAGGAGGGAATGGCTAGGGTCGCCTTGGCCTTATAAACTCTGCCCAGAGAAGGATAATTACCCGCAGGAGACCTTAACATCCTCTAATGTGCGATCAGAATTCCGTAGTTTATAGAACACTTCCTATTTCCCCATTGCTTTCTCACTACTATATAGAGGAAGAGGCATTGTTATGCCTTTTCTATAGAAGAGGAAGAAAAGACTCCGGAGTTACGTGACTGGCACAAGGTCCGGCGACTTGCGAAGGCGCACGGGCCCCGCCCATTCAGCGAACTACTCAAAGCGCGCAGCTCTGGGTTGAACCTCACGCAACAGCGTCGGACTTACAGGAGAGGCTTGCGCATGCGTGCGGGGAGGGCGTGCCTTTGGCATTTGGATAATTCTTTGAGTGGCACTGTGCTAGGCAATGCAGGGTCCCATTTTAGCAACCCTGGCCCCAGATATGAAATACCAATAGCACTGCCTCCGCAATGATTGAGACAACCAATACATCGCTCTCATATTTTAAAACCCCTCTATAGGGGTGGTATTCCCCTCCCGCCCTCCACCCCCACCCTCACCCCAGCCGCTTAGAACTACAGGGCTAGTGTCTCAGTTTTGGACCTCTCCCTCTAGGGCTCGCTCAGCAAGAAAGTGTCAAGACGTACTGAGGCTTGAGCCCCAACCTGCCTCTGAAGCCGAAGGAGGCTGTTCCTTTAAGGAAACTGGTTCCCAGGACTGGCGGGGAGGTGGCGATGAGGGGTGGGATGGGGTGGTAGGAGGAGGGGAGGGAAGGACCCCACCCCCGCCCCCTGCAGGCCTCACCTAATCGCCACACTCTGCATTATTACCCGCCTAACGCGGTGTGCTTTTAAATAAAATATGCAAAGATTTCCCTCTCAAATTATCTCCCCAGGCGAGCTAGCTCGACTCCAGCTTGTTAATGGAAAAAATGCAAATAGGGCCTCCCACCTCTCTCCTCCAGCCCCTAGGCTCTGGACAGCTAATGTGATTTCCTTCTTTTTGGGAATTTCTGTTTCCATTGAAACCGGTTTTTAGGGGGAGCGGGGCGGGGGGAGCTTTTCCCAGGTGCCATCCAAAGAGAGAGTCTTAGAAGGCATGGCACATCTCAGGTAGAAGTTGGAGGAAATCACTGTTATGGAGCCAGGCGCTTTCTAAGACTCATTTTCTTCATCTGAGGTCTCAATTAGTCCCTCCCAGGGCTGCTGTGAGGCTGGACGCCGCGAAAGGCTGGGGGCCCAGGGTAGGTGCGCCTTTCCGGTTTAAACAAACCTGTTTTGCTTTGTGGATCTGGAGATGGAGATAACAGACGTGGCTTCTGCCCTCATGAAGCTCACGGCCTAGCAGGAAACAAGCAAACAAAAAACCTCAGATCATTTAAAAATTTAAAAGCAATTACAGGACACCTTAATCAAGCAATCAAAATCAATATCGTCGTAGTGAAACAAATGGCCATCCACCTCCAGGTATCAAGCCCTGAGAACACACTGTCATCTAGGTAGCAGGCCCGCCATTGTTGCAGAACCTGAGGGAGGCAGAGCCAGGAGGGAAACCATCAGACAAACCCCAGTTCAGTGTTGGGCTAGGGAGCAGGCAGGGGCTCTTTAGAAACACCGAAGTCATGAAAGATGAATTAACTGTTCCAGATTAAAGGGACAAAAAGACAAGACAATTAAATGCAATGCATGATTCTGGATCAGATACTGGACTGGAAAAAAAAATTCTGTGGAGGACAGCATTGGGGCATTTGGCAAAATGTGAATATGGATTGTATTACACATATTTAATCGTCTCTATCCTAAACTTCTGAAATATGATCAGCATATTATGGCTGCACAGAAGGATCTCCTTGTTTGGGGGAAATATACGTGGAAATGTGTAGGAATAAAAGATCATGACATTTGTAACTTAGTCTCAGATGGTTTTGAGAACAAATGTGGCGAGATGTTAACAATTGGTGAATCGGGTGAGAAATTTAGCGTTGTTCATTGAATTACTCCTGCAACTTTTCTGTAGTCTGAAATTTTTCAAAATAAAAAGTTGAAAAAAGAAAATTATAATTGGCTTTTATTATTTTTAAAAAGATTTTATTTATTTATTTGACAGGGAGAGAGAGTGCAAGCCGGGAGAGCAGCGCAGAGAGAGGGAGAAGCAGAGAGAGACGGAGAAGCAGAGAGAGAGGGAGAAGCAGAGAGAGAGGGAGAAGCAGGCTCCCTGCTGAGCAGAGAGCTGGATGCAGGCCTGGATCCCAGGACCCTGAGTTCATGACCTGAGCCGAAGGCAGATGCCCAACTCACTGAGCCACCCAGGCGCCCCTATCATTGGCTTTTAAAAGTATGATGATGGTACTGTAACTATGATTTTTAAAATCTTTGTCTTTTATTATTATTATTATTTTTAAAAGATTTTATTTATTTATTTGACAGAGATAGAGACAGCCAGTGAGAGAGGGAACACAAGCAGGGGGAGTGGGAGAGGAAGAAGCAGGCTCACAGCGGAGGAGCCTGATGTGGGGCTCGATCCCAGAACTCCGGGATCACGCCCTGAGCCGAAGGCAGACGCTTAACCGCTGTGCCACCAGCCGCCCCTAAAATCTTTATCTTTTAGAGATACTTGCTAAATAAAATATTTTCGGATGAAATAAAATGCTCTATATTACTTGCTTAAAAATAATACAGGAGGAGGGAAATAGTTGGGAGCGCAGATGAAACCAGATTGACTGTGAATTGATAATTGAAGTTGTGGAGTGAGAATATCCTTTTGTTTTTCCTATATTTTAATTTTCTAGAATAAAAAAGTACTGTTTTTAAGAAAAGCAATTACAAGAAATATGGTGAGTGTCAGGAGAGAAGTACAGGACTAGCAGAGGGGACACAATCTCATCAAGGGGTTTGGAACAAGATTTCTAGAAGACAGGAGTGCTTAAACAGACTTTGAGGGGGGCCAAAGTAGCAGGAGTGAGGTAGGAAAGAGCTCTCCAGGGTACTAGTCCAAAAAGTATGAGACGGAGACCCAGTGTGGTGGGGTTTGTAGGACCTGCGGGTAAGGCAGAGAAGAGAGGCCAGTTGGAGAATGGAGAGAGTTGGAGCTAGAGAGAACCTTGCCTGCTAGGTATGGGCTTAGGTATTTATCCTGAGGGCAGCAGAGAGCTTTAAGCAGGGAAGCTACAAGATGGGATTTGTAACGAGAAGGACCACTCTGCTGCTTTGTGGACTATAGAAAGGCGCAAGGCTGGAGACAGTTGGAAGCTCCTGTCCTGTGAGTTGGCTCTGAATCACTTCCTTCTCCCAAGCCTTTCTGACTCTCCCTTCCCAATTAAGCGAAGAGGGTGCCAGGTTTCGAACATGAAACCAACTGGTTCCCAAAGCCGAGATTGCCGTCTCTCATTACCAGTTCCCTTTGCCTCCATCATCGCAGGAACGCAGTATGGTTGACGGTTAAGAGTTCAGACTCTGGAACCAGACTGCCTGGATTCAAATTCCGCCTCTGTCCTTTACTTGCTGATGACCTTGGGCGAATTTCTTTACTTCAACTGCCTCATGTGTAAAATAGGGATGATAATAATATTACTTAGTCGTGGGAAAGTTGTGAGGATTAAATGCATTGATGTTTGTCAAGTGCTTAAAACAGTGCCTGTCCTGCAGTGAAGACCCAGTAAGTCTTCTGTACCAAGTACTATCCCAGGATGATGCCAGGGGATGGAAAGGGAACACGGATCAAAAACCAGTATCAAGTCACTGTATTATTGCATTATTTACAATATTATATGCAGGTGTAAAGGACCAAGGTTCATCAATAAGGGCATGGCTAAGGAAATTGTTATATCCAGTCATGGGAAAACTCCCATTTTATCATATTAGGTAAAAATGCCAGAAGCAAAATTGCAAATGTCATGTGACTTCAGCCATATATTAAAAAGAGTAGAGAGAAAAAAAATTCAAAGGAAATACTGAAATATTTACAGTGATTACCTCTAGATGGTGCTATTTGGGTGTGGTTGAATTTTTAAAAAATCTGTTTCCAAAATACCTAATAATATGCATGAATTACTTTTATAATGGGAACATTTCAACTTTATTTTGTTACAAAAATTCCTTTCAGTTACAAATGAATAATGGTGAACATCATTAGCCATCAGGAAAATGCAAATCAAACCACAATGAGATGTCACTTCACACCCACAAGGATGGCTATAACCAAAACAACAGATAATAACTAGTGTTGGTGAGGATGTGGAGAGATTGGAACCCTCGTGACCTGCTGGTGGGGATGTAATATGATGCAGCTGCTTGGAAAACAATCTGGCGGTTTCTCAAAAGGTTAAAATAGAGTTACCATAATTCCACAACCCACTAATTGCACTCCTAGTATATATATGAACAAGAGAATTGAAAATATACATTCACACAAAAGACATGTACGTGAATGTTTAAAGCAGCATTCTCTATAGCAGCCCAAAGTGGAAACAACCTGTTAAAAAACAAAATCCGGGGGTGCCTGGGTGGCACAGCGGTTAGGCGTCTGCCTTCGGCTCAGGGCGTGATCCCCGCGTTATGGGATCGAGCCCCACATCAGGCTCCTCCGCTATGAGCCTGCTTCTTCCTCTCCCACTCCCCCTGTTTGTGTTCCCTCTCTCGCTGGCTGTCTCTATCTCTGTCGAATAAGTAAAAAAATCTTTAAAAAAAAATCCGACTGAATAAATTTAAAGATCTAATTGGCTTTATTAAATGATTCCTGAATTGGGCAGCATTTCAGCAGATAGAAAGGAGCTCCAAGGAGCCATACAAAATGGAAGGTTTTGTGGGCAGAAGGAGGTGGGGCAAGAAGTAATTCTTGCACAGAGGGGACTGTTTCAGGCAAGGTTACCTTCCTTTGAGGAAAGGTGGGCGTCCATCCTGTAGATTACTTCACTAGTGCTGATGAGGTACTTCCAGAACAACTGGTTCTGGGAGAAGCTGAAGCTGAGGTTAGATTGGGTATTAAGTCTTGGTTGCTGATGTGGGCTTAGCACCAGTGGTTCCATTTTTAAAAAAGACTTTATTTATTTGAGAGAGAGAGAGAGCATGCATGTTGCACACACACCCATTAGCAGGGGGAGGGGCAAAGGGGGAGGAAGAGGGAGAGAGAGAATCCTAAGCAGATTCTTCACTGAGCTCAGAGCCTGATGTGGGGCTGGATCCCAAGATCCTGAGCTCATGACCTGAGTCGAAACCAAGAGTTGGATGCTTAACTGACTGAGCCACCCAGGCGCCCCACCAGTGGTTCTATTTTGAGCTTGCAGTTCCTTTTTTAACAAACCCAGGGTCCATCAACTGATGAATGGGTAAATGAAAAGTGGTATATCCATACAATGGAATATTACCTAGCAATAAAAAGAACTAACGCGCTGATAATCTTTTATTTATTATAATTATATGATGTTATATATCATACCATAAAATAAGGTCACCAACTACAAATTTGAAAAGTAGGGTTGGGGATTTGAGCTAGCTGGTGGGTGACTCCATAATTATTGTGTAAGAGGGGTTTCAGATAACAATCTGGTGGAAGGGAGTAGATCTTGGTTCCAATATTAGTATATGTGCTGCCTAAGGGAGCAGGGAGTGGATCTTGGAACTGCATTTCCATAGCACTTTGTATCCTAAGAAAATAATGTCAATATCAAAGGATGAGGAGGAGATTATGGTGAAAGAAGAGGAGCTAAAGATACCAGGAATCACTCTTGTTTTCTAATACAATGACTCTTAGCATGCCGTTTTTCAGATTGTTTCCCCAACCATATTTTCTACATCATCGCAACCATAATGTGTAAGCATGATGCATCCCAATTTTGCTTACTCAACTTTGCAGTAATCATTTTCCATGCTGTTACATCGACTGTTCAATCATTATTCTTAATAATTTTATAATGTTACATAGAACAAACCACAACATACTTAACAGATCCCCTACTGTTAGATAATTAAATGCTTCCAATTTTTTTACTATAATGAATAATGCTATAATTAACATCTTTGTTCATATTTCCCCTCATATTTCAGACTATTTGTTTGGGGTAGTTTCTCAGAGTTAGGATTCCTTTTTTTTTTTTTTTTTTTAAAGATTTTATTTATTTATTTGACAGAGATAGAGACAGCCAGCGAGAGAGGGAACACAAGCAGGGGGAGTGGGAGAGGAAGAAGCAGGCTCCCAACGGAGGAGCCTGATGTGGGGCTCGATCCCATAACGCCGGGATCACGCCCTGAGCCGAAGGCAGACGCTTAACCGCTGTGCCACCCAGGCGCCCCTCAGAGTTAGGATTCCTGGATCAAAGGGTCTTTATTGCTCTTGAGGAATGAAAACATTTTTGCAAATTTAATAAATACAAAATCAATAGTTATTAGATATAGTTGTATATATACCTAACAAAATATACTCTATATTATTATATATTACAATTAATAATATGTTATGAAAACTGTAATTATCATTTTCCTTCTTTTCTCTTTCTTTCCTTCCTGATTTCTAGTTAGGTTGAGTATCACTCTCTCTTTCCTTTTTAAAGATTTATTTGTTTGAGAAAGAAAGAGAGAGAGCGTGTACATACGTGCGTGCAAAAGTGGGGAGGGGTAGAGGGAAAGAATCTCAAGCAACGTCCGCGCTAAGGATGGAGCCCAAGGTGGGGGGAGCTCAATCCCACGACCCTGAGATCATGACCTGAACCCAAATCAAGAGTTGAACACCCAGGGGTGCTCGGCTCAGGGCGTGATCCTGGTGTTCTGGGATCGAGCCCCGCATCAGGCTCTTCTGCTAGGAGCCTGCTTCTTCCTCTCCCACTCCCCCTGCTTGTGTTCCCTCTCTCGCTGCCTGTCTCTCTCTGTCAAATAAATAAAATCTTTAAAAAAAAAAAAGAGTTGGACACCCAATGACTGAGCCATCCGAGGGCCTCTCACTCTCTTTTTTTTAACAGTATCCCAATAAGTCTTTCATGCAGCACCTGTTCTGTGCTAAGTGGCTCTTTCCGCTGAATGCACTTGCAGGTAATTGGCGTACAGTGCCATAACAAGGTTGTGAGTGCCTGCGCCGGGTCAGTGGTGGGGAAGGAGGGGATAGGGATGAATTCAAGAGACTTTAGGCCGAGTTCAATACCCTCCATGAGGTATCAGTGGGATGTAGGGCAAAGGAGAGGGGGGCTAACTGACTCAACTTGACAAGCCTAAGATTGGGTCACAACATGAGAGAACCCAGAAAAGGAGCAGGGACAGTTCAGTCTCAGGCATATCAAGGCTGCAACACCCAAGGACATCCGAGTTGTGGCTGGTGCAGCAGATGCTGTGGTATAGCACCCAGATTGCTCTTCCAGGGCCAGAACACTCACTCCCTCATTCCAGAAGTGTCAGTGGCTGAGGGCTCACAGCTGAGTCCCTCTCTGTATTTGCCGTCAGCTGAAGAGGCCCAAGGTCACGCTGTCTTCCTAGGCCATCACCATCAATGACTGACCAAAGTGGAGATATGAAGGCCAGGCCCCAAGACAGGACAAATCCGAAGGCCATCCAGATTCCAGAGTTCTTTATGAGATTGGGGGTGGCTTTTGTTTTGACCATTCAGTTCCTTCAACTGCCCAAGTCGACTTCCTCCCCTCCCCCACTGACCTTGATCCCAAGAGCACTCCCCAATAAACTTCCTGCCTACAGATCTCCATTTTCATGTCTGTTTTCAGGGAATCAACTCTAAACCATTGGAAATACATATCTGGGCTGGGGAGGAAAGTTTGTTTGAGAGAGAGAGATTTGGGAACAAAAATGGTGGACATGGGGCAGGATGATGGAAGATGAGGGGTCCTGTGGGTCTTAGAGAATGAAGGTCTGCATGGAGAGGCTGAGAAAGGGAAGAATAGGCAGAGAGAGGAACAGAGGTATGACAATGTAAGGTTGAGACTGGTGTTTTCAGGAGGGACAGCCAGTCAGGGGCTCTCAGAGTTTGACAGAGTTCAGGCCACTATTGTTTATTTGAGGGTCCAGGTAAATTAAAAAATGTCTACTACCAATACAGTGTGCTTTAAATGTAGTACAATTTAAGTGCTTCCATTAATAAATGGATTATTTTATTATTTTTTAAAAAGATTTTATTTATTTATTTGAGAGAGAGAGAGAGCACAGTTAGGGGGGAGGGGCAGAGGGGAAACAGACTCCCCACTGAGCAGGGAGCCCAATGGGGGCATGATCCCAGGACTCTGGGATCATGATCTGAGCCGAAGGCAGACGCTTAACTGACTGAACCACCCAGGCGCCCCTAAATTGATTATTTTAAATAGTGATACAAAAACAGAACAAATCTATGTACTAGCTCATTGGAAATAAAATTTATAATACAGAATTCAGGCTCCTCATGTGTATGAAGCCTGGACCATAAGTCCCTTGTGGCCACTGATTGTCCCATTTTCCCCAGCCATCAGCAGAGGCTGACCTGGTCAGAATATGGAAAACAAAAACAGAAAATAACAAAAGTTGATGAGATGTGGAGAAACTGTTCTCTTTGTGCCCTGCTGGTTAGAATGTAAAACGGGGTAGCTGCCGTGGAAAACAGTCCAGCAATTCCTCTAAAAATTAAACAGAAAATACTACATGATCCAGAAATTTCACATCTAGGTAAACACTCAAAAGAATTGAAAGCAAGGATTCAAACATGTTCATAGCAACATTATTCACGGTAACCAAAGATGGAGGCAAAGTGTCCATCAAGGGATGAATGGATAAGCAAAACGTGGTACATACATACAATGGAATAGTATTCAGCCTTAAAAAGGAAGGAAATTCTGACATGTGCCACAGCATGGATGAACTTTGAGGACAGTATGCTAGGTGAAAAAAGCCAGGCAACAAATACTGAATGATTCCCCTTATGTAAAGTACCTAGGATAGTCCAATAGAATGATGGCTGCCAGGGACTGGGGGGAGGGAGAAATGGGGAGTTAGTGTTTAATGAGTATGGAGTTGAAGTTTTGCAAGATGAAAAGAGAATTCTAGAGAAGGATGGTGGTGATGGTTAAACAACAGTGCAAAAGTATCTAATGCCACAGAACCATGCCCTTGAAAATAGCTGAGATGGTAAATTTTATGTGACGTATATTTGACCATACACATAAAAGCAAGCAAACAAACAAAAGTGATCGCCATGAGCTCCATTCCTGTGAGAGTGTATCCGTCACCGACTGCTGCCTGGGCTGATCAGAGCCAAGTGACTTCATGCAATCCGTAGTCTGCAGCGTCACAAGCAAGTGGCATACAAGTTACACGGGCCATCAGAGCTTAGGAACGAAACTAACTCTGTAGGTGGTGCAGTGTTTTATAAGTCGTGATTGAAAAATGAATTACTGGGGCGCCTGGGTGGCTCAGTCGTTAAGCGGCTGCCTTTGGCTCAGGTCATGATCCCAGGGTTCTGGGATGGAGCCCCGCGACGGGCTCCCTGCTCAGTGGGAAGCCTGCTTCTCCCTCTCCCACTCTCCCTGCTGGTGTTCCCTCTCTCTCTGTGTGTCTCTCTCTGTCCAGTAAATAAAATCTTTTAAAACAATAAATAAATAAAAAATAAAAAAAAAGAAAAATGAATTACGTGTGGTTGGTGACTAATAAAATAATTGTTTTATATCCACTGCCGGGAAAAAAAAAAAAAAGGCTACAACTAACAAGCCCGGACAGCTTAAATCAGGTGTTGCAAAATAACTCAAGTTCAGATTTTGCGAGGATCACCTCTTCGACTTGGGTGACTTGTGCCTTTTGGAAAAAAGAGAAGAACCTGGCTCGTGTCCGTGAACTTGACTGGAACTACAAAGGTGGTTACATAATCGTCGTGGTCTATGTGTATGGTGCCCTAGGAAGGTACAGTCCATAACCTGTGCAGCTGAACATTGGAGTGGCAGGCAGTGAGTTAAAGGAACATGGAAACCCCTCCCTGGATCCTCAGAAATACGTGCCTGAGTTAATGGCTCTGGGCTTAGTGAACGTCCTGGTTTCCTGTGACCCTAGTGTGTTGGGGGGAGAGGGCACAGGCTGCAGTTGGGGCTCGTCTGAGGGGCTGAGTTGAGACTCCAGGGGTTCTGGCTGAGTGCTCCAGTGTTGGGCACCCAGTCAGCCTCCCAGCTTGGTTCTTGGTTCTCCAACCCTTCCACCGCACCGCCCCCTTACCAGAGACAGGGCTGGCTGGATCTCCCCCAGGCAGGTGCATGGACAGGGACAAAGCCCAGGGGAGAAAGCAACCCCATTCCATCTCAGGACCCTCTTTGTCCCTCTTTACAACTTCATTCCTGGAGGTCTTTTGTGCAAATGGAGTGAGAGCCAGAACAGAGTAAGCCTCTGGCTCTTTATTAAAGATGTGTGTGTGTGTGTGTGTGTGTGTGTGTGTGTGTGTGTAAGGAGAGAGAAGTGTGCTGAAAAATGAACGTGTCCCTTTTCCAATTTCCCCATAGCTCCCACCTCCCAGCCCTGCTCATCTGGGCAGGTGGACCCCGGGCTTGTCATTAAGTCTCTGTCTCTGACACCTCTGCAGCTTCCATGCCTGGGGCACCTCTGCCTCCCTTCCCCCTGCCCCTCCCCCTCAGCTTCAGCTGCAAACTGCCGCCCAGCATCCCCAAAGCTGCTCCCTCCAGCACCAGTGCCCCAACCCAGTGCCAGCCTTCAGAAGCAGCCCTTCGCAAAGGAACTCTCCAGCCTTTCTCCAACCTTGGCACTGAGTCCCTAGATAACAGGAGGAGAAGGATGAAGGAAAAAGAGGAGGAATACAGAGAACATAACTGAGTCTAGAAAGATTGAGTTTAGGGAGGAGAATGAATCTGTCAGTCAGCTATTTTATACTCATCTGCTCGCCTAGCCATTTATCCCCGCCTGTCTCTCCCCAACTTCTCTCTCTCTCTTTCTGAGTTTTCCTTTGATTTATATTTATCATTCATTCATTCATCCATGCATTAATTCATTCTTCATCTATTGATCAAGTCCCAGTCAAAGAGAACCACAAAACAATCTACGTATAAGAAAAAACTTCCAAGCTCCACTTTTGGAAACATTTACTCTCACCCAATTCTCCCACTTTCTGCCCAAGAATGTACCTACCCGCTTCTCTTTCTCTCTCTTTGAACCCTAACTCCACCCAGCCCCACTTGTGCCGGCCCCACCTCCTCACTAGCACCCAAATTCCCTTACGCTTGGCCTCCTGCGGCACCTGCCTAATACCCAGTCCAGGCTGGGCTGCTGAGGGCTGTGGAGGGGTGGGGATCCCATGGCCTTTCTGCCCTTGAGGGGCATTCAGTCATGCTGCCTCTCCTATTCCCACCTCATCCCACATACTCAGATCCTCCCCAAGCCCCTGCCTCTTCTGCTCCTCATCCTCTTAACCAGGGCCAAGCTACTGACCCCACCTAGCCATGGATGTGAACCCTTCAACCTGTCCTCCCAATCAAATGATCTCTGCTCTCTCATCTTCCTCCCTCCTTCCCTCCCTCCCTTCCTTTCTTTCCTTCTTTTTAAAAAAGATTTTATTTATTCATTTGTCATAGAGAGAGCGAGCGAGCGAGCACAAGCAGGGGGAGCGGCAGGCAGAGGGAGAAGCAGACTCCTCACCGAGCAAGGAGCCCCGTGTGGGACTTGATCCCAGGACCCCGGGATCATGACCTGAGCCAAAAGTAGATGCTTAACCAACTGAGCCACCCAGGTGCCCCTCTTGTGACAAGAACTTTAAAGATTTACTTTCTTAGTAACTTCAAATATTTGTCTTTCTCAGATTCATTTTATGTAGAATATTGTCCTCAAGGTCCATCCCAGTTGTTGCAAATGGCGAGATCCATTCCTTTTTTTTTTTTTTCTTTACGATTTTATTTATTTATTTGACAGAGAGAGAGAGCGCGCACAAGCAGGGGGAGTGGCAGAAGGAGAAGAAGGCTCTCCATAGAGTGAGGAGCCCAGTGCTGGACTGGATCCCAGGACCCTGCCATCACGACCTGACCTTAAGGCAGACGCTTAACTGACTGAGCCATCCAGGCATCTCGATCCAGTCTTTGTCATGGCTGAGTAGTATTTCACTGTATGTATATATACCACATCTTCTTCCATTCATCCATTGAATCCATTCATCCATCAAAGGACACTTAGGTTATTTCCATGTCTTCATTATTGTAAATAATGCTGCAATGAACATGGGGGTGTATATATCTTTTTGAATTAGTGTTTTTGTTTTCTTTGGATAAAATACCCAGAAGTGGAGTTGCTGGATCGTATGGCAATTCTATTTTTAATTATTTGAGGAAAATCCATACTGTTTTTTGTAGTGGATGCACCAATTTACTTTCCTACCAACAGTGCACAAGCGTTCCCTTTTCTCCACATCCGCACCAACACCTGCTATTTCCAGTGCTGATAACAGCCACTATCACCAACCGGAGTGAAGTGATATCTCACGGTGGGCGACTTTGGGTTTGAGCCCTGCCTTCTCTAGCCTTTGTGGAACATCTTCTCTTTCCTGCATCTTCTGTCTTTTCTGCCTTCACTGCTTCCTTCCCTTAACCCACAAATGCCTTCCTCCAACCCTTTGTTCCACTACCGCCAGTCCAGTCTCCTCTCTGCAAAGTCCCACTTCAGAAGGAGAACCTCCTATTTTTCTCTCTCTACTGCCTCCTTCTCACTCTTCAGTTCACTGTTATTAGTCTTCTGTCTCCCACTACCCCATGAAACACTCTCACACGGTAGTCAGTGACCTTCATGTTTCACATTTAATGCTATCCATTCCATTCTTATTTCACTTGTCCACATGCAATATTCGATGTGACACACTTGATTCCCTTTCTTGAAACATTTCTCTCTCTTGTCTTCTGGGACATCATTGTCTCCATGTTATTGTCAAATTTTTGTAATAATTTATTCATAACATTTCAGCATTTATGCTTGAGATGTTAGACTGAGCTAATCTAACATTTTGATCCAAACACATAGAAACGAGGAATACAGTTTTAGATTTTTTCTCTTCCAATTAAAAAAAAACGTGTATGTGAGCTTGAAAACAACAAAGGTAAAATTTCCAATGCCAAAACAACACTATGGATTCCTTCAGTGGTGACTGGGAGCCACGGCCATGTAGCCCATGACAGAGTTGAGATCTAAGCCTTGGGGCTGGGCTTTTATTTTATTTTTTAAAAATTTTTATTTAAATTCAATTTAATTAACATATACCGTATCATTAGTTTCAGAGGTAGAATTAGTGATTCACCAGTTGCATACAATACCCAGTGTCATTACTTCAAGTGCCTTCCTTAATGCCCATCACTCAATTACCCCATCCCCCCACCCACCTTCCTTCCAGTAAGGGGCTGGGCTTTTAACACTAGATGCCAGCTGGAATCAAGACTATAGGATAGAACTGGGCTCCTTGCATAAAGATGGAGGCAGGAAAGGGCTGTATTGCCTGTTAATTTAGACCTCCAAAACTCTTTACCTGCTCATTTCCTGGGGGATATGGACAGATGTGGAAATAGGCCACTCAATCCAGACTAGAAGTATTTATGTCAATTCTGAGAAAGTTGACCCTCTGGCCTGACTAATATGTGGGTAGAAGGCTACAATTCTACACTACCTTTCCGATATAGAAATCTCAACCTCAAAGTAGCCCCAGCCTAAGATAAAAATTGATCCAGAGCCAGTGAACTACATTGGTCAGAGGCAATCCACAATCTACTGCATGACCCACGGCATTTACAGAATCCTATGGAAGAAAATTTCCCAGAAGATACGTTCACAAATAAAAATTACAAAACAAGTAAGGAAATCAAATAGCAGAAGAGATAGCCCGCAAAGCATAAACGATAGAGTAATCTAATAGGGTATAAAAGGGTCAAGGAGAGAAAGAAAATAACAAAATACACAAAGCATAAATAAGATATTATAAAAATAGGTGAATTTGAAATAAATTTTATTTTATTTTAATTTTTTAAAAAGATTTTATTTATTTGACAGAGAGAGACACAGCGAGAGAGGGAACACAAGCAAGGGGAGTGGAAGGGGGAGAAGGAGGCCCCCCGCTGAGCAGGGGGCCCGATGCGGGGCTCGATCCCAGGACATTGGGACCACAACCCGAGCCAAAGGCAGACGCCTAATGATTAAGCCACCCAGGCGCCCCTGAAATAAATTTTAAACATAAAATTGTAGTTTTTGAAAAAAATAATTCAGTGGAGGGGTACATAGCTGGCTCAGGTGGTAGAGCATGTGACTCTTTTTTAAAAAAAAGATTTATTTATTTATTTTAGGGGGAGAGAGAGAGAGAGTGAGCAGGGGGGAAGGGCAGAGGAGAGGGCGAGAGAAACTGACGTGGGGCTCCATCTCACAACTCTGAGATCATGACCTGAGCCGAAACCAAGAGATGGATGCTTAACGAACTGAGCCACCCAGGTGCCCCTACAGCATGTGACTATTGATCTTGGGGTCAATGTGAGTTTGAACCCCACACTGGGTGTAGAACTTACTTAAAAAAACTAAAAATTAAAAATAATTCAATGGATGAGTTAAACAGTTAACTAGACAGAACTGAAGAGAGAGAGAGAGAGTTGTTGAATTCTAATACATAAATCAGTGGAAATAATGCAGGATATAGCATAACAAGATAAAGATTTTGGAGAAAAGTTCAGAGATTCAGATGGTAGGATTGTAAGCTTCAAAATACATCTCATAAGAATTCCGGAAGGAGAGAACAGTGAGAATGGGGGAAAGACAAAATTAGGAGAGATATTGGATAATAATTCTCTAGAATTGATGATTGATATGAATACTCATATTGAAAATAAACATGGTATCCCAAGCAGGATAAATCAATATAGATTCACACCCAGTACATAACAATGAAACCACAGAACATTAAGGAAAAATATAAAGTCCTAAAAGCTACCAAAAAGAGATGATATATAAAAAGGAATAGCAATCAGACCAACAGTAGACTTCTCAACAGCAACAATAGATGCTAGAAGGCAATGGACTAATACCATCAAAGTGTGAGAAAAAAATAACTGTCTACTTAGAGTTCTATACCTGACTGACCTATCATAGAAAGTTGATGGCAAAATAAAGTGATTTCAGTCACATAAACACAAAAAGAATTTTTGCTAAAAGAATTATTAAAGGCTTTTTTTTTTAAAGATTTTATTTATTTATTTGACAGAGAGATAGCCAGCGAGAGCAGGAACACAAGCAGGGGGAGTGGGAAAGGAAGAAGCAGGCTCCCAGCAGAGGAGCCCGATGTGGGGCTCGATCCTGGAACGCCGGGATCATGCCCTGAGCCGAAGGCAGATGCTTAACGACTGCGCCACCCAGGCGCCCCTATTAAAGGCTTTCTATCAGCAAGAAATACATTAAATCCAGAGAAGGTGTGGGATGCAAGAGGCAGTAATGTTTAAAATGTTTCTAAATACTAAAAAAGTTCCATCTCCTGTACAGGTTTTTCCTTCTCTCTTGATTCCCTAAATATTGCTGTTACCTTGAATTCTGTCCTTTTTTCCCCCGACTCTACTTGGGTAATTATATCCACACAAGTACTTTCAAATATCATCAGTAAACAGATGCCTCAGAACATTCTATCTCTGTTCTTGACTTTGAGCCCATATATGCAACTGTATGATGGGCATCTCTATTTAAAGGTCCTAAAGACTCCTTCAATGCATCATGCTCAAACTAAATTCACCACCTTCTCCAAACCTGCTCCTCCTCCACTTTCCTTCTCACGATAAATGTCACTAGTACCTTCTCAGTGGCCCAAGCGACATGTCTAGACATCATGCTCAACTCAGTCTCCCCAAATTCAATCATTGACTGATTTCTAAAATATTTCTTGAATCCATCTTCAGGCTACCATCATCCCTAGCTTTGACCGTCAAGGCAAGGAAACTTTTACTTGTAGGCTTTACCTTAAACAAGACAAAACAACTGGCATAGTTCTGATCAGATAGTGACTACTTAATAAGTGATAGGTATTTATTTTTTTAAAGTTAGTTGATCATAAACACTTTGTGACATAGGTTCCACTCTTATTCTTATTTTAGAGTTCAGACAACTGACGTTCACGCAAACTAATGTCACCTACCCAAAGTCACATAGCTTTGTGATTGAAGACCTCAAGCTCTTAACCACGGTGTGCTTACCATATAATGTTTTAATCATGGACAGAGGTGGCTATTTCTCCCAAAATACCAGGAGTTGCCCAGGGTAAGGGACTGGATTGGATTTGTTTCCGTGTTATCAATAGATATTTGCTGAATTGAATCTGATCGAGAGCTTTGAGGATGAAGTTGACACTGATGGGTGCTCGCAAGGACTAATGGCAGAGTTAGTGAAGAGATTAGCAAGCAGGGGGGTGTTTGTCAAAAGGTAACTTTGGAGGCTAATGGAAAGAAGGACTTGATGCATGAGGCACCTGAAGGACACTGCCTGGGAGTTTGAGCCTCTGGCCCTATAGCTGTTCCTTCTTGGTGGTCCTTTAGGCTTTATTTGTGGGGGGCAATGTAAGGATGCAGGGGGCTATGTTGCCACTGAAGGGGTCACATGTGAGCACCCACACTCTTCATTGGACCTATGGATGGATAAGAGAGAAATTTATGGCTCCTTCCTCAGGGAGAAAAAATCTGCCTGATTCAAAGCTGGGTATACAATGTCAGTTTCTTAGTTTTGACAAACATATCACGGCAATATAACATGTTGACAATGGGGAAGTTGAGTAAGGGGTATACGTGAACTCTCTGTAGTACCTTTGTAACAGTTTTGTAAATCTAAAGTTATTTAAAAATGAAAAGTTTATTAAAAACAGAAAAGCAAGGTGTAACTAAACCCACGGCTAGAATCCCAGAAGAGCATAGCCTCTGAAGAGAGGAAGGAAAGCCTCTGTTGTCTTTGGACAAGCTACCTTGCTTCTCTGTACTTCAGTGTGTTCATTTGTGCAATGGAGAAATATCCTTTTGCAGTGTACCTGCTGGAGATATGATGATAATGAAATGAGTGAAAGGACAGGAAGAAGGTCAGGATCTAGCAGAGCCATGAGATTCAGGACCAGACAGTAGGTCCAGCAGGGAGGCAAGCCCAAGACCTAGGCAGAGGCAATGGTGGCGTTGGGTTCAGTTCATCCCAATGCACCAGATACTGAGGCAGGATAATTCCAGACCCCTGCCCTAAGAGATAAGGCAGTGGTCCGCTTGATGGAGCAGGGGCAGGCAACGACTAACACTTTCTTAGGGATGATGTCCCAAAGCCCTGGGTCCTGGATGGCTTATCTCTGGCTCATCCTGTCCTTGTAGATCCCTGGGAGAGATGAACAGTTCAGAGGAGGTTGAGAGTAAGAGTAGTAAGAGGAGTAGCCCAGGTTCTGACCCCAGAGGACTGGTCCTCCGTCCCCCATCAATGGAGATAAGAGGCAGGTAGTAGCTGATGGCCTCAGGAACAAAGTGGCAACTTGGAGCTGGGGGCGATGAGTGAAGCTGGGCTCTGGCAGGTAGAGGCTGAACACTTCTGCACGCTTGGGCCCTCCTTTGAATTAATTACCCACTGACATGGTTTGTGCGCGGCTCTCCCTTTGTGCTATTTTAATTAACAGAGATCTCCTCCGAGCAAACCAGCTGCTGTGTAGGTTGTCAAACTGTCAGCACACATAGGATGGGTGCCACGGGGACAGTAAGTGTGGAAACTACTGATGGGCTCCCCATCTCCTTGGTGTATTTGAACCTCCCTCTAAACCTACCACTGTGGTAATAATGGGCTGAAGAATGCCAAGATCAAGAATTGGCTTTGGATTCAGACAGACTTAGGTTTGCCTTTGACTCTGCCACAAATCTGCTGTGAGACTTTGGACAAATCGCTTAACTCTTCTGGGTCTTATTTTCCTCATCTGCAGAATGGGAATCATAACACTTATCTTGTCACAGGGATTGTGGTCGATGAAACAAACACATTACATGCTTCCTCTAGTGCTTATAGTGCCCAATAAATATGATTTGTTATGAAATTGGTTTTCCTGGTCAGTACAGAGTTCCCTATCTGGCCCTTGAAACTTTAACTAAAATGTATATGGGAGAAATCTCAGTTCTCATTACTTTTCTATGCATTGTCATTCTATGCTCAGTGAACTCTCTCTTTCTCAGTAGTTTTGCCTCCCATCAAGTAATTAGGACCCTATAGTCCTCTTTCTTCACTTTCTCTTCCCCTAGCAGGTCCCTGGGTGGAATGGGCATTCTCCTTGAGGATCTTAAAGTTTACATGCAGCTACTCTCACTGAACAAATGAACAAATGAATAAAAGAATGGATGGGGCAGGGAGAGTTTTAAGGAGCCAAGGGTTGAGTTGAGCCCTGAAGGACAAGTTGTTTAGGTGAAGGCAGGGAGCAAGGGTAGGGAAGTGTTCTAGGCAGAGATAATAGGATGTTCAAACGACTAAAGGCAAGAGATAGCACCATGTATTTCAAAAGCTTAAAAGGGTTTAGCTAACCTGAAGAGGCTTGTGGAAGGCAAGGGGGTAAGTGTGAGAGGTGAGGCCACAGGAGAAGGTGGAATGTGAACACAGGCCTTGGTAAGCCACCTTTCAGAATTTGGATTTTATCATATAGGCAAAGAGAGGCCAAGGAGGGATTTTATGCAACAGAAGGATATAGTCAGATTTGTATTTTAAAAGGATAACTCAGATGAGGTATAGATAGTAAGTTAGAAGAGGCAAGAGTGGATCCAGGGAATCTAGTTAGGGAGGTGTTGTTTGAATTAAGATTAAAGCTGAAAGTCTCACTTGGAAAAAGAGTAGACTTCTTTTCCTTTAGGAGGCAGAAGCTACAGAATTAATATTTATTGGATGTGGAAAGTCAAAGAATAGGACAGAAAAAGAAGAAACCAATACAAAGTGGCCAGAGAGGTGGGAGGAAGACAAGAGAGTCAATTTGCCAAGAGAGAAGACATCCAGGGGAGAGAGTCCCAAGGAGGGACTGACTGGTCAATAATGTCCAATGCTGCCAAGAGCTTCCAACTATGAGGACTGGGAAGTGGACACTGGGTTAGCTCAAAAGACACTGCTGGTGCCCTTGGTGGGCAGCTGTGTGTGGGTGGGGTGGTAACATTGTAGTGATCTGGAAAATGAAGGGTGGTAAGAGGAGGATAGAGTGAGTGGACACAATTCTTCCAAGAAAATTGGCAATGAATGGAAGGAGAGAGACAGAATGGCAGATAGAAGAAAGTGTTGTATGGAAGAATAACTTATTTTTTTTAAGATGGGGGGATATGAGCATATTTAAATGCAAGAAGGATCTTGTGGAGAGCAAGAGACTGAAGATATAGGAGATGGGGGATAGTTGATAGAGAAAGGTTCTAGGAAAGGTGGGATGGGAAGGGATACAGAGCATCAATGAGCAACTGGTTGTGGGTATTTCTGAGATGGGAGGAGGTAAGGATGAGAACAAATTTAAGGAGTTTTCTGTTGGGGTGTTCAGGAAGCTAAGAGGATCTGTTTCTGCTGGTCCTTAAACCATGTATGCTCTCTAAAGAGATGAGATTATATGCCGAGAGTGAAGCCAGGAGGTGGTGGAGATGTGGGCTTCAGAAGAGGGATTGAAGCAGCTGTTTAAGGAAAGGCTGGGGACTGGTTGGGGGTTTATGAAAAAGACCTGTGTGCCAGGCTGAGGCCCTGTTGAGACAAACATGTGCCGCTCCCAGGATAGAGTTCTTCCTTTCTCTCCCTTGAGCACTTCATCACCCAAGTGGAGACCCATCTGCACACGGCTCATCTGCTGGGGATGCAGCAATGAAGCCAGGAGAGGAGAGGCTTGAGGCAGCCGAGTTTGTGCAGACATCCTATGAGATACATCTGATGACTGTGGCATTGGCCTGGGGGATGAGGGCTCTCCAAGGACAGGAACTGTGGCTCAGAGGTGTGATAATAGGGACCCCTAGGCATCTAGAGAGAGGGAGACAAAAAGGAGAGAGGGAAGAGTTCTGTTCTTCCAAACCTTTTCTCTCTCTCTTTCTCTCTCTCTATCTTGATCTCTCTGCTTCCCCGACTTGCCCCAGACCGATTGGTTCTCTGATGATACGAACGTCTTGACACAAAGCTACAGGTTGGTAAGATCATTTGCTAATCAACATGTCCTCCCTGGCTCGTGGATGTCCAGGCAACTCAACCTTCCTCAGGCTGGAAGACTTTCAGCTTAGGGGAGCCTGGGTGGCTCAGTCAGTTAAGCGTCTGCCTTCGGCCCAGGGTCCTGGGATGGAGCCCCATGTTGGGCTCTCTGCTCAGCAGGGGGCCTGCTTCTCCCTCTCCTCCTTGCTCATGCTCTCTCTTGCTTTCTCTCTCTCTCTCTAGGATACATAAATAAAATCTTTTAAAAAAAGCAAGTCTCTGCATGTGTTCATGGGCTTATGTGTATGTGATCTGTATGAGCCTGTTTGTCAATAATAATGATAACAAGGCTAATGTTTGTATTATTCATATTTGATAGGGCATTTAGATATGCTTTTCATTTCATTATGCTTCTCACAACCTTGTGAAGAACATAGAATGGAATAGTCTATAACAATTGCACATAAATTAATGATGCGTACTATGTGCCAGCAGTGTGTTGGAAAGGGTGTATGTGAGTCTGGGGGTGGGAATAGGAGTATGTGTGGTTAATCTCAGTGTCAGCACACCCACATCTGCCCATGTGAAAGGGTGAAGGGGTCCCCTCTTGTCCGCACAGGTGGAGCCTGAGTGGGTCTGGGCTCTCTGACTACACATGAAGCAGGGGCAGGGGTGCTCAGAGGGAGCCTGGACATAACTAGCTCTTGGCCAGCCTTTCGCTCTTCTGCATCTTCAACCTGCATCTTCATTTTCTCCCGATCTACTGACTCCTTCTTTCACCTATCAGCTTGCTTACCTCTTCTCCATTCCCAAATGGGCTTATCTCAAACCATCATTCAAATCCCCTCCTTCCCTTCACTAGCACAGTTCTTGGAAGAATAGTTGTGATCAGTGGATACACTTCCTTCCCTTCCATTCTCTTTTTGAAACACTGCAGTCTGGCTTCTGCTCCACCACTCTTGATAGAGCTACCAATAAATCTGAATGCCAATCCCAGTGGCCTTTCTCACCACCTGTCTGAAACATTTGACACTGTGGATCCTTGTCTTTCTCCTGAGACCCTCTCCTCCCTTGGCTTCTATGACAGCACTCTGTGTTCAGCCTCTTCCTCCTTTGTGATACCTCATTCTTGGTCCTGTGCTCCTCTTTCTCCACTCACCCTTTATTTATTTTACTTACTTTTAAGTAGGCTCCTTGCCCAAAATGGGGCTTGAACTCACAACCCTGAGACTGAGACTCGCATGCTTTACCGACTGAGCCAGCCAGGTACCCCTCCACCCACCCTTTAAATGCTGGGGTGGACTCTAATCTGCTTCACTTATCTATAAATCTCATCGATGCCCAAGTCATGTTTTTCCAACTCCCTGGTCTCTTTCTCTATCCCAGATGTCTCACTTGGAATCCGGACACATTTTCCTGTTCCTATTCAGTGCCAACCCCCAACCCTCTGCCCCTCTCACACTCCCCTTGTTGTCTATACTCACGGTAAGCACATTCCCATTGTTGTGTGGGCACCATTACCACCTAGCTCCAGAACTCTTCACCGTGCGAGCAGACCCTCTGTGCCCGTTACATAATAGCTCCCCATTCCCCTGTCCTCTCAGGCTCTGACAGCCACCATTCTGCTTTCTCTCTCTAAAGATCGGGCTGCTCTAGGACTTCCTATAAGTAGAATCATGCACTATCCGTCCTTTTGTGACTGGTTTATTTCACTGACTATCATGTCCTCAAGGTTCACTTGTAACATGTGTCAGAGTTTCCTTCCTTTATATGGCTGAATAATATTCCATTGTGTGGGGGCGCCTGGGTGGCCTAGCCATTAAATGTCTGCCTTCGCCTCAGGTCATGATCCCAGCATTCTGGGATCGAGTCTCGCATCGGGCTCCCTGCTCGCCGGGAAGTCTGCTTCTCCCTCTCACACTCCCCCTGGCTTGTGTTCCCTCTCTCGCTGTCTCTCTCTGTCAAATAAATAAATAAAATCTTTACTTTTTTTTTTTAAGATTGTATTTATTTATTTGACAGAGAGAGACAGCCAGCGAGAGAGGGAACACAAGCAGGGGGGTGGGAGAGGAAGAAGCAGGCTCTTAGCGGAGGAGGCTGATGTGGGGCTCGATCCCAGAACGCTGGGATCACGCCCTGAGCCGAAGGCAGACGCTTAATGACCGCGCCACCCAGGCGCCCCAATAAATAAAATCTTTAAAAAATATTCCATTGTGTGAATATACTACATGCAGTTTACATCTTACACCCTTACTTAATCTGCATAATTCTACGCAGTAGAGATCATTGTCCCCATTTTTCAGGTGAGGAAACACACTTAGAAGGAAGATGGCTCGTGACTGTGCTAAAGGCAGAGCCCGGGCTAAACCCAGGTCCCATGCTGTTTCTCTCCTCACTCCTTACTTCATTATAAGGCCCCGGGCACAGGCCTCATGATCATCTGTGACTGAGATTCACCTATGATTGAGATTATCAGACAGCTCATGGTGGGAGGTCTGCCCCCTGTTCTCCCAGCATGCAAGTCATCATAAACTAGACTTAGTTATAGGAGACACAGACTGAGACAGGGACCCAGACCCCATGTAAGCCTCCAGGGACAGGATAGGGCTATGAGGGGGAGTGGGCTTGTTAGGCAACCTTTGGCTCTAGTAGAAGGCAGTAAGACCTGGCTCTGACCTTACGGATGGGATCCTCGGAAGGAGGAGGGATGAGAGGTGGGGGGATTTCTCTCTTGAAATAACAGGGGAAAAGGGTTTTGTAGAATTTGGGCAGAAGGTTCTCTATGCATTTGCCAGACAGGCTAGCAAGATGTCCAATTGCATTCCTAGGATGCAAACTGTTCCAGATGGAACTTTAAGGGTGGGTGAGAGTAGGAGGAGGGAAACACATAGACAGCAGAGTGCCTTTGCTGAAGCTGGAAGTTGGGTGCAGGCGTGTGTGAGGGTGCATTCAGGTATGCAGTGTGTGCTAGAAAGTATGATGCCATGTGCTCGGTCACACCCAAGTCCAGAGAGGGGGAGGGGAGTTCCACGCCATCTTGGCCAGTGGACAAGAACTCTCTCTGTCTACTTCCACCCCCATCCCGGGCATAAAGAGGACAGATCACATCACATCAGAAGCTGGCATGGCCTGGCTCCTGGCATCCTTCAGTTTGTCTTACCCTGGTGGAGGCCATCACAGAAGCCCCCTGGATGTTGCCTGGTGCCTCATTAATGGCATTACTGAGCTCATTAAATTGATCTTTCTCTTCTCTTAGTTTCTCAGCTCTGAGCTGTCACCTCAGTCACTCCCAGCCTGGGGCTGGGTTAACCCTTGGTGGTTCCAGCATAGAAGATCCTGCAGTTGGGCGCCAGGGTGGCACAATCGGTTGAGTCCGACTCTTGGTTTCGGCTCAGGTCGTGGTCTCAGGGTCATGAGATTGCGCCCCACATGGGGCTCTATGCTCAGTGAAGAGTCCGCTTGAGACTCTTGCTCCCTCTCCTTCTGCCCCCACCTCTCTCTCTCACACACACAAAATAAATACATAAAATCTTAAAAAAAAAAAAAAGAAAAGAAAGAGAAAAAAAGAAGATCCTGCAGAGGTTGCTGTTGGTTTTTGTGACACAGATTCAGAAAGACCTGCCAGAGCTCCCTTTGGGGGTAGATTAGTTTGCCAGGGCTGCCATAGCAAAGAACAACAGACTAAGT
The DNA here is from genome assembly GCF_024610735.1 of Ursus americanus. Lineage (NCBI taxonomy): Eukaryota > Metazoa > Chordata > Mammalia > Carnivora > Ursidae > Ursus > Ursus americanus. Next base: position 4,046,784 of record NC_142159.1, read on the forward strand.
GGCTTCAATCACGGAATTTGTTGTTGCACAGTCCTGGAGACTAGAATTACGAGATCAGGTTGTCTACAGGGTTGATTCCTACTGAGGGCTGTGAGCGAGAGTCTGTTTCAGGCCTTCCTCCCCACTTCTGGTGGGTTGCTGGCCATCTTTGGCATTTCTTGACTCGTACAAGTGTCACTCCCGTCTATGTCTTCATCTTCACGTGGAGATGTGGATGTGTGTCTGTGTTCGAATTTCCCCTTTTCATGAGGACATTAGTCCTATGAAAACCCACCCTAACGACCTCATTCTAACCAGATTACTCCTGTAAAGACCCTATCTCCAGATAAGGTCACATGATGAGGTACTCGGGCTAGGACTCCAGCATATCTTGCTTGGGGAATTGAACCCAGTCTATAACGGGGACACAACCTTTTGCCCTTCACAATCCCCCTCTGAACACCATGTGTCATTAGGAAACACTTGACCTTTGCATCCAGAATCCATGTACTGAAGCTCAGAAATAACTTCCTAATAGGACATGGTGATAAATGTGTCTATGGTCATGGGGAAAAGAGAGGGGGGGCGGGAGGAGAGGAAAGATGAAGTAGAGGAGAAGAGGAAATGAAGGAGAAAAATGACATCCAAACTCACTTATAGGACGATGCTAATGAGAAAGGAAATCATGGCCAAGTGTCTTTAAAGACTTGGGTTGAATCTCTCAGCTGGACGCCAACCAAAGCCTTGGCCAGGGACTATGATTTATATTAAAGAACCTTTCCTCTCACAGACAAAATGCGGAGTGAAAGAAGTCACACATAAAAGAGGACATGGCACATGATTTCACTTATATGACAGTGAAGATGAGAGAAACACATCTATGGTGATAGAAGTCAGCCGTGGTTACCTTTGGGAGGTACTGATTGGGAGGGGGGCACAAAGGAGTCTCTAGGGTACATTGATCTGGGTGGTGGTGTGCACGTATGTGACACCACAGAGCTTTATATTTTAGGCAACCTCACTTGACTATTGTAAATTATGCCATAAATGAATAATACAAGCTCATTCTTTATGTTTCTTCTCATCGTGGATCACCCTAGGCCACTCTGTTCAGTTCTCAAGCTGTGTCCATACTCTGTGTTTACGAATACTCACAAATGTGAAATAATACCAGTAATTGGTAGCATGATGTCCAGCATATAACAGGTACTCACAAAATGCAAATTCATATCGTGCTCCTGTGCATATCATCTTCTGGAGATACAGAAGAGGTGGTGTCCAGAGTGGATCTTGGCTCTCTCCTCACCTCCAATCCATGGAGAATGATGCTGGACCCTGGGAGAAGAGGGTTCAGGTATTGGTGGAAGACTAGTAAAAAATAATATCCCCAATTCTCAGGAACAGAACACAGCCCAGCAGAAACCCCAAATCATAATTAAAAGATGCCCTGCAACTCTCTTGGCAGCATAAATTTTGAAGATGAAAGTAAATGATTAAAATAATTAAACACTTCAAGCTGACAAGCTGGAGCAGAATCTTGCCAGCGGACGTTTGTCAGTAATTAGCTAATTAATCCTGGCGCAGATTATAAGCCATAACAAACCAGTCAGGCTGAACAGAGCCGGCTGCTCAGAATTAGACTTTTAAAAAAGAGAAGAACCGGTGGGGGGAGGAGAGGGCGGATAAGAAGGAAGGAGGAAAAAATAAGAGAAAGACATGGTGTTTGTGGCCACTTGGCTTTCCCCTAGCAGATGGTGTGGGCCCAGCCTGTCAGGGGCTTCCTGGAGAGTTCTGGGTCTGTGTCTAGGCCAGAGACCCAGCGTGTGTTTGGACTTCAAGCAAAATGGATACTAGGGAGGAGGGGGCGTGCTCTGGCCGGAAAGAACAGTGGGAAGGAGTCCGGGCAGGAGGTGTTGTCCACGTCAGGTGGGTACGGCATTAATCCATTTGTTACTCCGTTCAGCAAGGGACTCGCACGGTGACAAGGGTTCCATTTCTGTGGAAAGGAATGATAAGATCCAAGCAGTGGATTAGGGCCCAGCCAAGCAGTCTGGGATCAGGGTGGGCTGCAGGCTAGTGCTGTCCGACACAAATATGATACAAGCCACAAATGTCATTAAAGTAAAAAGAAACAGATGGAATTAATAATATATTTTATTTAACCCAGTAGTATATTTAAAAGCATATAATTCAGCATATAATTCATTTCAGCATACAATTCGTATAAAAACATTTTTTTCCCACGAGATGTTTTACAGTCTTAATTTTTTTCTAAGTCCTTAAATTCTGATATGTGCTCTACACTTACAGCTCATCTCAATTCAGACTAGCCACACTCAAGTGCTCAACAGCCACACATGGCTTAGTGGCTCCCATTTTGAATGACAAGCTCTAGACGGAAAAGAAGACGGAATTGGGATCTTCAGCCTGGGGACGGTCTGTTGCAGGGTGGAGGCAGACCAGAGTGACCTGACCTCCTCACTGTCTTTTCTCTTCTTGGCCATTCTCCCACCTAGCCGCTCCTGCTCATTTCTAGCCGAATGAGTCCCTGCTTCAAGGGTCTCCAAGATGAAGGGTCTGGAAAGGACCGGGGAGAATGAAGAGGGACCAGATTTCTCCCCAGTGCATACAAATGGGGTAGATAGTGCTGCCGCTGCACACAGATTTGTCCTGGACAGTCTGGGAATGGGAGTACGAGCGCACACGTGTGTGTGTGTGTGTGTGTGTGTGTGCGCACACCTGTGTGTTTCCACACTCCAGGACAGACGTTCCGACCCCGAGACAGCTCCCTGCAGCTGCAGTCCTCAGGCAAAGCTCAGTTTCCTTCATCATAATCAACACCAGTCAGGGGACTCAAGATGGCACATTTCACTGCAGTGGAACATTCTGTAAAGACTCAGATGGACTCTGTCTCTTGGAAAAGAATCAGGATCTCTTTTTTTTCCACTTTGTCAATTGTGATAAAATGCGTGTAACATAAAATTTACCGTTTTAACCACTTCAAGTGTACAATTCAGTGGTGTTGAGTACACGCACGTTGTCGTGCAACCATTACTACTGCCCATCCCCATCACTTCTTCATCTTGCAAAACTGAAACTCTGTATTCATTAAACAATAACTCCTTACTCCCCCTGCCCCCGCAGCTCCTGCCAACCATCTTTCCACTTTCTGTCTCTGAATCTGACTAATCTAGGCACTTCATGTAAGTGGAATCAGACAGTATCTATCTTTCTATGGCCGGCTTACTTCCCTTAGCGTCATGTCTTCAAGATTCATCCATGTGGTAGCATGTCAGAATTTCCTTTCTTTTAAGCCTGAATACTATTCACGTATATACCATATTTTTTCTGATCACATTTTAGCTATTGTGAGCAATGCTGATAATCAGGATCTTTTTGAGATTGAGATCAATGCTTCTGGCCAGAGACCAGTCCCTTTTCCACCACCACCCTGGCTTAAGCTTTCTGTGGATATGAACTGAAGATCTCTGAATCCACATCAAAGGTCTGGTAATAGGGAAGGAGTGAAAGGACACAGCCTCTGGACCAGTGGCACAGACTTGTTGGTGCAGCCATTGCCCCTGCCCCCTCTGCCTGGAGGAGACATCTGGAGAGAGGAGAGGATACAAGAGGGAGAAGGTAGACCTGGAGGGCCATGGCCATAGCTTAGAGTGCAGGGACACAGAAGCTACTTTAACTCCTAAACTCACTACCAAAGAAACAAAGCACTCCTTCCCTTGCCCTCAAACCTTGTCCTTGTTTAGCCACGCTTGTGTTTCTTGACTGTAGGAAGGAGGAAATCTCTTCTGTTATACACTGAAAGAGCCACATTTTACTATGCATCTTGGCCAGTAGCTCTGTGCCCACAGTGGAATAAAGTAGTGTTGCTTAGGGCCAAGGGAGGTGCACAGAGGATCCTGTGGTGGCTCAGGGCCCAGGGCTCAGGGCCATCCTGTTAGCTGGGTTGATCAGGGAAGGCCCCAAGGAGGAGATAAGCTTGAGCTTTACCTTGGAGATGAGGAGGAATCAGAGAGCAGAGAGAAGGAAGGAGGGAACTTGGGTAGGGGAATTTAACATTGACTTTCTCATTCACAGGGCTCTTTAGAGCTTACAGAGTATGTTCACATGTGTAACCTCATTTCATCCTCATTGGGCTGTGGGATCCCAGAGGTACTGTCTCATTTGAGAGGCAATATAGCATGGTAATTAAGAGTGCAGGCTTTGGATTTCTGGTTAAGTGTGGCAGATGGAATACAGGCATTTATATCTGCTCCCTCACTAAAATAAAAGTAAAGGAATATAAAAGAGGCAATGGTGGACCACAGATGTCAACACATTTTTGGAAGATTAGCAAGTGGATGGAAGAGTTGGCAGAGCTGGGATAACTGCATACCAGGTGCTACAACAAAAATGCCAAAGAGGAGTCATCCAGTTGGAGACCCAGGGCCAGGGAAAGAACAGCTATTGGAGGCAAGAGTTACAGCAGAAGGTGGGAGTGAGACATGGGGCTAAGAACAAGGGAATGGGAACAAGGGAACATAAGAAACAGACCCCTTCCTTATTATGCACAGATAACCGACTACACTTTCCATAACCTGGCAGGGACTGGAGGTTTTATTCTGTTTAAAAAGAGAACCAGAAAGGCTCCAGCCTAGGAACACTCAGCACTGGGGAAATCAGAGAAGAAATGTCCTAATGAAAAGAGGAACATTAAGTGAGAATCTGAAGAGTGAGACTCTAGGGCTCGAGACATGGCTTCTAGAATGCTTGTGGTCAGGTGCATACCTGCTCAGGTGGAGACTGGTGGGTTCTTCACTGGAGAAACTGAGAAGAGAAAAGATCTTTAGATATTGAAAGATGGAGAAGAGAGGCTCATAGAAATAATAGAAGAAATTTCTCAGAGCTAAAAGACATGAATTGGGGGGCACCTGGCTGGCTCAGTCAGTTGTGTCTGCTTTTGGCTCAGGTCATGATCCCAGCGTCCTGGGATCGAGTCCCGCATTGGACTTCCTGCTCAGTGGGGTATCTCTTTCTCTCTTTCCCTCCGCCCCCCTGCTCGTGCTCTCTCTCTCTCAAATAAATAAAATCTTTTTAAAAAATAAACAAAAGACATTAATTTTCAGAGTGAAAAGGCTTATCAAAGATGTGACAAATATAATAAATTAAAATAGGCCCCTATCAAGTCTCATTAGCGTGACCTTTTAGATGGGCAAGGACACAGATAAAATCTTTAAAGTTTCCATACAGAAAGGACAGTATACACACAAAGGATAACAATGGAAGCAGGCATGGCAATGGACCTCTCAGTAGCCATTTTGGAACAATGCCTTCAAAATTCCGAAGAATTCCTATACCAGCCAAGCTATAAATCACCTGTGAGAGTAGAACAAAGAATTTTCTGAAATTCAAGGTCTCAAAAAATTTTACTTCTCATATATTCTTTCTCAGGAAGCTACTAACGGATGTCCATCAAAAAGAAGGACTAACCAAGAAAAAAAAAAAGATGTGGTATCCGGGAAAGAAGATTCAGCCCAGAAAAATTATAAAGGAGATTTCCCTGACCAACTGTGACCCAGAGAATCAGTACACATTGGGCAGGTAAATGGAAGGCTCCAGTAGGGATACCTTAAGGAAAAATAAAAGTGGAATTAATTAATTATCTGACATGTTTTGCTATGTGGAAATTAGCATTTAGAAGGTTTTTACATTCTGTCGGAGAGTTTGGGAAGAATTCATGATAAGCAAGTACAAAACTAAGAAAATGGGAGAAAAAAATAAAATAAGGCTGTTAACACAAGGGAAGATTTTTAAAAAACTGTACAGGAAAGGTAATGCAGTAATGAACCATGTGTGCAAAATCAGTAAGGCAAACCCTGAATATTGATGTAACCAAAAATTGTGATATAATTATATTAGAAGGATGCAAGACGGAGAGGTGTAGGGGTGGAGTGCTATAAGATTAAATTATTTTTCCTAATAGATTAAAAACTAGTGTAAAAGCATATTATTTAGATATTGAGAGGCAAATACTGGTAGACACAACTCAAATGATTTTAAGTGATTGCTTTGGGGAGTGAGACTAGGGGGTGTGGTGTAAACTTGTTTTTTGTGATAATATTTGTAGTACTAGCTACAAAAACCATGTACACGTATTGATTTGCTTTTTTAAAAAATGTGGGGGCGCCTGGGTGGCTCAGTCACTTAAGCATCTGACTCTGGGTTTTGGCCCAGGTCATGGTCTCAGGGTCATGAGATTAAGCCCCATGTGGGGCTCCACACTCAGTGCAGAGTCTGCTTGAGATTCTCTCCCTGTGCTCCTCCCTCTGTTCACACATGCTCTCTCTCACTCTCATTCTCTCTAAAATAAGTAAACAAAATCTCAAAAAAAAAAAAAAAAAGAAATATATGTGGTGTCTGAGTGGCTCAGTTGGTCCTAACCAACCCTTGGTTTCAGCTCAGGTCATGATCTCAGGGTTGTGAGATTGAGCCCAGAGTTGGGCTCTGTGCTGGGCATGGAGCCTGCTTGAGATTCTCTCTCTCTCTCCCTCCATGCCCACCATACAATCTCTCTCTCTCCTTCAAAAAACTGTACATTGGAATATCATTCTGCTTTAATAAGGAGGAACATTCTGGCATATGCTACAACATGAATAAACCTTGAGGACATTATGCTAGGTGAAATAAGCCAGTTACGGACACCTGGGTGGCTTAGTCAGTTAAGTGTCTGACTCTTGATCTCAGCTCAGGTTTTGACCTCAGGGTCTTGAGTTCAAACCCCACATTGGGCTCCACACTGCACATGGTGCCTACTTAAAAAAAAATAAGCCAGTTACAAAAAAGACTGTATGGTTCCATTTATATGAAGTACCTAGATTATTCAATTCAGAGACAAAAAGTAAAATGGTGGTTGGCAGGGGCTGGGGGGTAGGGGGAATGTTTAGTGGGTAAGGAGTTTCAGTGGTGCAAGATGAAAAGAGTTCTAGAGATGGTTGGTGGTCATGTGAATGTGAACGTACTTAATACCACTGAACTGCACCTTTATAATGGTTAAAATGGTAAATTTTATGTTATGTGCATTTTACCATAATTAAGAATTTTTAATTAAAAAAGAAAAGAATACAGCCTACAATTCAGATTTCCAGAAGATTAAATTAGAATGTAAGGATTAAATGTAAACTCCAAGACGGCAGGGAGTTTTGTCTGTCTGCTTACTGCTCCAGCCCTGGAGCCTAGTACAGTAGTCACTCAGTAAACAAATATATTTGACTGCTGAACAACACAGGTTTGGACTATACAGGTTCACTTATGTGGATTTTTTGGATATAATACGGTATTTTTTAAAAAAGATTTTATTTATTTATTTGACAGAGAGAGAGACAGCCAGAGAGAGAGGGAACACAAGCAGGGGCAGTGGGAGAGGAAGAAGCAGGCTCACAGTGGAGGAGCCCGATGCGGGGCTCAATCCCATAACGCTGGGATCACGCCCTGAGCCGAAGGCAGACGCCCAACTACTGAGCCACCCAGGCGCTCTGATATAATACAGTATTGTAATTGTATTTTCTCTTCTTTATGCTTTTCTTGATAGTTTCTTTTCTTCAGATTACTTTTTTGTAAGAATACAGTATATAATACATAGAACATACGAAATAGGTGTTAATTGCCTGTTCATGCTATCAGTAAGGCTTCCGGTCAACAGTAGACTATCAGTAGTTAAGTTTTTGGGGGAGTCAAAAGTTATGTGTGAATTTTCGACTGTGCAGGAGGTCAGCATCCTTAATGCCCTGTTGTTCAGGGGTTAACTGTATGGTGACCACTCAATAAATGCTATCTATTATTATCCTTTGTGTTTGTTTTCAGGGCATATCCCTTCATGCTGAAGCAATAGCATTGCTTCTCACACACATGTACATACATGCACACAGATATGCAGGTAGGCCTCAGGGCATATTCCTTCAACAAGCACTTGCTGTATGCATTAAGAACAACTCCACAAGGTAAGCATTATTGCCCTATATTTCAGATGAAGAAAATGGGCCATGTAGCCCATAAATGGGATAATTCTCATTTCCAGTCTTGGCCTTCAGACTCCAAATCTGGTGTTTTTTCCTCAGCAGCCACAGCTGAAGAGTTGTAGAAGCACATTGCTGAGAAATCACCTAGATTTTAATGGGAATGACAAACGTGCCCATTTGGCTAGAAAAAAGGAGTCTTCATGCAGGGAAGGAGTGGGTGATGACTGGAGATGTAAATGTTTGTCAGATGGTGGTGGACGGCCTTGAGTGTCAAGTGAAGGGGTCTGGAAATTGTTCAAAAGCAATGTAGATCCAGTGAGAGTCCCAGATGAAAGAGACCTTTGAGGAAGCATCATTTGGCAGCAGTAGGCAGTGTGTACTAGAATGGAGGACCAGGGCATAAAGGCCTCCTAGGAGGCTGCCGTAATGAAATGATGTCCCAAATTGGCACAGTGGAGGTAGTGGCAGGAATAATGAAAAATCAGTGAGGGGCACCTGGGTGGCGCAGTCAGTTAAGCATCTGCCTTTGGCTCGGGTCATATTCTAGTTATGATCTCAGGGTCCTGGGGTCAGGGTCCATGTCAGGCTCCCTGCTCAGTGGGGACTCTACTTCTCCCTCTCCCTCTGCCCCTCCCTCCCTCTTTCTTTCAAATAGATAAATAAAAATCCTTTTTAAAAAAAGAAAAAAAGGAAAAATCAATGAAATTTATAAATCTCTAGTCAGACCAATCAGAAAAATGGAAAGAAGATACAAATTGCCAATATCAATATCAGGAGCCAGAAAGGGTTTATTGCTACAGGTCCTACAAAAATTAGAAGGTCAATAAGGGGATACTATGAACAACCAATAAATTGGATAAAAACACAATTCCCTCAAATTACTCAAGAGGAATTGGCAACTTGAATAGCTATATGTCTGTTAAAGAAAATACATCATACTTTAAGGTAAGGGGGGGGTGCCTATAATTTCCCACTGCTCATTGCAACAAGTCTGGGCATTCAGTGCCTCCATCGACCCCACCTCACTCATCCAGCTCAGCCAAAGACTAGCTTAGGCTAGTTTAAAGTAGATTTCCATTTCTTGTAATCAGAAGAATCTCAACTAGTCCAGAATCTTAAACACTGCACTTCCAGTATAACAAACGCCTGTGGCATCTGTCCATGGTGCTGACCCTGTGCCCCTATTCACTGCTTCGGCAGGGAATCAGGGCGACCGAACTCATCCTCAACACCAGGCACCCCAAACCCTGTTGCTTCTATCCATGGTTCTGACCGCAATCCTATCGCTTACCACTGTAGCCTGGGGGTTAATATAAATTTATAACTCTAAGACACACTCTCCAAATTTGAGGATTCAAGAAGATGCTCCCCGCTGGCTGTCACATCAGAGAATTTCAATGGTCCCACAGTGGCCAACTAAGTAAAGGGGGGAGGCCAAGCTCTTGTAAAAGAAGACCAGCCACCAGTATATAAATCCACACCCCTGGGGGAAGTTCAAGGCAGGAAATCAAGGCTGCTACCAAGTGGACAGAGCTCCTGCCTTAGAGAGACAGGAAAGAAAACTAGTGAAGGAAGCCTGCCATATGGACTAGATACAGTTTAGGGTAATAGGAGAGGTCACAGCCTGACAGGCACAAGAATGCTCAGGGCACCCCTAGATACCACATAACAAGCTTAGGCTAGAACCTTTAAGTCCAGATGAACCTTGTGGGGTCTGATGAATCTGAGCCTATCTGGTCCCGTTGCTGGAATTTGACAATTCATTCCCCCAAGAGCAACTCAATACTATGGGCTGAGCTTCCTTGGAGGCAGAACTTCTCCAGGTCATAGCAAACACTGAGGTTCTTGCTGTCACTTGCACATGACACTCAAGTGATGAAAAGAGAGCTAGAACAGGGATTAACTACAGAAGGCTTCCCAGAGTGGGTGTCTCTTGAGGAGAATGGAGAATCAATTCCAACTAACTACTATGTGCCAGGGACTGCGAAGTACTTTTATATACACTTCCTTATTTAATCCAAACAATCCAGTGAGAAAAGTTATTTTTAAGTCCATACTGTATTATTCAGGGTTCTCCAGAGAAACAGAACCAATAGGATATATTTAGACATATATATATATGGAGATTTATTATAGGAATTGGCTCACATGGTTATGGAGGCTGAAAAGTCCCACGATATGCCATCTACAAGCTGGAGAACCAAAAAAGGAGGTGGTATAATTCAGTCTGAGTCCGAAGCCCTGAGAACCAGTAGCTCTGATGTCTGTAGGCATGGAAGATGGATATCTCAGCTCAATAAGAGAAAAAGAGAACTGGCCCTTCCTCAGCCCTTTTATTGTATTTGAGCCCACCGACAGATTCGATGGTACCTGCCGACATTGGTGAGAATGGACCTTCTTCACTCAGCCTACAGATTCAAATCCTAATCTCTTCCAGAAACACCTTTACAGACACACTAAGAAATAACATTTTACCAGCTATCTGGGCATCTCTTAGCCCAGTTGAGTTGACATGTAAAATTAACCATCACACATACACATGGAGAACTGGGGCACGGAGGGGCAAATGACTTGCCTAAGGTCACATTGTGAATATGTGTTACAATCGTTGCTTTTTCTATAGCATGTTATAAACTCCAAGCTAAACCCTGTACCCACTCACTCACACTGATCCCTCCAAGCAAGCAGTACCTTTTGAAAAGGCCATCTGTCCTTCTGTCAGCTGTATCTAACATGGCTGAACAAGGTGGGTACCAGCTGTGTCCTCCTCTGAGCACGAATTAGGCCTGGGAGTTGGAGAAGGATTGGAGACTTCAGGTGGCAGGGAGGGGGAGGAAACCTCTGCGGAGAGAGGAAGATGGTGGGGATGGAGGTAGGAGAGGACTGGCTCCCTGCTGCTCCCGGAATGATTCTCACCTGCCAATCGATGGCTAGAAACTCATGCAAGTGCTAATCAGCTCCATTGACACACACAGGCTGGGGCTACAATCCATTTTCACATGGGATGGCAGATCGATTCCTCATTCTCTACAGTCCTCAACCAGCCTCATCAGGCCATTTGTCCTTGAGGGGCCGAGAAGCTGGTTAACTCTGCACCTCTGGCCTCCTGAAAGCTTTAGTCTTCTGTATATTCTCCCCAGATTACCATCTCACTCCCCAAACCATTGCCAGGCAGAGCAATGCAGTGGAATTCTGGGCTGGAGGTCCAACAGGCCTAGGTTCCAGTCTCAGATCAACTCTGTGTGACCTTGGACAAGTCACTTCACCTCTTCTAACCTCAATTTTCTCTATTATGTAATGGAGACAAAAATTTCAGCTCTGCGGGATCCCTGTGAATATCCAGTGAAAGTAAAGTTGGGAAACACTGCAAAATGTGGCTAATACAAAGCACGGACTGCTGCTTCTAGAAGAGTAGGTTCTTTCTCCAAACCTGGCCATCCACCTTCACTTCAAGCCCTGTCCTTGGGGACTGACAATTTTGGGAGGGAGTTGTGTTAACGTAGGCCTAGGAGAGGTTTTCTCCTCTCTCAGGTTATGTTAAATAGCCAGAAACAGTTCTTGGAGCCCTTATTCTCCTGACATGATCAAACCTTCTGGTGGGGGTGGGGGTGGCTCTGGGTTCTGAGTTTAGAAACAGTGGAAACCAGGCAGACAGGAGTTGGACTCAGCTAAGCCACTAGCGAAAAGGGTGTTTCTAGGGCTGTAGGTGAATTTCCGGGTTTATCTTCTACATTCAAATATTAAATCCCATTGATGTTGACAAATATTTTGTCTGTAATCATCTGTTTTATTTAATTTCAGGAAAGGGGACCATGTTCTAGAGATGTCCTTCACATTCTTCCCATGAATATCCTCTTCCAGAAAGAGGATCCCTCCATATCCCTCAATTCTATCCACTGGTCACACAGATTAGATGGGAATAGGAAAGGAACATTTGCCTACTCCCTGGGCTAATCACATTCTTTCTAACTTCACATGTCTTGGGAGACAGCCATTGTAGTGTATGTGGAAACAGAGGAAGCCAGTTCCCCAAGAGAAGAATGGAGCAGATATGAAGAACAACATAGAGGCAAGAAATTTTGAGGCCCTATGAGAGAACAATGTAGGGAGTTGCTGTCTGATGATTTTCTAGTTTTGTAGCATATTGACTATACTTGCTAGAGAGAGGTTCAGTGAGGTTCCCCTGTGTCCTACCAGTATAAACAACCTTTTCTTAATCTGGCTTGGGTGCATTTCTGTTTCTTGCTGACAAATAGCCTTCTACCTAGAACAAACCTCATGTTAAACTGCTGCTTTAACTTTTTTTTTAACCACCTAGTGTAAATATTGACATTCTTATGGGACATTCTAGTGGGACAACTACCAAACGCAGAAGCTGTTTGGTCATGCAGTGGCTTTTTCAAAGTGCTTCCAAATTAGCATCCGCTCGTATGTAAAAATGGAAATAATAGCAGTATTATTAATTATTAATTAAAACATTTAAAAATATTAATCAAACAAATTAAACATGTAAGACCTAATATATCCTAAGAGCTGTTATTCACTCTTATCATATTATTATCTCACTTAATTCTTACATCATCCCTATGAGGCAGACACTATTATTATCTCTGTCTTACAGATTAGAAAATTGAGGCACAGAGAAGTTAAGTAATCTGCTCAAGGTTATACGGTTGGTAAGTGGTAGAGGTGGGATTTGAACCTAGTCTGCTTGCTGCCATGATCCATGCACTTAATCATTACATCATACTGACTCTCGGTACAAATGAGTAACATCCTAGGTTAGGGATGACTCTGCACCAATTGCTCTGGTCTCATCTGGGCCCATTTCCCCAAATGAGAACCAGGAAGCTGAGCAGATCTAACTAGTCACCAAGAACGAACAGCCCCATCAGCCACCTCTTGAGCTAGGACAGTGCACAGAACTGGGGCCCAGGGCAATGGGAAGGAGCCTTGGCTACTGTCTGTTCCACCCTTGCCTTTGCACACACTTCTGAACTGCCCAACACCTGCCAGCCCACCAAGCCCTCCACGGAGATTCCTGGTGAGAGATGCTAATCCACTCACATCGAAAGCTACTTGGCAAATGTCTCGGAGGGCTGCCCAGCCCAGGGCCTGCAACTCCTGACTGTGCTCTTGGTTGTTCCTCTTCTAGACCATTCACAGCCGGAAGTTTTCTCACATCCCTGGTCTCCTTATCACCCTCTGTCCTGACTGCGTGATTGTCTACCGGATGGTGCTAACAGCCTCCTCATTGGTCTGCTGACCCCAAGTCTCTCTCCTTCCAATTCCCCCTCCTCACAATTCCTACAGCAATTCTTCTAAAACATGTGCCTGGCTATATTATGCTCTTGCTTTAGCAGCAATGGCTCCCTTGGGGAAACCATTAGGGGAAACTGAGTAAAGGATATCCTGAAACTCTTAGCATTACTTTGCAACTTTTCTGTAAATCTAAAATTATTCCAAAACAAAAAGTTTATTTAAAAAAGTCATGGCTTGGGGTGCCTGGGTGGCTCAGTCGGTTAAGTGTCTGGCTCTTGATTTCGGCTCAGGTCATGATCTCAGAGTTGTGAGATAGTGCCCCATAGTGGGCTCCGCACTAGGCGTGGACCCAGTTTGAGATTCTCTCTCTCCTTCCCTCTGTACCCCTCCCTCCGCTCTCTCCCTCTCTAGAAAAAAAATAAGATAAAATAAATAAGTAAGTAAGTAAGTCATGGCTCACCACACCCCTGACCCTGATATTCAAGATCTCCTGGCAAACCCCTGCCCCATGGCCTTACCACCATTTCTTAAGGACGACATTCTGTTGGAAACCTCAATACCATTACATTGTCTAGGATGTTCTTCCTCACACCCTTAAATTTCCACCCTGTCAGCCTGGTGAATTCCTAGCCAATTGTATTTATTTACCAAACACTTGTGTAATGCTATGTGCTACTTATGCTTATATTCTAAGCATTTTACAAATATTAACTCATATAATCTTTACAACAACCCCATAAGGGAGGTACTATTATGAACCCGTTTTATAGGGGCGCCTGGGTGGCTCAGTCAGTTAAGCACGTGCCTTCGGCTCAGGTCATGATCCCAGGGTCCTGGGATGGAGCCCTGCATCGGGCTCCCTGATGAGCAGGGAATCTGCTTCTCTCTCTCTCATAGATAAATCAAATCTTTTTAAAAGTGAACCCATTTGACAGATGGGGAAACTGAGACACAAAGAAGTTATGTAACATGCCCCAAACCACATGGAGTTGGTGTTCAAACCCAGGCATTCTGGATCCAGACTCCATGCTCTTGACCATGCTCTCAAATGTGCTGCCTTCTCAGCTCTTAGATTTCAGCTCAAATATCACCTCTGAATCCTTCCTTGCCTTCTTTCTAACAAAGTTACTCTTTTCCCCACTCTTCGATCCTACAGCTCTTTAAATGTTCATTGATGCATTCACTCATTAACTCAATACTCTTTGAAACGTATTTATTGAGCATTCACTATGGTCTAATATTCTTCTAGACACTGGAAATATATCCATATACTCCTATATTGGAATTCTTTTTTATCTCTCTTGCTCCCTGTGGACTTCTCAAAGATGCTAATCTTGGTAACTCCTTTAGCATCTTGCACGGTACCTGGCATGCAGTTTGTCCTCAGTAAATGTGTTTTGCAGGAATAAATTAATAGTTATCAAGAATGGTGATGACAGTAATGATAATGTCAAGCATTCAGATAAATCTGGTGTGCAACTGCGACAGTGTGGGCCAGGGGCCAGGTACATTGTCACAATTGAGCCCCAGGCCAGGAGGCTCCTGGGGAGATGACAAGTACCTTCTGCATGTAGACCAAGCCGTTGTTGTCATTACGATTATTTCTGCCATTAGTGTTGGTGTTATGCTACAGTGTGGCAGGTGCCAGCAGCAAACTGGCCTGCCATACTTCCTCATGGCAGGAGAAGCATCAGGGAAGCAAAGCCTCTTAGACAATATGCAACAAGGAGGACCGGGCTCAGGATGGGCTTTCAGCCCAGAGTTTCAGCAATCCAAACATCAGTTCTGCGTGGCTGGTGTCAGGGCACATTTGCATCTTTCTTCTGTCTCTATAGTCCCAAGCTCTAGATCCACTAGGAAGGAGGGATACCGAAGACGGGTGCTCTGGAGCAGAAACCACCAGATTAAAGGGCCCTAAGCAAGAAGGCTCATCAACTTTCATTGCATCATGAATGGGTGATGGGGGTAATTAGGGGTGGGCTACACATGGAGGTTGGTTTGGGGTGAGAATGGGAGCAAGGGGCAGGTAAGGCAAGGCTTAACATAGTCCTAATTCCTTTATAGTTCCAAGTCCTGGGGAGAGGCTCACTGGGCTTCCTGGTTCGGCAAAATCTCCTTGGGGGCCAGAAATTTGAGGGCACAAATAACGTTTGTGCAGAACCTTCACAAGTCCTCTATGACTTTTCTTAAAGGATCTCAGAATTACTGTATTGATTATTTCAGACTTCTTGGGCCACTGGGATTCTCTAAACACCATTAGACCCATTCCCCTGCCTCTGGGCAAGAGTTTGAAACAATTATAGGTGGTAAATAACAATTGTTTACCAGTGATGTGCATGGTGCCACCAGATTCACACAGTGTAAGTCGGCAGCAGGTCTCTGATCACGGACCACTGTAATTCCACGGGGGCTGCGTCAGCTTCTGTGAGACCTACAGGAAGAGTTGTGTTTGGGGCCACAGGCAGATGTGACCATCCTGGTCCCTGGAGGTAATGAGAGGGGCAAGAATGTGTCATTTGTCTGACAGCCTCTCTGGGATGCTGGGGTCTGCTGCTGAAAACATCAGCCAGCTCTGGTGTTTGTGGTTTAGGCCAATCACACCTGGGGATGATAGGGGGAAACTGGGCCATTTTCCAGGGAGAAGTTCTCTTTTCCAGGTGGAGAAACTAAGGCCTGGAGCACAAGATCCAGTCACAGAGTTTGTTCAATCTCTAGGTCCCTGATTTTCAGTTTAGCCTCTTCCCCGGGACTGGCTTCATTGCAAAGCCTTCTGACTGAAAGCCAAACTTCTTTGCTCCCAGGTCAGTAGTGGGGAAGCAAGAGAGAAAACTTGAAATTTGAGAAGGTTCTGATCTGTCCTGGCTCTTTTCTTCTAAGGCTGTCCTTCTATCAGCTCAGGGTACCTTGGGCCAGGAAGGATATTGCCTTCCGGGGTATTTGTTCCAAATCTGCACAGTTCATGCATTTGTATTTTAACCTTTCTCTGGTTAAACACACCCTCATCTATCCCTGGCCTTCTCCCCTGCCCTGCCTCTCTCGTTGAGGCTCTGATGGGCTGCCTTCCCTCCTTCTACTCTTTGCTTTGGTACTTGTGTTCCATCTGGCCTGACTCCCCTCTGGCCCAACCTCTTCTGTCATGAACTTCTGGTGCAGCGCTGGTATACCCACCTCCCACGGTGGTGATGGCTCTGATGGACGGTTCTTACTGGGTACTGCTTCGCCCTTTGCATAACTGCTGGACTACTCTGGGCTTGAACAGCTGCTTTTGAAAATGGTGAATAAATAATAATAATATCATTTACGACATGCATACTGCATACTAGGCTCTGGGCTAAGCGCTTTGTTTGATCTCATTTCATCCTCACAACAACTTCATGAGGTAAGTACTATTATGTTCATTGCCCGTGTTATAGAAAATGAAACAGACTAAAAAAGGTTGAGCATCTTGGTCGAGGTCTCCTAGCTTGTGAGTGGTAGAGCCAGGATTCAAACTCAGGCTTGTTTTGTTTCAAAATACATGCTTTTCTTTTTTCTTTCTTTTTCTTTCTTTTAAGTAGGTTCCAGTGTGAAGCCCAATGTAGGGCTTAAACTCACAACCCTGAGATCAAGACCTGAGCCGAGATCACGAGTCAGACACTTAACCAACTGAGCTACCCAGGTGCCCCCAAAGTATAAGCTGTTAAACACCATGTTGTGCTGCCTATCCAAGTTGGAGGAACTGAGTTTTCTGGAACATGACAAACAACATTGGTAAGCAGAGAGACTGCTTTATAGACATTTAAGAAATGTATGTCTGGAAGAAATCTTCCTGACACAATGCAGAAAGTGCTAGATAGAAATGTGATGGGGAAAGATGAACATTCAGACTAAAGTGAGGGTAGGTACCATGAAGGCCAAAGATATGATATAGAAAGGTCCTTTGTAGAAAAGGAGGAGGCTGGTAATACAAACACAAAAATACCTACAAAGAGGGTTTAGAGATGCTGCTTATGACTTCAGGTGTCTAATCACCAACAGAATATGGATGATAAAAAAGCGAACTTAAGGGGCGCCTGGGTGGCACAGCGGTTAAGCGTCTGCCTTCGGCTCAGGGCGTGATCCCGGCGTTATGGGATCGAGCCCCACATCAGGCTCCTCCGCTATGAGCCTGCTTCTTCCTCCCCCACTCCCCCTGCTTGTGTTCCCTCTCTCGCTGGCTGTCTCTATCTCTGTCGAATAAATAAATAAAATCTTTAAAAAAACAAAAAAAAACAAACAAAAACAAAAACAACAACAACAAAAAAGCAAACTTAAAATATTTACCCAGGCAGGGGTGGACAGCCTCAGAGGTATATCAAGCCTGAGTAGAATGGGACACCTGACTTGAATATAGAAGAGGGTGTTTTAAACTGAGGGCCTCAGAGGGGAGGGGGTGGGGGAATGGGATAGACCGGTGATGGGTAGTAAGGAGGGCACGTATTGCATGGTGCACTGGGTGTTATACGCAACTAATGAATCATCGAAATTTACATCGGAAACCGGGGATGTACTGTATGGTGACTAACATAATATAATAAAAAAACATTAAAAAAAAAGAAGAGGGTGTTTTATACAAAGGGGTCTAAGAAGACCAAAGCCTTGGGAGTATCAGGGCCTGTCCCAGAGGGGCAGCAAGCATATGTCAGATGCAATCAAGAAGTCAAAGGTGGCACTGAGAGATGAAGCCAAGGACAACTGATGAATGTCAGTGGTTGCCATCATGACTGGCCTATGAGGCAAAGGTAGGAACAAAGGTGAAGCTGTCATCACTGAGTATTCTGTCAGAATGTACCAAGTGAATGGGTACAACTGGCAGAAGTAAATGAAACAGGGGACCCAGAAGCTTGAGTCAGGGAATGGTCATTCAATTAACCATGATTCTGCAGATGGTGCCTTGCCAGCATGAGACTGCTTCCTGTCAAGTGTGGACTGTTCTAAAAGTGTAATGCTAAGCAAAATAAGTCAGTCAGAGAAAGATAAATACCATATGATTTCACTCATATGTGGAATTTTTTAAAAAGATTTTATTTATTTATTTGACAGAGATAGAGACAGCGAGAGAGGGAACACAAGCAGGGGGAGTGGGAGAGGGAGAAGCAGGCTTCCCACTGAGCAGGGAGCCTGATGCGGGGCTTGACTCCAGGACCCTGGGATCATGGCCTGAGCTGAAGGCAGACGCTTAACTGACTGAGCCACCCAGGCGCCCCTCATATGCGGAATTTAAGAAACAAAACAAATGAGCAAAGGAAAGGAAAAAAAAAAGAGAGAGAGAGAGAAACCAAGAAACAGACTTTTAATTATAGGGAACAAACTGATGGTTACCAGAGGGGAGGTGGGTGGGGTGATGGGGGAAATAGAAGATGGGGATTGAGGAGTGCACTTGTCATGATGAGTACTGGGTGATGTATGGAATTGTTGAATCACTATATTGTACATCTGAAACTAATATAACCCTGTGTGTTAACTATACTGGAATTTAACAAAAAGTGAAGAAAAGAATGTTTTAAAGAAGTGCTGACTTGCATCTGGCAATGGAAGAAACACCTTTTTCAAAATAAACCCACTTAATGGAAGAAGTGTGGTGTAAACCAGATGATAACAAGATATTCACTCATAATGGGTGTGGATTTTACAACACTCACATGTAAGATGTGGCCTATTTTTCTACATTAGATACATACTACTTAAGCCCTCACTCACTCTGGTTAACAAGAAATTCTATTTCAGAAATGATTTGGGGGGTTCTACGTCTCCCTAAGGTTACATAAAAATTCTGACCAACGTACTCTGGCTTGGATTGGTTTGCCAAGAATTCGTCTGAGACAGTGATTCCTCTTCAAGTGGTTTATTGGGGGAGTCATTTCTGGAGGAGGGCTGAGAGAAGCAGGATGAAACAGGGAATAAAAAGCTGCCAAGGATGTGGTCTCAGTTGATTCTGCAAGAAAGCTCTGGAATATAAAACGGGCTTCAGAATAATTTCCCTATTGAAGCAAAAGAGCCAGTCTTTTATATCCCCGTGTCAATTAGTTACTGCTCGGGTGGAATACAGCCTCCCGCTTGAGGAAACTGACAGTTCTCCCTAACAGAGGGTAGCTTTTATGGGCTGAATATTTATGTCCCCCTAAATTCATACAGTGAAGACCTAACCCCCCAAATATGAGATGGGTCATTGGAAAGGTAATCAGGGTTGGATTAGGTCATGAGGGTTTGGACCTCATGATGATGAGTGGCTTATATGAATAAGAAGAGATACAAGATACAGTCCTGGGGAATGTAATATACAGCATGGCAGCTATGGTAAATACCGCCATATTGTATATTTGAAAGTTGCTAAGAGAGTAGATCTTAAAAGTTCTCATTACAAGAAAAAGATATGTGACTTCTATGTGGTGATGGGTGTTAAATAAACTTATCATGGCAATAATTTCACAGTATATACATACATCAAACCATCGTGTTGTACACCTAAAACTATGCAATGCTGTATGTTAGTTATATCTCAGTTTTAAAAAAGGAAGAAAGGAGGGGCGCCTGCGTGGCACAGCGGTTAAGCGTCTGCCTTCGGCTCAGGGCGTGATCCCGGTGTTATGGGATCGAGCCCCACATCAGGCTCCTCCGCTATGAGCCTGCTTCTTCCTCTCCCACTCCCCCTGCTTGTGTTCCCTCTCTCGCTGGCTGTCTCTATCTCTGTCAAATAAATAAATAAATAAAATCTTAAAAAAAAAATAAAAAATAAAAAAAAATAAAAAAGGAAGAAAGGAAAAGCTCTCTCTCTTCTGTCTCTCTCTCAGCGTGCATGCACTGAAGAAAGGCCATGTGAGGACATAGTGAAAAGTCAGCCATCTGGAAGCGTGGAAGAAAGCTTTTACCAGGAACTGGATCTTTCTGGTTTCTTGATCTCGGACTTTCTAACCCCCAGAACTGTGAGAAAAATAAATTTCTGTTGTTTAAGCCACCCAGTCTGTGCTATTTTGCTGGGGTAGCCCAAGATGACTAATACAGCAGGTGTGAGCTGTCATCAATCAAGGTAGCTGGGGTGTGTGCACACCAATAAAGCCTCTGCTGTCCACCCCTTGTACCAGTCATCTCCAATTGCTTCTCACATTAAATTCACTCCGTCTAGGCATGGCTGCTCCAAGATCCCGACTGGCCACAATGTTTGAGAAAACTTGCAAGAGAAGGGTTAGTGGAATGAACTTTGGCCTCTGTTGTTGCATTTGGTTCAGGAGCTGTAACTGATGTTCCTCGTCTCCTTCTGCTACTACCCAT
Organism: Ursus americanus; assembly: GCF_024610735.1. NCBI lineage: Eukaryota > Metazoa > Chordata > Mammalia > Carnivora > Ursidae > Ursus > Ursus americanus. The sequence goes on from NC_142159.1 coordinate 4,067,324, forward strand.
TTTAGATCTCCTTCCCCTTTGGCTTGCCTCGTGAGTTGATCCATACTGTGATTTCTTTTCTCCCCAGCTTTATTGAGATATAATTGACATATAACATGGTGTAAGTTCAAGGTGTACAGTGTGACAATCTGATATATGTCTATACTCTGATTTCTTTTTTAACATATTTTATGATTTTTTTAGAGAGAGAGAGAGAATGCGTGTGCCTATGTACACTAGTGGGTGGGGGAGGGACAGAGAGGGAAAGAGACTCTAGAGCAGACTCCACACCCAACACAGAACCCGAGATGGAGCTCAATCTCAGGACCCTGAGATCACAACCTGAGCTGAAATCAACAGCCGCTTAACCAATGGAGCCACCGAGGCGCCCCCCTCTTATTTCTAAGGAGTAAGGCCTCCTAGTCACCAGACACTTTTTAGGCTATGGTGGCTATAATTGCACATATACAATCCAAGGAAGCATAAGTGTATCAAAAGATGCCCCAGTGGATCACCTGAGTGCCAAAAACATTCCTCTATGCCTTGGTTATGTAGCAGCAGTCCTAGCTCCTCATGGTGATTAGGATTAATTACCTCTGACAGATTGTGCAGTTTACTAGTACTCTCTGGACTTGCTCAGACTTGATCCTAAATGTACCACTTCTATTTTATTTATTTGAGAGAAAGAGAGAGAGAGAGTGAGCATGAGTGGGCAGGGATGGGGGGAGGAGCAGAAGGAGAAGGGGAGGGAGAAGCAGACTCCCCTGCTGAGCAGGGAGCCCCACACGTACCTCGATCCTGGGATTTCAGGATCATGACCTGAGCCGAAGGCACCCCTATTTTGTACCACTTCTATTTTATGATATATTACTGCTGAGCCCACATGGCCTTATAACCTGGTGGGTTTGACAGAACTCAGCTCATAATGGGAAGTTCAAGCTACATGGTCATTTGATACCCTATGGTCAGACACTCAGTTTCTACCAAGATGGTATGCCCCTGTTCTAGATTTCTAGAGGTCTGTGTTACAACTCTTCCATTGTGGATTACCAGAAGATCCATATGGCATATTCCTTAACCAAACACACCTCAGTAACATGCAATCAGCTGGGTCAAATGGCCCAAGTGGAAGGGAGGCATATATTGTAGCCTGATGCTGTTCCAGGGTCCATTCTTGTTCTTGGCCCACTCAATGCTTCCATATGTCAACAGATGAGACCACCATTTGATACCTAAAACAAAAAATACAAAGCTTACTTATTGCTTACTTAAGTATAGGCTGACCAGGCACAGTTTCTCCAAGAGGAGCAGACTGCTGATCTTAGAGTTTTGGGAAAGCACAGAATTCAGAGATTGGTAGATTATCAGAAGTATGAACGGGTTGAATTATCTTCAGAAGTGTGGTTATTTGGGTGGACTGTTCATTGGTTGGCATTCAGGAGTATGTTTATTAGAGTGAATCCAACCTTGGCTGATTATTAGAAACAAGGAGTCGTCACTGAGTTGTTGGACTGCAAAAGCATGTTCACTGATGTAATTGACTGATTATAACATTCAATGTTGATTGATTAAAAGGGTTTAGAGGGGCACCTGGGGGCTCAGTTGGTTAAGTGTCAACTCTTGATCTCAGCTCAGGTCTTCACCTCAGGGTCGTGAGTTCAAACCCCATGTTGGGCTCCATGCTGGGTGTGGAGACTGCTTTTTAAAAAAGGGGTTTAAAACCCATTCTGATGATTGTTACCAAGGGTATAGAACTCTTAATTATTGGTTAGACAAGGTTTAAAACATGTTCTTGCTTAATACAATGGCTGCAGAAAACAGTCAATCTTTTCATAAGAATACGAGAACTTTAAAATTCTGTTTTTCCTTTTAGTCTTCAGTCAGTCAAAACTATAGGAGAGGCCAACGAGATTTATCTAGCTATTTACCATGATGGTTGATTTTCCGTGAAGATGAAGCTTCATTTGGGAGGTGCCAATTTTTAGTTTAAGTGTTAATCAGCACGATTTTATTCTGTTTTGTCTTTGAGTCGTATACTGAATATATTGAATCAGGGCAGTGGCTGTGTGGATACATTTAAGACCACCTCTCCCCCTCATTTTGTTGTTGTTGTTGTTGTTGTTGTAAATAAGGTTTTATTGGATTATAGCCCTGTTTACTCATTTAGGTATTGGCTATGGCTGCTTTTGCACTACAATGGCATCGGTAAGTAGTTGTGACAGATACACTTACAAATTCAAAAATGTTTACTGTCTGGCCCTTTACAGAAAGAGTTGGCCACATCACGCTTTTTCTGGAACCTCCACAGACGCTTTTTCTAATTCTAAGACTTAGTTATTCTAACACTTTATTTTTTTTTAAGATTTTTATTATTATTTGAGAGAGAGCGAGTGAGCAAGAGAGAGTACAAGCAGGGGAGCTGCAGAGGGAGAGGGAGAAGCAGGCTCCTCACTAAGCAGGGCTCCCCACTGAGCAGGGAGCCTGACTTGGGGCTCCATCCCAGGACCCTGGGATCAGGACCTAAGTCTAAGGCAGACGCTTAACTGACTGAGCCACCCAGGTGCCCCTGTTCTAAGACTTTAAATGGAGAACGGATTCTCCCTGATTCTTGGTGAGATAGTACACGTTAGGTCTTGAAAATCTACTTTCTTTTATACTAACAGAGAATCTCTAGTGTGACTTAACTAGAGGGGATTTCCTGCGAGGAAGAGGGAAAATACATCTTAAAGGACCCTTGGGTCTTTTTTGGGAGAAGAGGGTCCATTTTCCAATTCAGAATGCTGCAGCTTTTGTGAATGAATGAATGAATGAATGAATGAGTGAATATTGGTATGTACAAAGGGAAAAAAAGGTCTGGAAGGATACAGATATCTGGTGGGTAGTTACCTCTGGTGGGAGGAGGAGAGATACGTATATTTCTTCTGCATGATTTATGTACATGATACAACTGTGTACTTCTTGCAATTAAAAAATATACAAAGACACACAAAGAGAAAGGGAGGTGGGAGAGAGACTCAAGAGACTTCTTCCACAGTGGAGTTTAAGAAAAGAATCTTTCTAGGATGATGGATGCATCTATGTTCTTAGTGCTATGGTTGACTTAATGACCTTACTTGCCCCTGGCATCCATCCCATGATAGATGGGCTGCCCCTCACCCCTCAGGCTCCATATTCCTTCACAGGCAGAGAGCTGTTAGAAACATTCTGAAGGGAGTGAGGACTACAGATTTCTGCAAAAGCAAATGAATTGCACAGTTGTGTTGGAAATAGAATTGCAACTGTTTTGCCATTTCTCAGGAAGCTAGTAAGGCTGGCACGAAGACCAAATTGTAAATGTTAGAAACTAATCATGGAATATTTCGGATTTTCCCAGAATGGCTGCAAGATATAAAGAGATGGCCAAGCTTGTTCCTATTTAAAAGAAATGAGAAATCCATCAGCATTGCAAAACATTCAAACAATACAGAGGTGTATAAAATAAAATGTGAGAGTCCTCCCTTCAAGTCTCTTACCAGAAGTAACAATTGCATATAATTTGAAATGGGGACATGTGTAAAGATCTTTTATAATTAGTCTTCATGCTTAGATCTTTAATTCAACCGTATTTTATTTTTGTGAAACATGTAAATAGGGCTCCCGTCAAGTTTATTTTTCTGTAATCTGGCTTTCAAGGGAGTTTCTGGAGATATTTTACCGAGCGAAGGCAAACAGCCATTTAGGAACGTTCGCCCGTCTTTTTGGCACCCACACGCGCTCGGCATCTGATATGTAGTGTGTGGTTTTATCCCCACGCGAGTTTTAAATTCAATTTATAAGTAAAGAAACGGGGCGTTACCTAAGGAAAGTAGCCCGTAGACCAGACTCGCCAGAGAACCGACAGGCCAGAAGGCGAGCGTGCGCCTCAAGGCGCCCGAAGCCTCGCCCACTTTCCAACCTCTCGCGACAAATGTGCGTCATCCGAAAGCGCCGATGGCCCGGGCAGTCGCGCGGCCTGTGTCGCGCGAAATCTTCGCTCGGCGGTGCTGTCTCACCGGTGAGGCCGAGAAGCCGGCGAGTCCCACACTCTGTCCTCTCGGCCTCCCGCCACTATGGAGTACCTCATCGGCATCCAGGGCCCCGATTATGTCCTTGTCGCCTCCGACCAGGTGGCCGCTAGCAGTATTGTCCAGATGAAGGACGGTGAGAGGAAGCAGGGGAGGCCCGGCCGGGCCTGGGTGTAAGGGCAGTCGGAGGGAGTTCGGGATGGCGGGGGTGTTGGGTGAGCACCGGGGAGGTCTGGGAGGTGGAACCCCGCGTGTCCTACTCTGCACTTGCTTATTTTTCGGAACGAGGAGACGGACAGACTAGCTTAGGGCCTTGGCATTCGCTCCTCCCAGGGCTCCGAGGTCAGTGCTCTGCTCTGGCCTTCGCTAAATGCTTCCTAGGCGGCGAGTTGCCTGTGAGAATTCAGTTTTTAAGTGTTTAAGCGCCTGCTGGGCACCAACCTCCCTAGATTCCCGAATCTTTGAATAAGTTTTCCTGCTGTTGTCGCTACTAATGAGGTAAGTTTGCTAGCGGTGTAAGATGGGATCCTCGGGAGACTGAGACTGTGGGACTAGAAACTTGGCATTTCTCTTCCGCTGCCTGTACCTTTCCCTTTCTCAGCTCTGATCCCCCTTTTCCAGTTTTCCGGGACACTGGCTGCCAAGTTTTCCTTGTATTTAAGTACTTAGTGGAGCTCGCAAATTGGAGCCTTTTGACTTATTTGCTTTGTGACTTTGTACAAGTTATTTCACAGTGGCCAGATTTGCTCATCTGTTAAATCAGGTTAATAATACCAACCTCACCAGCTTGTTGGGAGGATGGAGTGAAAAAGTTTGGTGCAAATGCTTAGTGCAGTGACAAATAGGCAGTAGAAATAATACTAAGGACTTATGTAACAGGGGCTGTTTTAAGTGATTTTCATTATTTCATTTAACCTTTTAAGACAGGCACTATCATATTGCCATTTTACAGATGTTAGTTCTGGGGCCTAGGATTTAGAAACTTGCCTAAAACCACAAGAGACAGAACCCAGGTGTAAATCTATGCAGTTTGACTCTGATCTTTTCCCATAACTGTTATACTGTGCTGTCTCCCTGTAGATAGTACTTAATAATTTTTTAAATTTTTTCTTTTTGATCATGGAATCTAAGAGTGTGTTTTCATGATTGACCATAGACGTGCTATTGTTGAAAAAGTATTATGCTTTGGCTCAGATGGCTTCATGTTTATTTGACAAATAGGTTTTAAGCACCTGTGTTGCCATTACTGTGCTAAGTTCTGAAGGGATGCAAGAAGAATAAGATGTGGCCTGTATCTTAAAAGAAATTACAGTTTAATAAGGGACTCAGATGTGTGTACGAATAATTATAGTACAAGCTAGAAAATTATGCTACATATGAAAAAAACCCAAACTTCTCAGGTAATGCAAAGAAAGAAGAGATTATTTTTAGGTAATTCAGAGGAAGAAAAGATTCTTTCTGGTTGTAGAGATTAGGGAAAGCTTTGAAGGCAGGTTATAGTTCATCTTTAGTTTAAGGAAAGGAAAATTATTAAATCTGGGATTTTCTGAGGTATGTGTCCATCACTGTTTTTATAAGGGACGGGCATCTGATTGTCAGGCTCTCATCACTTGGGGAGATGGAAAGAACTCCGAGGGACTTTGCTTGAGTTTGTTCGTTAGTTCGTTCTTTTTTTTTTTTTTTTTAAGGATTTTATTTCTTTATTTGAGATAGAGTGAGAGAGCAGGAGCAGGGGAGCAGAGGGAGAGGGAGAAGCAGGCTCTCTGCTGAGCAGGGAGCCCGATGTGCGGCTTGATCCCAGGACCCTGGGATCATGACCTGAGCCAAAGGCAGCCGCTTAACCGGCTGAGCCACCCAGGTGCCCCTAGAAGTTTTATTTGCAAATCATACTTTCCAAAGGAGTCAGTTTGTTTTAAGGGTAAATCTGTCCATTATTTTGAATACTAAGACCTTTGATATACTGGTGATTTTAGCATGAAGTAGTGTCTGGGTAGAACAATAACCAAGTCAGTACCTTTACAAGTACTCTATATAATCCACATAGGGGTGTAAGACATTAAGAAAACAAGGAAATAAGTACTACAAGACGATTTTGTGTGATAAAAAGAAGTATCACTAGTCAGTATTAGTTTTTAAATTAATGATTTCAGGAGTAAAGCCTAAGGATATTCAGAAAAAAGAAAGATCACTGTGGTATGGAAGAAAGATGAATTTGAGTTAGTTCTTGAAAAATGGTTGGAAATAATTACACTCAACTTTAATTTTCCCTATAGTCTTTTCTGGTATAAAGTGTTTTATGATAGGAGCTTTAAAATTCTACGAGGACTTTTTCCTACCTTTCATGTCATGAAGGACCTTATGTAGGGTAAGCAAGAATGCTGAAAATGAGTAACCTTTTGGGATTTCTTTTCTCCAGGTATAAAGTAAGAATGATAATTGCAGTCAATTTTTTTGGTTCGTCACTTTGTAAGATATTTTGATACAGAGAAGATATTTCCCAGAGTTTGCTTGCTTATGAAAGTGCCGCAAGTCTTGAGTTTGATTGTATGCTACGTTTTATGTCTCTTGTCTCCTGGTCTGCATAGAAGTGCTTTTAAATTACTCAGAATAAGGCACCTGGGTGGTTCAGTCAGTTAAGCATCTGCCTTCAGCTCAGGTCATGATCCTAGGGTCCTGGGATCGAGTCCCATGTCAGGCTCCCTGCACAGTAGGGAGTCTGCTTCTTCCTCCCTCTGCCCCTACCCCTTGCTTGTGCTCTTTCTCTCTTGTTCTCTCTCAACTAAATGAAAATGAAGTCTTTAAAAAAAAATTACTCAGAGCCCTTAAACCCACACAGAATGCTTTTTTTTTCTGAATTCATATAGTGTGTGTAATCTGAGCTACATTGAGTAATACTGAGTATGATGATATTGTACATGTATAGTTTTCTCTACCTATGAGTTAGGTAGGGGTAAGTGATAGTATAACCATTTTATAGACTTGGAAACTAGGGCCCAAGTTCAGAGTGCTGAGCCCAGATTATAAGGAAGGTCTACTGGGGCACTTGGCTGGCAGTGGAGCATGCAACTCTTGATGTCCGTGTTGTGAGTTCAAGCCTCACCTTGGTTGCAGAGCCTACTTAAAAAAAATAAAAATAACCAAGGTCTGTTGGGTTCTAGTACAATTGGTCTTTCACACTATTGTATACTGATGTTCGTTTTGTTGCCCATTTGTTTCATCTATGTGGATCTTGTAAGTTCTTTGTCAAGGTTCAGAAATTCCCTAGTGCTATGCGGGCTGTTTCCTCAGAGGGCCATGGGAATCTATACCATCTCCCCTTACTACTCATTGGACGCACAATAAATGTTTAAAAAACACTTTTGGCCTTGTATTAAATTCATTTCAAAATTGACCAATTTACTGCCTAGAATTTTAGCATTTCTTTTAAATGTGACAGTAATTCTTTGTAAACAAGCTTTTTTCTTTCCAAAATAAAAACACTTTTTGGGGGGCACCTGGGTGGCTCAGTTGGTTAAGCCTCTGCCTTTGGCTCAGGTTGTGATCTCAGAGTCCTGGAATCAAGCCCTGAGTTGGGCCCTCTGCTCAGCAGGGAATCTGCTTCTCTTACTCTCCCTCTGTGGTTTCTCTCTCTCTCAAATAAATAAATAAATAAAATCTTTTTAAAAACAAAAAAAACCCCAGCTTTTTTTCTCATTATGAAAATAATGCAAACTTACTAAGTAACGTGTTCTTATAAAAATGGTACAGGTTTAGTATAGGCATTTTAGGAAATGCTAATAAGCAAAAAGAAAGAAATAAAAATTGCCCAGTGGCATCTAATACTCTTCTAGTCCTTTTTCTTTGCATAGATAGTAATATATCCATAAGTGAATTTTTTTTAACACTTTATTTATTTTTTGCGACAGAGAGCGAGCACGCGCAGGAGCGCGTGGGGGGGAAGGAGAGGGAGAAGCAGACTCCCTGCTGAGCAGGGAGCCCAATGCAGGCAGGACTCAGTCCCAGGACCCTGGGATCATGACTTGAACCGAAGGCAGCCTCTTAATCCACTGAGCCACACGGGTGCCCTGAATTTTTTTCTTTTATGACCAAGTTTGCAAACTAACAGTCTTTAAGTCTGTAGCCTGTAACAAACAAAAGTGTGTTTGTTCAGGAGTTTCAAGGCAGTTTGATAATATCTACAGGTATAATTGGTGTGTTTTTTCCCCAAGTCTAAGAAGCCATATTTTGGTTCTACAACTCTCAAACATTTGTAGAATATTTGACTGTAGCATTTTGTTCTTTAAATCCTATTAAGGGATTTTGACATTTCAGAAGCTTTCAGACAGGAAACATGTCTCCCAGGGAAGATTATTCAGCACTATTTGAAAATGAAAAGTGAAAGTGAGAGTGAGATAGGGAGATTTAGGCTTTTTCCGAAGCTACAGACTGAATATGGAGTTTTCTTCCTTAGGCATTAATTGCTATCTCGATATTTGTTTATCTATGTAATCTGAATGAGTCTGGTTTAACTAGATAAGATTAGACTATTGGGATTTTTGAGGTATTTTTAAATAGTGTTAAGATATTTGTTAGAATTTTTGCTCTGGCAGTCATTTTAATTTTCTCTTTGCTTTGGAAATGGTGTTGATTTACTTTTTAAGGTGATTTATATTCTCAGTTGATTTTTTTGTTCTTTCTCGAGATGACTCCTTAATTTTTATTGTAGCACTGGTCCTTCATATATGCTTTTGTGTGTGTATAAGTAAAATAACATTTGTATTTTAGAGACATTTCAGGGCTTTGAAATCATGTACCTAAAGACAATGGCCATTGGCTTGATTCCTTCAGTTTCTTTGAAGGTTTGGTTTTTGCATTTCTAGTGCCTTCAGATGTATTTAACTGTTTTCAATTGTCAGTGCTCAAATATATTCTCCAACTGAGATTGACCTTAATAAAATACGCCAATGGGTTTAGCATGGAGAGTGAAAGAGAATAATTAATACAGTTGCCCATTGAAGTCTTCTAAAAACAGTGATTAGTAAAATTATTCAATAGAGTGATTGATAAACCTGTTTGTGGCTGCCTGTACAATAGCAGTAAATTTCTGATGAGGTAATTTTTAACACTGTTTTTTTCTTTGAGCAGATCATGACAAGATGTTTAAGATGAGTGAAAAAATCTTGCTCCTATGTGTTGGAGAGGCTGGAGACACTGTACAGTTTGCAGAATATATTCAGAAAAATGTGCAACTTTATAAGATGCGAAATGGTGGGTAATACTTGGAATGTAACTGTCATTGATTTGTCTTTAAATACTATCTACTGGCAATTCTACACATGAGCAGACCAGTGTGGTCATATTTTTTTTTGAATCTTCCTACTTTTAAAACTTTTAGACCCTCCTGATCCTAAAGATTTTCTGCAAAAATCCCAGAGCCAAAAAGAGAACCATTATAACGCTGATACTTGAGGGCCACCTTGGAGATGAACATGGCAGTATCAGACTTTTTAAGTGTTAGGTATTTCAGAGGATGTTATTTGAGCTAAAGTATATCTGAACCTCAGAGCTAAAAGACCTCAGATAAACTTGGTTTTACTATTTTTTTTTTTAATGTGACAAGTCACTTAGCCTCTTTGGGTCTTTATTTTCCTCACATCTAAAATGGGATAATAATAATATTAATGAATAATATGTAAAATGTTTATAAACTTAATGCTCTGTGTAATTTTGGGAGATTTACTGTCATAGAAGAGTTCTGCCTTGCCTTTCTGGTAGATTCTTGTTTAGGAAGATAATTAGGATTTTTGTGAGTTCCCTTGGGGGCTAATGAGCTCTAATCCTCATTAGAGGATTCCTCGCTAGGATTTCCTCATTAGAGAAAGCCTCACTATCAGATAATACTAGCCACTAGCTTTATGACCCAGGAAAGTTTATAGTGACACCCTAGCAGAAAGGACCTTACTTCAGTTACTTACTTCATAGTTTAGTACACTTATAATTTTTTTTTAAAGATTTTATTTTTTTGACAGAGAGAGACAGCCAGCGATAGAGGGAACACAAGCAGGGGGAGTGGGAGAGGAAGAAGCAGGCTCCTAGTGGAGAAGCCCGATGTGGGGCTTGATCCCAGGACCCCGATATCACGCCCTCAGCCGAAGGCAGACACTTAACGACTGCGCCACCCAGGCGCCCCAGTTTAGTACACTTATACACAGCACTGATACAATGTGAAACTGTGAAAGAACTTAATTTGAATATAATGATATAAAATGGCTAGATATGACCCATTTATATAGATGTTAGGCAGCAAATTGAGCATCATGCATTCAGTTCCATGAATACTTTTGAGGGCCTCCTCTATCTTAAGCACTCTGGCTAGTACTACAGAGAATTCAAAGATGAAAAAAGAACCTAAAGCACGTGGCACTCAGGTTTAAGCAAGTTGAGAATATTTCAAGGATTATTTTTTAGTGGTTCTCCACTTCATTTCTACATGGCAGGCGAGGGATGCCAGTAATGTTTCTTAGTTACAGTAGCTACAGCAATATTTCACTGCCCTGTCCTGGGAGAGGGAGGGAGAGTTAACAAGAGTTGAGAGGGTTGCTTGTTGCATGGGTGTTAGGGTTTAAAGTCAGTGCACAAAACAAAAACCGTGTATGATTAAAATGGCCTTTAAAATCTTTTAAATTACCTGTCAAGTGTAGTTTTGTGTATGTAACCCTGCACAGTAATTCTTATGCATATTAAAGGTCAAGAACGGAGGTAAAATAAGGGAAAGGAGGAAAAATCTGTATGTAAATAGGTATCAGACCTTTCTGCCTTTACAATAACTGTCAAATCCTTAGTGGTGTTTAGGGGATTAGGTGAAGAATTGAAAAATATTCCTGCTTGTTCACAGTTGTTTGCATTATAATTTCATATGCAGTAATAGACTGGTTGTGAGGATGAAGTTCAATAAACTGTGAAAGCACCTGGCACAGACCCTGAAACATAGCTGCTGTTCAGTAAATATTTGTTAGAATTTTAATCTAAATCTTACCTGCTGTAACACTGGTGTTTGATAATAACTTAACCATGTGCTGTCTTTCCAAAGTTGCATTTTCTGCATGGGTCTGCTCAGTTGTGGGTCGTTTGTGGCTTTTGACTCTAGATCCCATTTTACTGGAGGGGGTTAAGTTCCAGAGGGAGTGCATTATTAAATGCACATATGATGGCATTCCTCTGGGCTGTAGTGTTGTCATTATAACTTTTTTTGAGAGGTTTTATGCTCGAGATACTCTATTTTTTAAAATGTTGTAGATAGTGATGGAAACATTTTTTTTCTGTTGCTTGTACTTTTGAAAATCATATTTAATAAAGTTATTTATTTTTTAAAAGAAAACCTTTAAAGTATGACCCTGAGGCCATCCTAACTTCTAGCCTCTCTTTTCCCAATATTCTTTTTAAATAAACTTTAAAAATCAGCACCTCGAGACCTCTTTCTTTTTTCCCCAATACCTATGTATTTGTACCCCCTTCCTTCTATAGAGGAAACCACAGTCTGTTGATGAATGACAGCTTACGCAAGGCTTGGTTCTGTGTTGCGGCCAGGAATTACTGTCAGTGCTGACGAGCTATTTCACCACCGTTGCATGAGGAAAGGGACGAGGAGGATTGTACTCCTCTTTCTGTGTACTTTATGTACTCTGGGCATACAGAGAGTGGAAGGATGTAAAAACAGGAGTAGTAGAATGATTTGGGGTGCTGTTATTCCTTCTGCTTCACTTTAAGTATGACTGTTTATCTCTTGTACCAGGTTATGAATTGTCTCCCACAGCAGCAGCTAATTTCACACGACGAAACCTGGCTGATTGTCTTCGGAGTCGGGTAAGCAATAGAGCAAGCAGCCTTACATGAGAGCAGAAAAATCTGTGCTTATTCTATATTCTTATTATACATTATATTATGCATGTGTAGCATTTTTGCCCTTTTTTGGACTTCCTAAGCCCTTCTCCTTGGTACTTGTTCGTTCTTCAGTCTCTTTGGACTTGTTTTCTTTTTTTGCATAGTTGCTAATTAGAGCCTGAAATGCAAATATACACTCCCAGAGAATTTGGATGGGGCACACCAATATGAAGGCCTGTGAAAGCCTTTAAAAATGTGTTTTCGAACTGTTTTCATAGGAAACCATGTTCCTTAATTCCTGTGGCTGAAGGTTCTTACATGGTAGTGGAGGAGAAACTTTGAAAATAACAATGCAAATTTCATCTTTTTTTTTTTTTAAGATTTTATTTATTTTTTTTGAGAGAGAGAGAGTGAGAGAGAGATCACAAGCAGGTGGGTAGAGGGAGAAGCCGACTCCTCGCTGAGCAGGGAGCCTGATGCAGGACTTGATCCCATGACCCTGGGATCATGACCTGAGCCAAAGGCAGATGCTTAACTGACTGAGCCACCCAGGTGCCTGCACATTTCATCTTAAGATTATGTGTCTTTCTATGATTTTTCTTGCCAAAGCACACAGATTTATTCTTCTTTCCGTACTGCCAAGAAAGTTCATATGATTGCTAAAGGTGTGTATTATTCCCTTCCCACAGGGACTAAGTAAATGGAGCCTTATCATGTGACCTTACCCCCTGTGCCTGTTTACTCATCTATGAAATCGAGATAACTTCCTAACCCCACAGGAGTGCTAGGAAAATGAATGCTTGTAAATCATAATATTTAACATTCATATGACTTTTGCCCAAAGCATTTTGCTTAATAATTTAATCTACTTGCGATTCCGCTGAGATATATAGTAGTTAATTCTCTATCACTGATACGGAATGAATGGCATAAAGTGGCAAAGGGACTAGCTGCAGGTCACACAGCAGGTCAGACAAAGCGACAGTAATGGTGCCATAATTACTTGACTGTTCTGCCTTACATCAGCTCCTTGTTTTTTCGGTAGTGTTTCTAGAACATCAGTGCTATTCATATTTTTATTATGGTTTTAGTTTCATCTGCACTTGCTTAAGCTGAATTATGACAGAAATCTAAACAAGTACAGGTGTTGTTTTTTTTAAAGTTACTTCAGAATGTCTCAATAAAGAGAACTTCTTTTTCTCAGTGCTACCTTTGGCCCAGGGGCTTGTGCAATATAAGGATCATGAGGTTTGAAGAGAAGCTAGAGATATTTTGGCGGGAAGGAGGAGACAGATTTACCTACATTGTTTTGATTTAGGTAAAAGGTCAGTGGCCTTTTCTCGTTCACTGCTCTGTGAGAGAGGAAAATGGGTCAGATATGACCTTTCCTGCCGCTCAGAAATTCCTGCGGTATTTGGGAAAGAGTATGTTGTGGCTTGCTGTGTAAAATATTCCTTCGACTTGTCAGGCCGAACTAGAATAAGAATTCCAGCTTTGGGTACAATGAAGACCTCGTCATAAATACAGCAGACATTCAATGACTTCAGCTCCTTTTAGAATTGAGATAAGCGTGGCAGTGTGCTTCATGTAAATGCAGTGGTTCGGGTTAATCTCCTTGCAGAAATGTTTGCTGTCTTAACAAATAAATATGCCTTGTAGACAGTGACATAGGGCTTTAGTAAATACTGACTACGTCTGCCTATGGTTCTGAGCCCAACCTCTGCTCCCCCACCCATCTATCCACTTAGATTGTTAGCTCTAAAATATGAGTTTATATTTTAGTCATTTTATTCTGGGGAGAAAGGTGATGATATTTTTTCAGTCTTCTAATTAATAAGTGTGAAGTCACTAGATTTGGTACAGTTATACAGTTACACCAGTTGGCACATGAGACTTATTTCAGGTCAGCCAGTTACCATGTATAACTTTGTGTCTATAGCTCAAATTGTCTGATTTCTAATTTGGGGTGTGTGTGTTTGTTTGGGGGTGGTATTTGGTTGGGAGGACATTTATTTATTGTGGAGTATATAATGAATTTTTTGTAAACTGGTTCTTTAAGATGCAAGCACATTTAGCATTGCGGTTAAGCACTGTCTCTGGAATTAGACTGCCTGAGGTTTTGTTTAGTTTTTTAAAGATTTTATTTATTTATTTATTTGAGAGAGAGAGAAGAAGCAGGGGAACGGGCAGAGGGGGAGGGAGAGGGACAAGCACATTCTGTGGTGAGCACGGAGTGGATGCGGGGCTCAATCTCATGACCCGGAGGTCATGACTTGAGCTGAAGTCAAGAGTCAGAGTCAGATGCTTAACGAAGAGTAGGATGCTTAACTGACTGAGCCACCCAGCTGCCCCCTAGACTGCCTGAGTTTAAATCTTTGCTCACTGACTTACTGGCTGTGTGTCTTTGGACAGATTCTAAGCTCAATTTCTCTATTTATAAGATAATAGCACCTACTTTACAAAATTATTATAAATTAAATGAAGCAATCGTGCAAAGCTGTTAGCACAGTGTGTGGCACATATGACTAATAAATGACTTGCTTCTCTGCTGCCATTGCTGCTTGGTTGAAGAAGCAATTTAATAGGTATAAGTTAGTTTTTTATGGGAGATTCTTCGTTGTGCTATTTTAGTTGAACTTATTTGCTGGTAAAGAGGATATAAAGAAGTATTGATATGGATAAGGAAGATGGAAGTAAAGCAAAATTGGTGATTTATTATGTGCAAGGCTTTGTTCTAGATCATCACAGTCCAGTGTGGTAGCCACTAGTCATAAATGGCAATTAAAATTTTAAATTATTAAAATTAAATAGAATTTAAAATTTGGTTCCTAGGTGATAGTCTCTGGAACTTTGAATGAAAAGTAAACTTTTATTTCTATAAAAAAATTTGGTTCCCCCCAAAAAAGAAAATTTGGTTCCTCAGTCACATTAGCCACTTTTTAAGTGCTCAGTAGCCACATGTGGCTAATGGCTACCGTATTGGAAATTGCAGATATAGAACTTTTTCATCATCATAGGAGGTTCTCTTGAACAGTGCTATTATAGATAGTTATATATGTGACTTTATTTAATGCTTACTGTGACACCATAAGATGAATGTTATCCCCATTTTATTTATAAGCCTATGTAGACTGGTTAGTAATAAAGAGGTTAAGTATTTCTGTTATGTGTCCAGATATACCAAAGACACATGTATAGCCTGTAAAAGTCTAAGGTAAGATTCTAAATTCAAATACCATATTCTTTCATACTGTCTCCTTAATTAGTTACTGGACTAATGTACAAATATGTTTGTGTGTTTGGGGAAGTATAAAATTTCCAGTTCCATTAAAGTGTCAACATCTCCATATAAGGGGCACCTGGGTGGCTCAGTGGTTGAGTGTCCGACTTGATTTTGGCTCAGGTTGTGATTTTGGGGTCGTGAGGTCCAACCCTGCATCCAGCTCCATGCTCAGCATGGAGTCTACTTAGGGTTCTGTGTTTTCTCTCCCTTTGCCCCTCCCTCAGTTCCAGTGCACGCATGCACATGCATTCTCTCTCTCTCAAGTAATAAAATCTTTAAAAAAAGACCTCCATGTAGGATTATTATATAGATTAGGTAAAATATGTGCCCATTGTAAGCGTTCAGTAAATACTTGCTGAATAGGGGCATCTGGGTGGCTGGTTCGGTTAAGTGTCTCCCTTCGTTTCAGGTCATATTCCAGGGTCCTGGGATTGAGCCCTGCATTGGGCTCCCTGCTCAGCAGGGACCCTGCTTCTCTTTCTCTCAGCTCCCACTGCTTGTACTCTCTCTCTCTCTTGCTCTCTCGCTCAAATAAATAAATAAAATCTTATATATATATATTTATTTGCTGAATAAATGTCATGCAGTTGGTCCACAGATACCACTGAAAATGTTATTGTACGTTTATATATTAGAAGGGAATTTTATTAAAATATTTTTTTAAAGATTTTATTTATTTATTTGAGAGAGAGCAAGAGAGAGCACATGCGTGGGGGGGAGGGGCAGAGGAAAAGGGAGTGCAGACTCTCCACTGAGCACGGAGCATTGCAGGGCTCAGTCCCAGGACCCCAGGATCATGTGAGCCAAGGTCAGGTGCTTAACTGACAGAGCCACCCAGGCTCCCTTCATTAAAATATTTTTAATAAAATATTTTTAATGAATGGATGTTACTTCACCATATACTATGAAATTAAAGATGAAATCAGCAGGAAGAGATGGAAAAAAACACACAGAACGGGGGAAAAAATCAAGAGGCTTCATTCTAGTTTTTATTTAGATGTATGTGTACATTGAGTTGATCTCCCCTCTCATTATACCCCAAGAAGCAGGAAAAGGGCTTATTAGGCTTTTTGCTATGGGTTTGACTCCCCAGTTTTGATTATTTATGAGGCTTCTTTGAGCATGGGTTTTGGAGTCACATGTATCAGAGTTCTAGGCTGTTCTCTCATATGTACTAGTTTCTGTGGTCTTCACTAAGTCACTTAATGTTTGCTGAGCCTCACTTTCTTCATCTGTTAGGAAGGAAGGAGTGATCAAATGTGGCAAATTACAAGAACTGAGAATTAACCATTGGTTTAATAAAATATATTTTGAATAAGTGAATGATACCTCCCTGAAAATAGTCAGTCAGTCTTTCTTTTTTCTTTCTTTTCTTTTCTTTTTTCTTTTCTTTCTTGATTTTATTTATGTATTTGACAGAGAGACAGACAGCCAGTGAGAGAGGGAACACAAGCAGGGAGAGTGGGAGAGAAAGAAGCAGGCTCCCAGCGGAGCAGGGAGCCCGATGAGGGGCTCGATCCCAAGACCCTGGGATCATGCCCTGAGCTGAAGGCAGACGCTTAACGACTGAGCCACCCAGGCGCCCCTGAAAATAGTATTTAATAATGACTTCATCATTAAGAACATGGTATCTGGATTTTTAATAGGATTATTTTGAAAATTTTGTAATGGCTTATAGGCATAGTTTGCACTATGCTTATTTAAATTCTCCTTATGATTTGATTAATGGGCTATAGAAGAGAGAGTGGTTAAGTAATGGGGCTCTTTCTTGCTTGAAATGAATTAGGTGGCATGTTTGGTATAGTATTTGAATGCCCTAAGATTATCTGTTACTGTCCACCCAGATCTCCCATTTCTCGTATGTGGAGACCGAGATAGGAGCCAGCCAAATCTGATATCCTTGGGGAATGTGGCACGGCAAGGCTTAGAGTAGAATGCTGCCCTCCATGGTATGTAATCTTCAGGGCTTTACTACTGCTACTCACTGGCCAAAGTGTTCTCATAGAACCTTTTCTGCCAAGTACTTGGGGAGCCTTTGGTAATTTATTTTTTTTATAGGGCTATACTTGTTATTGCTTAGCACCTAAAAAATGGAAATAACGAATTGGAAAACTATCAGCCAGCCTAGTGTGGTGGTTTTCAAACTCTATTCCATGAAGCTGCCACAGGAGAGTCACCAAGGAAGACCAGTGTGGTGAATTTCAGCACAACTTTTATCTATTTTATATATTGGAATTCCATGTAAGATTTTATTTGCAAAAAACAGCTTCACGGTCCCCTTCCTGCCAAAGTTTGGAAACCAGTGGTGTAATTGGAAGAGCCCTATTTCAGGAAGTTTTAGCACCAGCTCTCTTGTGAGGTAGTTGAAAAAACATTGGAAGAAAGAGAGAATTTGATTGGATAATTTCTATGGTTTCTTCTAGCTCCCAAATAGTATAATTTAAAGATCTGATATCAAGACCATAACCAGACTTGAATTTACTTTTTTCAGGGAAAGGTAAAAAATGTGTCAGAAAGAATTTCAGGTATTAGTCATTTTTGGAAGTGACCATGACATTTCCCAACACTCTGGCCTGACTTTGAGTGTGTTTTGTTTGGCTTATAGTAGGCATGGCTAGTGTGGTCTTGTCCTAGAAGAATCCTGGTGCTTTGAGCCCCTAATCTGACCTCTAGGGTTATTGTCCTCTTGCCTTTGGTGGCTGGCACAAAGACATCATCTGTTTATTGTTATCAGTGAGGTCATGTGACGTTGTGAGCAGATGGCCCTGGTGAAACCTTGACTTTGCAGGTCTTGTCCTATAAACACGACCAACCATTTGTTACATATGATTAAAATATCACTAACAAGGGTAATTTCACATGCTTTTTGGCGAATGTGGTTAGCAGGATGTGACATGACACAGCACTACCTTCTTCCTCCATGTGCCATCTCCCTTGAGGCCTTGTCTCCCCTGCTCACCCCCGTCTCACCCATGCCCTGGATTGCCTTCCAGCTCACCTGCTCCAGATGGGCGGCACAGTGGGAGGACACTGGCAAAGGCAGATGTGTTTATTTTCCGGAGACAAAATGTTTTGCTGCCACAGATGGCAGTGCCTTCGAGCAAATGGCAGCCTTTGACACCACTGCCACACGGCCTGGGCATCTTGACAGACAGAGCTGGCTTATTTTTGGTGATGGGGAAATTGAAAAAAAAAAAAATCAAGATGTTCATCTTGAAACTTATGGAATTTCAGTGCAAGCAGCAGTTCTTTTAGACCTGGAGAACAGTTCTTTCCCACCAGATCTCAGTCAGCTAGTCAGCTAACTAGATTTTTCATGATGGGCCAAGAGTTATATGTCTGTTAATTATTCGTTTCCTAGCCCGAATAGGACGTACAGTAAAAACTGAAAACATGCGGCTACATTGAGATGGATATTCAGTGGTACTGTAAAACACATGTGCGTCCCAGGTCACATCTCACAGGAGTCTCTTAGGATTGGAGGTGTCTCATGTCTGCCCCGTTGGAGATAACGCTGTTCTATTTTTAGTGGTCATTTTGACAGATATGCCTTCAAGTTGAGATGTCTTAATTAATATAACAACACTTTGTGCTTATAGTGTTTTCCTACCAAGAAGAATAAGAATTCTGACAGCTGCCCTTTAAAGCAGTTTGCTTATACAGTCATTAGGGCTTGACTAAGTCCATTAGGAAGACAAAGACTTGGATGTTGAATCTTTGTACTTACTCATCTTCTAAGAAAAGAATGGCTTAAGAAGATCCTTCTTTGAAAGTTACTGGCTTTATCAGGAATCCTTTTTTTTTTTTTTTTTTTTTTAAATATGTGCTGTTTTTCCCAGCCCTAGTGCTGATAGAGTTAGGAGCTTGCAGGTGTAAAGTCCTCCTCCCTCCCCCTCGCCATCTCTCTCCAGGGGGTTTTATGTGAGAAGGTGTTGCTTTCTCACTCAGAGAGCATATATGTGCTACCCTGTTGGATGCCTGCTGTGAGCAGAGAGAACCCCTGTTCGGGTTGAATGGAATGAGCTTATTGGGTAGCTGGGATTGTGCAACCCCATAATGTCAACTTTTCACTTAAAGCGTCTTTCCTACCCACAATGGGGTTGAAGGTAATTGGTCTAAATTCATACTGTTTTGAAACTTGTATACTGAAAATTATGCGATTTCCTATTAAGGCCTGGTTTAAGCCAGGAGCAGCAGAGTACTCTATCTGCTTAGTAAAAACATGCTTTTATTTTGAAAATGTTTACCATTAGAAGTACAGGTTTACCCTACCTTTTAGGATTGCTTTAAATCTGGTCTGTGTGGGCATTCCCTCACACATACTCACAGATACAAATAGACATATACTCTGATGTCTTGATGCCTCTTCCTGTGCACCCCGTCCCCCCAACCACCCACAGTCCCTAATGCCTTTGTTTTTTGTTTTGTTTTTTTTTTTAATTTTAATTCCAGTATAGTTAACATACAGTGTTATATTAGTTTCAGGTATACAATGTATGATCTCTTTTTTTATCCTGGCCCAGGATCATGCAGGCATATGAATTCAGGGGCTGATCCCACAAATTCCGTGGGGTTTTCCTGTACTCTCCCCAAAACCAGTTATCTAAAGTGAAAGACAGTGGGAAGTTTTTTTTTTTTTTTAAGATTTTATTTATTTCAGAGAGAAAGCACACACAAGTGGGGGTGGGGGTAAAGGGAGAAGCAGACTCCCCGCTGAGCAGGGAGCCCCACGTGGGGCTTGATCCCAGGACCCTGAGATCATGACCTGAGCCGAAGGCAAACACTTAACTGACTGAGCTACCCAGGCACCCTGGACAGTGGGAAGTTTTTGAAGGGGGAAGGAGTTCACCGTTCTGTTTTTTAACCTAGGAGATAGTTACATGTATACTCATTTTATTCATTAAGCTATGGTGTATATTTTATGTACCTTTATATGTATGTGTTACTTCACAAAAAAAAGTTTAAGCAAATAAAAAGAAGGGTAAAAGGGCAAGAAAGCATAACACATTTTTTGAAAAGTTGAAGAAAATAAATTTGTTCAGATTTACCATTGCTTTGGAGAGTAGACCATAGAGCAAATAGGATTGATTAGTTTGGAAAGAAAAAAGGCAGGGAGAGGAAATCTGAGTCTTTATAAACTGAAGTAACCTGCCAAAACTCTGCATTGTCTTTCTGATGCCTCCTCATGTGTGCAGTTGTTTATAGCTGAGAAGTTCCACAGGTGCTGATGGTCATCTGTTCAGTAAATCTACGGCCTGCATTGTCCTTGGGGCTGAGGAAACAGGTGCAGAGCTCAGTGAGTGCCTTTAGCTGGAGAAATTGCACTGCAGAGTGACAAGTGCCACAGTGGCCATACAGATAGATAGATGCTCTGGAAACAGAACCTAACCTGAGTCTAAAAAGAACCAGCTGTCATTAAGGCAAAGGTGAAGCAAAAAAGAAAACCAGAAGCACAGATCAGAGACGTGTGTTAGAGTGTGTTAAGTTAGGCACAGGGGTTTTCTAATGATGTTTGGAGCGGGGACGAATAGTTCTCTAAGTCTCCTACTCCTAATATTTTAGCGTTTTAACCAGTTGGATACTGTATATAAATTAGGGCTCCACTGATTGAAAAACAAATATAAATACATAACTCTATATGGTTTTTACTATGTATTCTACATATATAAAATTCACAATCTAAATAGTTTGTTAAATATAGCTGAGATTTTTAGGGGAACGGAAGAGATTGAAACGAGAGAGGTAGTCCATGTTATGAAGACTTTGATGAAAAAATGCTAAAGCAGTGGAACTCTCTGGAAGCTTGTTGACTAGGAGGGGGTTAACATGATCAGATGAGATTTGGTTAGACCATTGGCTCCTCTTTGATGAAGTGTTTGGGGAAAGAAAAGAGAAGCAGGGAGACCAATGAGGAGCTTCCATGTCAATTGAAGAGGTAAGAGTAACTTGCGTTGAACCTTGGCTACGAATGGGGAGCACTGTGTTCTAATAGAAGGGCTCCTAAACACTCTTCTCCCCAGAATTTCCTTAGTATTCTATATCTGGTTGCTGTGGACATCCAGAAACATACACAATCGTGTATAGTCCTAAATAGTCTTTCCCGGCAGACTTATTTATTAACTCAGGAAGGTGAATCAGCTCTGATGTTCAATGTCCATAGGTATTCATGGGCGTGCTTAGCATGTGCAACCCGATATCTGCCTTGTAGTGTACAAAGCATGGCTTCTGCACTTGAATTTTTGAGAACTAACTTAACAGTATATGGAATCTTAAATTTTCCCTGGAAACTGCCAGCTCATGAAAAAATTCAAGTGGCCTTGTCGCAGACATGGTGTTGTTGGTTTTACCATTGCACAATCAGCAATTTTATTTTGATGTTATTTGGGAGAAAGCAGTATTTTTGATTAGCAAGTAAAATTAATGTAGAAAACAAATACCGTGTTAACTAGTTGGTATAATAAGGCATCTGTGCCATGTTGCATTTCAACTCATTAAATTTCTAAACTTCTAATTACGATAAGATTACAACTTTAATAGGAGAACTGTTCAAACTTGGGGTTAGTGATGGCTTTAGAGAAGTAAAATTTACAGAAATTTTGGAATTATTGAAGGAGAACTTTAAAATCTAGTTTTGCTAAAAATTGAAATATGCACAATGTTCAATTTTTTTGCTCCTAAAATTCAGATTCAGTTGACATTTATTGGGCACCTACCACTTACTGGGTCTTCTTTCAGAAACTTGAACACAGAATAGCACTGTTTGTTCCTCACAGCTGTCGGGTAGGCAATACCATCCCCATATTCGGATGGGGCACTTGAGGCTCCAGGGCCAAATGACTATCTCAAGTAACAAATGTAAAGTGATAAAGCCACATTTGATCTCGTGTCTTCATTGCTTTTTTCACAAAAATACATCTCTGTCTGAGACTTATAGCATTTAAAATCATAGTTTATTCAAATAATAATTTAAAACATGTTTGCTTTTAAAGTTTAAAACGTTGGTTGTAATTGCAGTAACATTGCTGAACTTAAGTTCAGGAACTCAGCCAATGTAAGAATTGTTGCCAATGTGTTAAGCAAAACATTTGACGTGAGCTCATCATTGTAAAGGAAAGTGAGGACAGTTCTTGTATTCTGATGATTTCACATCTGCCAGCATCAAACAGGTACACCAAATAGACTTTCAGAGAAGGACCTACGGCGGAGAAAAGAAAAAGGAAAATCTTGGTTAGACAGTCTCATTTTCAGGGTAATGCTTTTGTTTTGTCTTGGGCCTCTAAAAATCAAAGGTTTGCTTGTTTCTGTATTTCTCAAATGAGTGTGGGAATCTATAAATATGGGCCACTTTGTTTTTTAGTGCTACAAGATAAATGTATCCGAAACAGAGAAAAGGCAAATCAGGCAGTCAGTTTAATTTAACTTCCTTGTTGTGAAGCTCAGTATAGTAGTCTGATCGGTTTAAACTCCTAGTTTTTTTCAGAGGATTAGGAGGAAACTCTTTCCAACTTCCAACTTCATACCTCCTTTTTTTCCCCCACTCTAAGTGGAAACACTGGATAACAGAGCTGGTCCCAGCTTGTGATCATAAAAGAAAGTCCAGTTTCTTCTCAGCTCCCCAGAACGTCTCTCTTAAACTTAGCAGTGCACGGTCTTCGAGATCGGCTTCTGCTTCATCGTTGCCTTCCACTGTTGACCTGCCTCATCCTTGTCACACTGGCTTTCTCTACTTCATGCCCAGTCACTCGTACTCCCCAGCCTGCTGTGTGTTCTTTCTCGTCTCTCTGCTTTTGCTGACCCTGCCACTTTACCAGTCATTCATGCCCGAATGTACTTTCACGTCTCCAAATGGCTAACTTTTAATTGCTGGTTAAGAATCAGTTCAGCATTTTCAGGGAAACTTTCTCTGTACTACTCCCCCCCCCCCCCCCCCCCGCCAAACACACACACACGTCACCCTCAACTTTGTGGTCTCATGGCAACCTAGGAATAGCTCTGCCAGTGTCCTGTTGTAATTGTTCACTATCTTTCTTCCACATGCAAACACGGGAATGAGTGTTTGTGGAAATGAAACCTCCTAACCGGCTCGTTCTTCATGCAGACTCTTAACATGGGTTGTACACTCTTTTCTCTTTCCAGAAGCCTCTGGACAGCTCTACTTAAGCTCGTGATCCAAATGAGTTTTTTACATTTGCTCTACCGTCTTTCCCCTTATTGAGAGCCTTAACTCCTCTTTCTCCCTCATCTTCTATTCTTCTAGTTATTAATTCCTGTCAATTCTACCTTCTATAAATATGTCTCATATTCCATTTCTCCCCTTCCATCCCTACTGCTTCTGCAGTGTCCTATGACATGAAAAAAGCTTGACTCAGCAGGCGAATAGGAGTGATTTTCACTGGCTCCTCTTTGGTTTACATGGTGAGGTTCATATTCTTTAGGAAGCCAGTGACCGTATCATCCCAGTTCCTCTGCTTCCTTCTGAAATCACCTAATTCACTAGGTGTACATGTTCCCATATTCACCAGCATCCATAGGAAATGCTAAGTAGCGTCTATTGAATTTAAAGTCAGTAGAGCATGTAACTCTTGATCTTGGTGTTATGAGTTCGAGCCCCATGTTGGGTGTAGAGATTACTTTAAAAAGTAAAATCTTTTAAAAATAATAATAAAATAAAATATAGTCCCATTTTAAATGCAAAAGTGAAGTTGATTGGGGTATCTGCCCATTTCATAATTACCCTATGTTCTGGTCTCAGCTCTTGCAGGATTTGGTTGAAGCCTTTTATAAATTGTGTACATTTATACTTAAAGCATAATTACCATTATTATTTAGAACAGGAGATTAATGGGTTTCCTTAAAAAGGACTGTGTTGGAGAGGTTTAAAGTCAGAATACAGATGCCCTATATTGTTTAGGTGCTAGGGAAAGCTGTTCTTCCCCAGCCCCGTCTATAGAACCACAGCCTTGTAGAGCTAGAAAAGGTACATAGGTTGTGAAGACAGTTGGAAGTTGCTCTGTGTTTTTTTTAAGTGTTTAATGTGTTTAAAAAATCTCTGTGTTTTTTTTAAGTGTTTGATATAATGAACATTGCAATTCTAATATAGGTACAAAGTCCTTTAAAAATTAAAATTAAAAATTAAAATTAATTAAAAATTGACATTGAAATTTTAAATTTATTTATTAGAGGGGGGGAGCATAGGCGTGTTGGGGGGAGGGGCAGAGGGAGAGAGAGAAAATCTCAAGCAGACTCCCCACTGAGCACGGAGCCAGAGGCAGGAACCCTGAGATCTTGACTGGAGCTGAAATCAAGAGTTGGACATTCAGCCGACTGAGCCACCCAAGTGCTCTGACATTGAAATTTTAAAATTATGCCATCAAACCCATGCAAAGCAGGTAGCTAGTAAATGCTGTTGATTATTGGAAACAAGCTCTTGATTCAGAGTTCAGAGCATCAGTATAAGGAAATGATAACTGATCCATTTGTTTATTAATTTGTAAAATTGGGCATTGGCAAAGCAGTATGGTATTGGTATCTGCTTCTCACCACAGGTATTTATTGAGTACTTACTACATATTTTATATAGTTTTAGACCCTTTGGGGGAGTCATGTGGTCTGATATTAAACCTGCCCTTTTAAAACTTAAAATATTGGTCATGTAAGATGTGGTAAATGAAACAGAGAACAATAGATGCTATATGCAAAATAGTATATCCTGAAATATTTGAGTGTTAAGCTGACATTTACATATTGAATCATATTTTCACACTAATTTCCATTTTGTGGAGGCAGCATGGTTTCCTAGAAAAGCACACAGGACTTGGAATCAGAAGCCTAAATACTGGTCCTGACACTAATTAGCTCTGTGGCTTAGGGCACATCACTGTCCCTTCTTTGAACTTGAGGCCCCACATTTGTAAAAGGGATGTTGGATAAACTAGTTGAGCTTTCTTCTAATTCTGTAAACTGCATTTTTGTGAAATACTCTCAGTGCCAAAAGATGGGATTTTAGGAAGCTTTGACAGTCAGCTGGGGTAAAACAAATAGCATGCACTGTCCCTTCAAAGCCCAGTCTCTGTTTAGTGTATTTAGAAGTCTACTTATTAAAGCACTGTCATCACTAGACAGACTCCTTTGTCCTATTGGTGGTTCTGCATCTCCTTCCAGATTACTCTAGGAATGGAAGTATGCTTCACACGCTGCTTAACGTTCCAAGGTACAGCACAGTGCAAAAGAAACCGCACCTCCAAAGCACCTCACTCCTAGTGACATCGTCCTATTCAATTAGAGGTGGCAAAGGCTGGCCTGACTCCAAAGGAAGACTGTCAATTCCTCTCTTTTTCTGTGTCCACGCTCGGCGGGATGCTTCCTCACGCCCACCTCTCTCCCCCTTGCTGTGACTTTGGCTTCCGCCAGATGTCACACCGCTGCTTGTCACCGCCCAGACTCTCGTCGCTGATTTTGTTGTTTCAGTGTATTTATCACAACTGTTCTCTTCAGCTGTAAAATTTATGGAATTTCACACTCTTCTTAATCACTACAGTGTTTCTTTTTCATGAGAGAGGGAATATACAAGGAGTTGTATGTACAAGGGTTGGAGGGGGGGAAACGCTCCACCTAACTTGAGGAAAGTTTATATCTGTGTACCATCGCACGCCCAAATACACAAAGTGGAACTGAGCTCAGTTGTACAGGGCACAGGTATTAGGAAGTCCATTTCAATCCTAGGGAGAAGTGTGCAAGAGATGTGCTTATTGGCTAATTTCCCGGGCTTAAATTTTATCCCTTTTCTCAACCAAAAAAGGGGGTCTTTTGGTTGGTTCTTAGTGGGACATCTCGATATTATTATCTAGTCAGATCTGTTAATAATACAGTCAGATCCTAAAAGTGCTAGTTGTGATGGTGATTATGGTGATAATAACTAATCTGTATTATTACTGTGTAACAGGCATTTGCATTGGACACTTTACATTTACTGTTATTATCCCTGTTGTATAGATGAAGAAATCTCAAAATGACTTAAAGCTCTCCACTTTAAAATAACCTTATGTCATGTATTGGCGGGGGTGCAGAAGAGGGAGAGAGTGAATCTTAAGCAGGCTCCTCACCCAGTGTGGAGCCAGTCGCTAGGCTTGATCTCACAACCCTGAGATCATGACCTGGGCTGAAATCAAGAGTCAGACACTTAACCGACTGAGCCACCCAGGCGCCTCCCGTGTATTTTTTTAAGATTTTATTTATTTATGTGAGAATGAGAGAGCATGAGCAGGGGGAGGGGCGGAGGGAGAAGAGTAAGTAGACTTCCTGCTGAGCAGAGAGCCCGACGCTACGGGCTCAATCCCAGGACCCTGTGATCATGACCTGAACTGAAGTCAAAAGTCAGATGCTTAGCCAACTGAGCCACCCAGGCTCCCCATTGTGTATTTTTTTTTTAAGGGAGGAAAAGATAGCACATTTGTCATTTGTCTAGCGTTGCCCACCCCCCACTTGTAAAAAGAGGCGAAATTTTGGTGGTACCTTGTTTTAGAAGCTAAAATTCATTTTACGGTACCAGGGTGGTTCATTTAAATTTTTTCTTTGTCTATCAATTAGATACAACTTTAAGCATTTTGCACTGCAAACCGTTGATGGTGATCGTCAAGGCTCTTGGGCAGAGAGTGTCTCATCTAAATGTTTGGATTCATTTATTGGTCATCTGGACGTTTAGGTTAGTTCAAAATTATATATAATATTCAGTCGTAGCCTTTGTTGTGAAGGATCTTGACATACAAGATACAGTTCCTTGCCTTGGGGACCTCATAACTTTGTTTCATTACCTAGACTTGCTATCTAAATAATTAGAATAATGGTGGCAACCAAAGACTAGGATTATATCATGCACAGAACAAAGATTACTTTGTAAAGAATAGAGATTTCCTAGCAAATCTGTGATGATTGATTAGTGTTCCCATTACACCGGAATAATTGGCGGATTCTCACAGGGAATGCTGATCGTGGGATAGAATGGGACTGATGAAAAAGTAGCTAGAAAGTGAGGCCTGGCACTCAGGTGGACATATCTATAGTGACAGAAACAGCATGAAAATACTTAATAAATAAGTAAATGGTATTTACTCTCCCAAGTCTGCATGTAGGGTTTGTTTTTGTTTTTATATTTTCAGGCTTCCGGAAAATCTCTAGGTCTCCAGGCCTGTGATCAATCTCAAGATAGGTTAGGGTAGGCTGACTGAAGTGGATGTGCTCTAAGTTAGGATGCTTATGAATGTCTTTGACAGTGAATACAATCACCTTAAGGCCCCTGAAAAGCATCTGGGAGGGGGAGAGGACGAAACTATCATTTACTGCGTTTCTCCCGTGTGTCAGGCAGTGTGCTAGGCACTTGTTATTATTGTCCTTCCATGTCCCTTTATGAAGACATATATGAGGAATTACATTTCGGTGCTAGGAGTAGGTGGGCTTCTCCTGAGTACTTGCCCTGTGTATTTCATGGGCACTGTGAACTTCATAGGTGATTGTTTCTCTAGTAATAATTTTAGCATTTATCGAGTCTTTACTGTGTCTTAGGCACTATGCTTTTGTTTATATGCATTATCTCTTTGAATCTTCACTGTAGCTCTTTTGTGTAGGTATTAGCCCATGTTTTTAATGGGAACATTAAAATTCAGCGAAGTTAAGTCACTAGCTTTTCTAAGGCCACGCATTAGTAAGATAGCCAGATTTCGAACTCAAGTCTAAGTGCATAGTGTAACCCAGCTTTTTTTCCTCTAAGATACTTATTTATGCTTTTATTCTCCCTTCATTCAATTCTAAATGCCTGACCAGTAGCCTCAATTTTTCTGTACTTAGCAACCCATGTCTAAAGGGAGGTAGAAAGGGAAGGACCTAGGAGTCTAGCAAGAAGCAACAATGTGTGGGCATTCAGAGAGATGCTGGCAGTCTATTTAAACTTGAGTGAATTCTTGGAAGTAGAACCTATTACTTTCTGACATTTGTTTAGTAATTTTCCTCATCTTGTGGCACTAGGCATTAGCCACATCTAAATTAAAATGTGTAATGCTTTCTGGTATGATCATTACTCAATCAGCAAATATTTATTGAGCATATACTATATTGCTTGTATATCGTTGAACAAACCATACATAATCCTGCCTTCATGGAGCTTATAATTGGCATAAATATTTGAATAGCTGGGTTGTAGCTTACACATAAGTATTTCCCTAAACACACCACCAGCAGTCACACATGTGTATGAGGTCAGGATAGCACAAAATTGAAGGGCTTGGAATTTGTCTCATTCCTGGAAAGTGGTAAGGAATCAAGAATATGAGGGACTGTAACAGTCAAGAAACCCACAACTATGGCTTTGTCACTTTGAACACCAAGATTCTGAGAGGAGCAGGAGTGACAGTATACAAGACTTTATTCGAAATTTTAAAAAACTAGTGTGAGCCAGAGACCTCTGATGGAGCATTGTCAGAATTTCAGAAACTGCAAGTTGTTACACAGATGTATTGATTTAATTAGTCTAGATAACACCATTTATTTATGCTGGAGCATCTCACACTTGCAAAAGTCGGTAATTCGAAGTCACACAATAATTTGTGAGTTATCTTCTCTACCCCGTGTTGTGGCTTCTGAATACCGACTTTGATGAGTGCGTGTATCAGATGCTTCAGCATAAATAAATGATATTATATAGACCAGTTAAGTAATACAGTTTGCTTTTGAAGTTCCACTGATACAGTTTCATGTAAAATCTTTTGGTGGTGGCTCTTAAAATCACGTGTTTTAAACACAGAGTAATCTCATAGTGTAGACAAGATCTTCACTGGAGACAGAACGTATCTGGGTTGCTTAGATTTCTTGGGGTAGCTGAGTGGATCCTTAACTTACCTTTCCAACTTGATAAAATTGTTCTGGTTGACCATACAGTGGGTATTTTGGCCCGTGAACAAAGAATAGTAGAGTTAACCTCTTAGCAAAAAGACGAACTTTTTTGGTGATAGGTAAGAGACTTTGTTATGAAATCTCTTAGGGAAGAAAACCAGCTAGAATCCCCATCTCTGCCATCTCTGTCTCCCCCACCGCCCCTTGTTCTTCTTTCTGTTTCTTTTTTGCTACTCCACTTTTAACAACAACAACACGAAGGTATTCTATGTCTGCCTGATTTTACCAGTACTGTTTTCACACTTAGAAAAAAATTCTGTTAGGTATACATTTTTATCTTTAGCTAATTTAAACGGTTTTGTCTTTGTCGTTTAAAGTGATAAGCTATCAAAGAGAGACTGGGGTATGGCTAATATTCTAGGAAATTTAGGTAGCATCTTTTCTTCCAGAGTTTCGGATGCTCACCTCTCTTATTTTTTCTCACCATACTCCCTGGAAGATAGAAAGGGGAAGGATTGGGGCGCCTGGGTGGCACAGCGGTTAAGCGTCTGCCTTCGGCTCAGGGCGTGATCCCGGCGTTCTGGGATCGAGCCCCACATCAGGCTCCTCCGCTATGAGCCTGCTTCTTCCTCTCCCACTCCCCCTGCTTGTGTTCCTCTCTCGCTGGCTGTCTCTATCTCTGTCAAATAAATAAATAAAATCTTTAAAAAAAAAAAAGAAAGGGGAAGGATTAATTAACCCAGTTTTACACATAAGGAAACAGAAGCTCATAGGGGTTAAGTGTCTTGCCTAAGGCCAGACGTACTAAGAACATAGTTGCAGAATGTGGCAGAAAGTTCCAGAGCTTAGCAGAGTGCAGCACACTGCCCACCGGAAATGTGACAGGCGGGTAATTACTTTCTCGGAAGACTTGACTACTGCTGGTCAGTTCTTCCTCCTCTCAGACCGCCCCCAGTTCTTCCTCCTCTCAGACCGCCCCCCATCTTATCCCGAAGGCAGAAACTTGTTTGCAGTTTAGGGCTACTCTGTAGTCTTTAGGAAATGTTACTAGGACAACTGGCTTGGAGTTCCAAGTAAGTATATAGTGTTTTCATGTGTTCTTCTAACATGAGTTTCTTCAAGCTTCCAAATGCCCATTTAATCATTGTTTGAAGAATGTGAGATGTCACTTTTAAGACCACTAGCTGTTATTACTTTATACTCTATAAAAGGGCATGTAAATATATTCAGTTTCATTTAATGTGCATTAATAGAATATATAAGTTTAAGGATGGGCACGTAACCTTAAGCAAGGCCTGCTCACTACCCACTGAGGCAAATGTAAGATGAAAAACACATTTTGCAGTGAAAAAGGAAGCCATGTGAAATGAGAGTCTCACCACTGATGCCTAGGGGCATAGACAGGCTGAATTTAACATGGTAAATGGCCCAGCTGGTTTCGAAAAAAGTAAGCATCCGTTTGGAGATGAAGAGCAAGGCAGACTTAGTCAAGGTTCTTTGTAAAAACTTGCATGTTTAGATTTGCTGGTAATACAAAGAAAGGACACCTGTTAATTATTTTATATTTGTCTCATTGATATAAATTACTTTTTAGTTATCTTAGGAGAGCCTTGTTATATGAGAAAAATGTTATTAGTATTTCACTTAAATCTACAGTTCTTCTAGTATTACTATGTTTCCACAGTTCTAGCGTATTTATGGACTTCCATTATTAGTGTCTGCACTAAAAGTTTAGTGATTTGAGGGGTGCTTGGCTGGCTCAGTTGAGTACAGCATGCAACTCTTGATCTAAGGGTTGTGAATTTGAGCTCTGCATTGAGTGTGGAGCCTACTTAAAATTAAAAGTTAAAAAAAAAACTTCAGTGATGTCACTTAAATTTTTGAGACCTACTCTCTTTCTGCACCCCAAGAGTTGTTTCTTTAATACTGGGGCATACGGTCTACCACTTGAGATTTTGGTCCAGGTGCCCAGACTGAACCTGTTTATTTTGGAAGATGTGGTTGGGGCTGCTGCTTTCTTTAGTCTATGGCCTGACACTCTCAGAACTGTGTTTGTTGGTTTCAGCAATCAGGAAAGACAGAAGAGCACCATGCTTTCTGCCTTTGAAATGCTTTTGTAACAAGTTCTTGTCCATAGGCATTAAGAAGAAAGCAGTTTTTTGGTTTGTCTTTTTTTTTTTAAACCTTTAAGTGCTCCCAATGCTCTTCTGTTCAGAGAAAGGAAGCCAACCTCCCTGATACCTCCTACCGCACTCTCGGACCTTTAGATTTCTCTCAATTTTTACTTTCATCATGATTTATTTAGCTGCTGCTGTTTTCTTACTCATCAAGAATTGGAACGTTCCCATTTGTCATGGAAAGAGTTGTTGGTGTTACTGCTTTGACCATGTCTTTCTTTTGTAGACCCCGTATCACGTCAACCTCCTCCTGGCTGGCTACGATGAGCATGAGGGTCCAGCTCTCTACTACATGGACTACCTGGCAGCCTTGGCCAAGGCTCCTTTTGCAGCCCACGGCTATGGTGCCTTCCTGACTCTCAGTATCCTGGACCGATACTATACACCAAGTAAGTTGTAGCACACTACAGGTAGGGAGTAGTAGCAGAGTCCCGTCCTCAGCTGCTTCCTGGGTTTGCACACCACCCCTCTGCTCCTGGTGGTCGGGACTTGAACAGATGATAGATCCTAGGTAGCACATCAGCTGCCTTGTGGAAGCTGCTCTCCCCCCATGCGTCAGGACGGTTATCGAAAGGCTAATAAGAGTCTCTTTTTTGCTAGACAAAGAGATACTCCGTATGTGCAGAACTGGGTTTTGTTTTGTTTTAAAGGGTGTTGGAAAGGGAAGAAGAAAGGGGGGGTAAACAGAAGGGGGAATGAACCATGAGAGACTATGGACTCTGGGAAACAAACTGAGGGCTTTAGAGGAGTGGGGGGTTTGAGATAGGCCGGTGATGGGTATTCAGGAGGGCACACATTGCATGGTGCACTGGGTGTTATACGCAAACAATGCATCATGGAACTTTACATCAAAAACTAGGGATGTACTGTATGGCGACTAACATAACATAATAAAAAATTATTATAAAAAAATACAGTGTGTTGGAGTAGTGAGTAAAACTAATTTTTCAGTTTTTTAACTCATTTTGCCCAGCCTAGATGCTTATTAGCATCTCAGCCATAAAGAGTGAGCAAGTAAACCAAGTGGTTTGTGCGTTTGTTTTGAGCTTGTGAGGATGAACAGGTCCCCAGCCTGACAACTGAGGATTTCTTTGCTTAAATGTTAAAGCTTTTGAAGGCCACGAGCCCTTCCCTTGGTTCTTATCACCCAATGGCTGCCCCTCCTGTAAGAAAAAGCTGGCTCTCTCCTTGCCTGTAAATTGTTAGCTTGGCAAAGCTTCCAGCGCAGGAATGCTTTTGTGGTAAGTTCTGTCTTTTGACTCCAATCCTAACCTTGATTTTCGCCACTGTGAGCAATAGGCACTTGGGCTTTTTCACATTTATAGGCTGTAGATGCAGCACAGATGGCCACTTCGCTCCCTAAATTCCGTTCTTCCCTGTCAGTGCGGGAAAAATCTGGCTTCTGCACTCTTTTTTGGTGCTGCCCTCTCCCTCAACCTTAGCCATGCCAGAGCTCTAGGCCACATCCTAAAAAGAATTAGCCTGGCCTCCTAATGACCGTTTCTTGGTTTGGCATCTGGCAGTACTACAGCTGGTTTGCCCACCAAAGTCACCACTAACCACCCCTGAAGCCTAACTGCATAATATGTCATCCCAGTTTGCCACGCTTGTGCACAGTTCCTTTGGCTCCGATTCTATGAGAGTCTCAGCCCTATCCCATGAATTCTCTCTCCATTGTTAAACGGAGACCCAGCTGGGAAAGTGAGGCTAAAACTCCGGCCCTGTCCTCCCTTTCCCTGACTTGCAGCTGGCTGGGGCAGATGGAACTGATTTAAGCCCTGGTCTAAAGGGGGGGAGGGTGCGGGTGCGGGTGCGTGTCAGGGTGAGGGGGATGGGCTATAAAAGAGGCAAGCCGCTGGACTTCTCTAGAGGCAGGCCTGGCCATGGGAGGCAGAATTCCGTCATGCTTACCCTTCTCTGTAGCAAATCAATTTGCGATGGCTAGTGGCTGCCAGAGCACTGGGTCTGGGGCACCTTCCACTGCATATGGAATAAGTTTGTTGCAAGCTAGAAGGCTAGGCATTTTTTTTGCCATTTCCGTTTGTGTAGCATACTGACCTGAAGAAGTTTGAAAGGTAAAAGTTGTGGCAGAGAGTTGGACTTAATGGCAACACCTTGAGTGCGTGGCCTCTGTTCTCTTTCAGCTATCTCTCGTGAGAGGGCAGTGGAGCTTCTTAGGAAATGTCTAGAGGAGGTGAGTAGCTCCCACAGGATCCCGAAAGGAATGTTTATCTCTGTCTGCCAGCATTGTTCCATTCCTCGGTTGCATTTTTTTCTGATCTTTGCCAGAAGGTGTAATAAATACCCACTAACCAGATGTGAAGTTGCTACCAGGGTTAGAGTTTGGTGGGTAACAAGCTTATTTGGTTTCTCTCATGGGTTTCCTTCCCATCAGTGTCAATTTTACAATTTAGTTACTTTTTACGGGGGCGGGGGGTTCGTCCAGGCTAGTGGTTCTCAGATTTTGGTGTGTATAATCTAGGGAATTTTTTGTTTGTTTGTTTATTTTTTTTAATTTTTTTAAAGGATTTTTTTTTTTTTTAACATTTTATTTACTTATTTGACAGACAGAGACAGCCAGCGAGAGAGGGAACACAAGCAGGGGGAGTGAGAGGGGAAGAAGCAGGCTTCCAGCGGAGGAGCCTGATGTGGGGCTCGATCCCAGGACTCTGGGATCACACCCTGAGCCTAAGGCAGACGTTTACCGGCTGTGCCACCTAGGCGCCCCTGTTTTTGTTTTTAAGTAGATTCATGACTATCCCACTCCCACCTCCACCCCTGATTCTTTTTTTTTTTTTCTTTTTTTAAAGATTTTATTTATTTATTTGACAGAGATAGAGACAGCCAGCGAGAGAGGGAACACAAACAGGGGGAGTGGGAGAGGAAGAAGCAGGCTCACAGCGGAGGAGCCTGATGTGGGGCTCGATCCCATAACACTGGGATCACGCCCTGAGCCGAAGGCAGACGCCCAACCGCTGTGCCACCCAGGTGCCCCTCCACCCCTGATTCTGATTGATTTGTCCGGTACAGAGCCGAGTGTTTACTTAGCAGTGTCAGCTGATGTTGCTACAGGTGGTAACTGTGATATATATACTTCAAGGACTATTGCTGCCCTAGACTTTATACCTGCTCTATTCTTGTGCCACTGGGAGTTGCCATGCTGTCTGCTCTCTCAGAGTGCGTTAGTTTGGAGAGAAAGCCTTCCCTGAGAATTCAGAAGGCCATGGAAAGCAGCTAGGAAAGCTTTAAGCAGAAAAGGAGAGTAGCCTTTAGTTTACGACACTAGGAACACGGACCCCACCCATTCCAGTACTAGTCCTAAGAGTCTTTGGCGTACGGATGGAGGAGGAGGAGGAAGAGAAAGCAGCTCCCTTAGGATTGTTAATTCTTTTGCTGTCTTTGTGGCCTAAGGATGACCCCGAATTTGTGGTCTAGTGAGAGAGTAGGAGGGTAGGAGCGTTGGCCATAATGTCAATTTGCCTCTTATACAATCCTTCATTTTCAGTCCACAGTGCCCCCTCCTTCTTGTTTACGAACCCCCTTTCCAAAGCAGAAGCTGAGAATAGACTCATGTGCTCTCCTTAACCATTCATCTGAGAGACCGTATTAGTCCAGCAGTCGTAAGTGTTTAAAGGGCCGCTAGGGAGAAGGCACTGGCATATCAAGTGCTCTGAGACTTTATTCACTGTGGACCCTAAGGATGACCATTTTAGAAACTCACATTTCCTTATTGTCACCTTTTCTTGATTTTGGAGCTTGTTTCTGGATATAGGAGTCATTGGCTAGAGGGGACTCAGGAAATGGTAGGTTGTTGACGCCCAGTCCTCAGCTGTAAAGGAGATGGGAAATATGGGAGGGCGGACTCATGCCTGGGGAGGTGGACATCTCTGACATATGCTCCTAAGGGACCAAGTAGAGAGCTTTATGCCTTCTCTCTGAAGACTAAGTCCAGGAAGGGTGGCCACAGAAGCATAGACTTCCTCCCAACTATGTTCCTCAGTAGTCTCTAGCCAGGTTAGTGAGGGCTGTCTGCTTCCATGCACGTAGACCACAGCTCCTTTGGAACAGCCTCTCAAGCAGAGACTCTTAAGAGAGTGCAGAGATGTTATTTTAATCATAGGTCAGCTTGGATTGCAGGAGTCAGAAGCAGGGGTTGTTCCAAGAGCAGTTCTACCAATGTCCTTCCCACCATGCCTCTAGCTACACACACCCAGGCCTTATATAATATCGGGGGGCCGAGGGTGACTGGAGCAAATTCTTGGGACGTAGGAGTACATTGCTTTGGTCCAAAGCTTATTCCTAGGGCAATCACTCCTTTGTTGGCTTACTACCTTGAGACATTTTAAAAAAGAAGTCTGTGTTTATCAGACTGATGGGTAGCAGACTGTGGGGAATAGAACCTTGACTTGTCTTATTCTTTCATCAGCTGACTGACTAGAGACGAGCTCCCAGCTGCATCTCCCAGTTCTTGCTCACTGCCCCCCAGCCTCCAGCTGCAGTCTGGGCTTTCTTCAGTGTCTGACTACTGACTGCCCCCTGTAGAATATAAGCGCCACAAAAGCAGGGATTTTTATCTGCGTGTATGCCCAGTGCCTCAAAGAGCCCTGCCCATAGTTAGTGCTCAGTAAATACTTTTTGACTGATTTTCTTCATGTCTCTCTGCAGCTCCAGAAACGCTTCATCCTGAATCTGCCAACTTTCAGCGTTCGAATCATTGACAAAAATGGCATCCATGACCTGGACAACATTTCCTTCCCTAAACAGGGCTCCTAACCTTATGCCGTCCCTCCCACTTGCCAGGGAACTTTTTTTGATGTGCTCCTTCATCTTTTTCTACTCTTTTGACGTGCATCCTTGACAGATGGTTAATTCAGAATAAAGCTGAATCTGGATAAATTGAGCTCTCTGGTTTGAGTCTCAGTTTACCTAATATCACCTCAGGACAGAAATGAAGAAAGGATTTTCTGCATTGGACTTTTTCTAGGACTGTTCTTCCTTCTGCCCCTTTCCCTTCATTAATGCTCTAATTGCCCTTTAGCAGCTGACAGCCCTCCATTCTGTTTCACTGCCCAGCTTCCTTCCCATTTGGCTCTTTTCTATATCTTGCTCACTAATGCGTCATTCCCCTAAAGCAGTGGTTCTTTTTGCCCCTAAGCTTAATATTTTAAAAATTAATTTGAATAGGTGATACATACACTTAGTAAAAAATGCAAATGATACAAAGTAAAATATTACATAGTAAAAAAAATTACAAAGTAAAAGAAATTATAAAGTAATTACATAGTAAAAAATATTTCTCCTTTCCCTGTAGTTTGATCACCTGCTTCCCTTCCCAGAGGAAACTTCAGCTGCTAATTTCTTATCTGTCCTTTAAGATCTGGGTTATTCCTGTATAATGCATGCACGCACACACACACACATATCCCTACTTAAAAATGTTTTTAAATGTTCTGCATATTATTTTTTTCATTTAACACTATACTGAAGATTGTTCTGTATCAGTATATATTACCCACAGCTACCTTATTCTTGTTGACAGTTGTGTAATATTCTATTAAATTGATGTACTATAGGCAGTTAACCAGGTATCTGTTTGACTTCCTAATCTAGCTTTTTGGGAATGAATAATGTAGATGAGTTTTGATTAGTGCACTGAAACAGTGGTTCCTAACTGGATGTTTGTATCAGAATCACCTGGGGAGTTTTCTTTTTTTGGGTACACGGTTAGGCTCTACTCCCAGATTCTTTTTTTTTTTAAGATTTTATTCTTTTATTCATTTATTTGAGAGAGAACACAGGTGGGGGGAGGGGCAGAGGGAGAGGGAGAGGGAGAAGCAGACTCCCTGCTGAGCAGGTGGGGCTCAATCCCAGGACCCCAGGATCATGACCAGAGCCGAAGGTAGATGCTTAACCACCCAGGCACCCCTCACTCCCAGATTCTAACCAAGTAGGTTTGGGGCCTAGACATGGGAATATTTTTTAAAGCTTCCCAAGTAATTCTTATCTTCAACCACGATAGAGAACTGCTGGGTGGAAGTTTCTTTAGAGTAGTCCTCAAACTTGAGCCTGGAGGGCTTATTCTCACACAGCTTGCTGGGTCCTACCCCTATAGTTTCTACATGTTTGGGGTGTGGCCTGAGATCTTACATTTCTAACATTTCCAGTCGATGGTGCTGCTGCTGGTCCAGCAACCACACTTCAAACCCCATTTGGTCTTAAACTAAGATAAGGCCTACTTTATCCAGTTCTGTGCTACTCTTAATACCAGATATGGATAGGGTTTTTTTGTTTATCTGAAGTAAAATACCATCTCGCTAAGATGCTATCTACAGATTAGAACATTTGTACTGACAGTATTAACATTAGATTAGAATGTTATACACTTTTTGATACACCAGTGGTAAATGCTTTATACCTTAAGAAGGAAGTTAATCATTGGATAAATGGGGAAAAAGAGATGATTCATATCACCGCAGCCGGCTCAGCCTCTAGTACCACTATGAATATGCAGGGGTTTGGGCTTTTGGCTGGATTCCCGAGTCTTTTTCTAGGGCATCTATTTTTAAAGCTCCACAGGTGATTCTGATGTGGAGTACCACTATAAAATACAGGCGGTCCTGTGTCCTGGTTTGTCCGTCTGTGAAATGGTTAGAATTGTATCTATTCCATGGGGGATAGTTACGAGGATTCCATGAGGTAATGTACAGCATTTGGAACAGGGCCTGGCCTGCCCATGCGCTCAGTAAGTATATAATTGTTGGTAAACTTGATATTTTGTACCCACACCTCACCAGGAATGAAATGGTTCTCTGCATCTGCACGGTAAGTGTCTCCAGGGCAGTCTAGGTAAGCCCACCATCCCACCCTGATTCCCAGTCTCTTTTCTCCAACCCAGATCTCTTTCCTGGGCTCCAGAGCAGCTTTTTCCTAAGTAGCTCACCTTCCAGCCATAGGGACATCAAATATCATGTCTAACGCTTAGCTTTACCATCTGCTCCCTCCAGAACTCCTCTCTAGCATTTCATCTTAGATAATAACAGTCACCTAGCTCCCAAGTACCCAAGCCAGAAACCTAGGCATCTTTTTTTTTTTTTTTTTTAAGGTAATCTTTGTACACAATGTGGGGCTTGAACTCATAACCCTGAGATCAAGGATCAGATGTTCTACCAGTTGGGCCACACAGATGCCCTGGCACCACTTATTTTTAATAAACTTAATTTAATGGGTGCCTGGATGGCTTAGTCGGTTAAGCATCTGCCTTCAGCTCTGGTCGTGGTCCTGGGGTCAAGTCCTGCATCGGGCTCCCTGGGAGCCTGCTTCTCTCTCTGCCTCTCTCTCTCTCTCTCATGAATAAATAAAATCTAAAGTAAAACAAATTTGGTTTTACAGAAAAGTTGCAAAGATAATACAGAGTTTCCTTATACCTCTCACATGGTTTCCCCTTAGGTTAACCTCTTACATAGCCACTCTGCATTTGTCAAAACTAAGAAACCATCATTGTTTGGTACATTAGTATTAACTAAACTCCAGCTTTTATTCAGCTTTTACATTTTCCCACTAATGTCCTTTTTCTGTTCTGGAATATAGGCCAGGATACCACATTGTACTCAGCTAGGCACCATTTTTGGTGCCTTCTTTTTCTCCTACCTCACATAGTCACCAAGTTCTAACAGTTTTACTTCCTAAATGTCTTTTAGTAAAAATCTCTATCCCCAGTATTCTGATTTATCCCCCATCATTCTTTCCTGGACTATTTTAACAGCCTCCTACCTTCTCTACTTTTCATCTCTTTCCTCTCTAGTTCTTTCTCTGTACTCTACAAGTTTGATCATCCATACCTCTTTCACTTAAACTTTCTAATGGTTTTCCACTACTTACACCATAAAATCCAATTTTTTTTTTTTTAAGATTTCATTTATTTATTTGAGAGAAGAGTGAGAAAGGAGTGAGGGAAAGAAGAAGCAGACCCCCCCCCCCACTGAGCAGGGAGCACAATGTGGGGCTCAATCCCAGGACTCCAGGATCATGACCTGAGCAGAAGGCAGACGCCTGAGCCACCCAGGCGCCCTAAAATCCAGTTCTTTAGTTTGACATGCTAGGTATTTCATAATCCTCTCCCATGCTAGCTCCCCCATTTCCTTTCCCTCCTTTATACCTCGTAAAGCCCTTGATCCAAATGAATTTCTATGGACTCAGCATGCATTTATGACTTCACACCTCTATGTACCTACTAGAAGAAGGGTAAACATTGCTTTATGAAGCTTTTCTTACAGGTAATGTATTTGTGGGTGATCGAGTCATAATGTGGTACACTCTGATGTTTTCTAATCTGTTTTACCAGATTTTAATTTTATTTATTTATTTTTAAGATTTTATTCATTTGAGACAGAGAGAGAGCGTGAGCAGTGGGAGAGGCAGAAGGGGAGAGAGAAGCAGATTCCCTGCTGAGCCAGGAGCCAGATATGGGGCTTGATCCCACGACCCTGGGATCACGACCCGAGCCAAAGGCAGATGCTCAGCCATCTGAGCCACCCAGGTGCCCCTATTTTTAAATTTATTTTAAAGATATATCTATGAGAGAGAGAGAGCAGGGGGAGGGGCAGAGAGAATCTTTCAAGCAGACTCCCCACTGAGTGCGGGGGCTCAATCCCACAACCCATGAGATCACCACCTGAGCTGAAACCAAGAGTCAGACAACCAATTGACTGAGCCACTCAGGCACCCCCAGATTTTCTTTTTTGAATGCTATGCCCCTCTAAATTGACTTCCTGAAGTTTGAAAAACACTGGGAATTCGCTGATTCTTTAACACTCCTGCCCAAATTGCTCAGAAGGGTCTTCTGATTGGTTCCCATCTGCTTTTAGGTGATTAATACCCAGAAAACAGTCTATTCCTTCCCAGACCTGGGGTGAGAGGGGATAGATTGGAGGAGAGAACAGCTGGTTTCCCTCAGGGTAGGGAAGCTCAGCCCCAACTAGTGAAGAGGTTGGGGAAGCTGGCGGGGAACCTCTGAGCCGTGGAGGAGAGCGGTGAAATAGCTTGAGAAGTGCTTGGCTTCGCAGCTCAGGAACGGGCTGAGCCTGCTGTGCCCAAATCCCGGCTGACGCCTGAAGCCCGAAGTTCTTTCACTGTCTCCTCACCATGGCCCTTTGCCCAAAGCAGCAGCCATGCACAAGCAGGAGGAGGGCCGTTCTTGGGGTTCTAACTGACTGCTGCTCCCTCAGCTCCAGTGTGTGGGTTAGGGATATGTGTTTGACAGGAGAAAGGCCTGCCACTTAGCCTCACTCCCCTAACTTAAAGAGGTTTGAAAATGGGAAGGTGGTCAAAGGCTACTCTTACTCCTCCTGGAGCCCCATGAGCCTTTTTTTTTTTTTTTTTTTTTTTTTTAAGATTTTATTTATTTATGTGACAGAGAGACAGCCAGCGAGAGAGGGAACACAGCAGGGGGAGTGGGAGAGGAAGAAGCAGGCTCATAGCGGAAGAGCCTGATGTGGGACTCGATCCCGGATCGCCAGGATCACGCCCTGAGCCGAAGGCAGACGCTTTAACGACTGCGCTACCCAGGCGCCCCTCCATGAGCCTTTAAAATAAAACAGGAAAGTCTTTTCTTTAAAAGAATATAAATGTCAAAAACGGATGCTTACCCAGTCGAGATACTCTCCATTTCATTCACAGCTACTTGCTTTGCAAAAAAAGAAGCCATGTAATCCATCTGTATACTTTTTCTTTAATCATCGTCTACTTTTCCTTAGGGCTAGACTCAGGTTGTCGGAGACTAAAACACAATGTATTTTTTTTTTAATTTTATTTATTTATTCGGCAGAGATAGAGACAGCCAGCGAGAGAGGGAACACAGCAGGAGGAGTGGGAGAGGAAGAAGCAGGCTCATAGCGGAGGAGCCTGATGTGGGGCTCGATCCCATAACGCCGGGATCACGCCCTGAGCCGAAGGCAGACGCTTAACCGCTGTGCCACCCAGGCGCCCCAACACAATGTATTTTTGCTGTGGAAAAATAATCAAACCCTCCTGGGAAGAATCAAATGCTGAAAGCTCATTAGAAGCTTCTTATGCTGCTTACGTTCTCCACACTGTACTCCTGCTTCTGCGTGGTTACCATCTTGACCATCCACTGCAGGACCAGAGCCTTGCGGCCCAAAGGGCTGCAGGACCTGCTTTCCCTGGCTGGACTCAGACCTGGGAGCACCTCTGCAGAGGGCATGTGGGCAGTGCGAACAGAGGGGTGGGTCAGACCCGCATGAGTCCCTCTTAGTTGCTCTGTGACCTTGGTCAAGTTACTCTGAGCTAGAATTTTCTTATCTCTACGGTAGGACTTGGTTAGGACTACGTGGTTAACAGGGAAATTGTCCAGCACTGAAAAGTTCATAATAAACTGGTTTCCTCCTTGTTCACTTTAGAGATATTTACAGCCTTTTATTGACTTGTTACTATGTGTTGGGCATTGTTCTAAGTGCTAAATGTGTTACCTCATTTAATCCCCTCAACTTCCCATGGTTTCAAACAACTTTAGTAGAGAGTCTCTTGCCAGGCCCAGGGCTTTGGTTAAAACAGAGCATACATGCTTCCTGCCTTCCCTCCATTCCTTCTTCCATATGGGTGGGATGAGGCAGTGAACCTTCTTGGGAAAAGAAATCACATCTTAGGACCTTTACCCTGGAGGTGATGCCTAGGCCTTATGTTCCCTTCACTTCTGCAAAACACTCAACATCTTGGACAGCACACCTGCGAAGAACTGGCGGAAGAGCATTCCCGGCAAAGAGCACAGTGAGCGCAGTGGCCCGGAGGCATAGACTAAGTGGTAATTGCAGGAACAAGCAGGAAGCTAGTGGGATTGGAGCAAAGGGAATTGATGAAGAGAATAGTTTAAGATAAGGTTGGAGGTGGGCAAAGCCCAGGTCATTGCAGGGCTCAGTATGAAGGTGCACGGGTCAAAACAGGGAGAGGGGTTGGAAGGTCACTGCGGGGGTCCTGAGGACTAGGGTCATGGCAGAGGAGACAGAAGAGGACGGGTCGTCTAATGGTTTGGGTGTAGGGAAAGAACCAAATATGACTCCGCGGTGTCTGGCTTGAGCAGCCGGGTGGGGGGTGGTGCCATGTACTCAGAGGGAGAGTGTGGAGGAGGTCGAGATGTGAGAGCCTGAGTCATGTGCTCCATTTTGGACATACATTTGAGATGCCTGTTAGTCCAGTGGAGACATCGGACAGACAGGCTAATGCACGCGCAAGCCTGGAGATCAGGGAGGCGCCCCCAAGGAAGGTCAACACTTACAGGTCAAGAAGACAAGGAGCCAGAGTTGGAACCAGGGTGGTCAGAGAAAACCGGATGTTGGGAGCCACAGAGAAGAGTGTTGTGGAAAAGAAAGTGGTCAGTCATGGTAGGTGCTGCTAGGTCCAGAAAAAAAGGCCTTTGGATATGACATAGTGGCCGTTGGTGACCTTGTGAGTGGATTTCAATAGACTGATGGGCATGGAAGCCAGACGACACGGGTTGAAGAGTGAATTGGAGGTGAGGAAGTGGAGGTAGAGGGGTATTGATCTTTCACAAACTTGAACTGCAAGGGAAGTAAATGGGGGAAGGTTTATGTTTTGTAAGGTGACAGACCCTAGAACAGGAGTGCTTTGGGGAGTGACGCAGTAGACGGTTGTGTGGAGAGGGAGACACCGATGGATGCAGGAAAGAAAAGCTGCCTCTTTTTTTTTTTTTTTTTAAATAAAGATCTTATTTATTTGACAGAGCACAAGTAGGGGGAGCAGCAGGCAGAGGCAGAGGGAGAAGCCGGCCCCCTGATGAGCAAGGAGCCTGATAACGGGGCTCGGTCCCAGGACCTTGGGATTATGACCCGAGCTGAAGGCAGACGCTTAACGACTGAGCCACCCAGGTGCCCCGAGAATGAAATCCTTAAGAAGACAGCCAGATTAGTATTGGACACACACTCCCATAGTCACCAGCATCCATTCTGACACATACAGACCCACCACCAATGGTCGTGGTAATATATCACTTAGACCCACAGCCAGACAGCCACAATTACACACAGGCCTGCCAAGTCTTACGAGAACTACACATACAGACCTGGGATTCACTTCTCTCTCACATACACAGAAATGACAGCCACTCTGATGAAGTAGATAGACCCCCACACACACCATACGCACACAGTGGTGCTCACAGCCCCCTCCTATGATTCCCCCTTAGAGGCCCCTTGCCAACGTGAGAGGCAAATCTAGGCCTGGGCTGAAGAAGGACAGGGAGGTTTCACACCCAGTAAAAAGGTTTTATTGAGAATGAGAAAGCAATCGGAGAGTCGAAGAGGTACATCGACTGTAGGGTCAAGAGAAACAACAGCAAGTACAAAATCTCTGTGACAGCCTCAGGATCCCTGATACAATCTTTCTTCACCCCCCGCCCCAGCCCACCCCCAGCCCTTTGCGAGCAAACACACCCTCTCCATCCTGGTCCAGCCGGACATCTTGTGTGTAAGCAGAGGACAGTGAAACAAGAGTCCTCAACTCGGGATAAATAAGTTGCACTCGACATTTTTAAACTTTCAAATTTAATTACAACATACATAAATAAATAGGACAGACAGCAATAGGACTGTGACGTGCAGCCTGGATTCAAGTTCTGCAGTGTGTGCTCTATCTTTGCTCCTTGAGGGCTCCTCCTGCCCACTTCTTCCCAAGAGTGGGATGATTCCAAAGAACCCACTGGGGCCTCCTGCCAGCACCCCTTTTCTGGGGGTAGGAGATTCTGGGATGAGGGACAACAGCTCCTCGACACCTCTGGTTTGTTAACAATTCCCCCCCTGCCATGAGTAAAAACAGCAAGGCCTTGGCCTCTGGGAGAATCCACCGCTGCCCAGGCACCGTGATGCGCGGGGCTCAGCCCCCTACACCAGGCTTCTCCATGCCCATTTCCTGCCCAAGCACTTCTCAGCAGTCAAGGGTCAGAAAATTGCACACATGCGGCAGCCCTCTGGGCCCTTCTCGACAAATGGCCACAGAGAAGCCACCTCCCCTTCTGCAACCTCTCACTCAGCGGTCTCTGGATGAATGTTCTCTTTCTGGCCTGACTCAAGCTCCACCTTTTAATCCTTTCGGGCCCTCTCCCAGGAACTAAGGCCTCATTTCAGGCCTCGGGAACCCCTTTGGGATGAGGCCGGGGAGACAGCTATTTCCGGTGCTTGGCATCCTTCTCCGAAGCCTTGGTGTCACCGTGCCCAGTGCCCGCACCACTTAGAAACATCTTGTCCAGGCCCTTGAGTGACTCCAGCAGGTAGTTCTGGAAGGCAGTAAGGGCAGCACAGATGGCGGGCCCACCAAAGCCATGGGTGATGAGGCTAAAGTGTGTCAGGCAGCTCTGTACTCCGGGCTCCAGGATGAGTGCCGGGCGGCTGTTGCCCAACGGCGAGCGGTCCTGCGCCATCAAGTCTGCAAACTCCTTGCAGATCTGCCTGGTGGGGGAAGGAGGGCTGGAGGTTAGAGGACAAAAGTCTGAGCCTAGAGAAGGACCTACTGTGTGCACGGCAATTTTTATGTATTATATTTATGATCGCTGACCCTGTCAGTAGTCTGCAAATGATGATCGTACCC
Organism: Ursus americanus; assembly: GCF_024610735.1. Classification (NCBI taxonomy): domain Eukaryota; kingdom Metazoa; phylum Chordata; class Mammalia; order Carnivora; family Ursidae; genus Ursus; species Ursus americanus. The sequence goes on from NC_142159.1 coordinate 4,112,158, forward strand.
ATGCTGCAGAAAAGGAAACTGGTTCGGAGGCATCGACTGACTTGCCCAATATCACACAGCTAGTAAACGGCATATGCCACTACCCTACAGTCTCTTCCTGTGGATGTCCTGCCCACGTTCCAAGTCCAGCTCTACTCCCTTACCCAGGAAACTTCCCTTGATCCCCTCGCCCACTCCCATCCCAAACACTCAATGCTTCACAGAGCCTTGTCCTTGAAATAATTAGGGAACAAGGAACAGCTGAACTAACAGCTGGCAGTGAATGTGAAGTGAGGCCTAGGTGCTGTGCCGAGCCCTGGATGCAGCACCACAATCCTCACGACAAATCTGGACAGTTCTCGTCATCCTCAGCTTATAAGAAAGTTGCTTTCAGATAGGCTGGCTGACCTGACCGAGGGGCGGAGCTGGGATCGGAACCTTCCTCGAGCTTGTGGTCATTCTTCCTTTCTTTGCATCCTGCACGTGGCTGAGGCAGGACGAGGTACTCCTGTCTCGCCTTTGGATCTCCATGGAAGCCAGTCGGCATGGCACACATGACTGAGCCCCAGAAAGTTTGGGTGACTTAGCTGACTCATGGGTGAGGGGGGCCCTGCCCCGGCTATGCTTCTCCAACAACGATATGAACAGCCCCAAGGGTCCCACAAGACATGGCAGTCGCTTGAGTCTGTAATTCCACTTCTGCCTAGGGAATCTGAGAAAGCCCCGGAGGAGGAGGGTGGAGGTGGGATCTGGCTGCATTAGGACTCCATGAGATGGGGGACTGGATGGCGTTCTAAGCAGCAGGTGTGAGGGCAGGGACAGCGAGAATGTCAGCTGCAGTGGTGGGGTTTGTGCCAGCCAGATTGTGGGGCCCTCAAAGGCGTCTAGACTTATTCTCCTTCCCTCTCTCTGTCTCTCTCTGTCTTTTCTTGCAATGGGACCTTTCTAAAAAGTAACTCTGAATGGAATACCAGTTCATTAAAGAGGCCCTAACGCATCCCCACAGAACCTAGTTTGAAAATCAATGCAGTAGCTGGGGAGCCGTTGAAGGTTCTTGGGCAGGGGATCAGTGCATGTGTAGAAAGGCTGAGGGAACAGCAGAGCACTGGGATGACGTCCTGGAGTGAGATTAGGAGACCAGAGCTGAGGTGGCAGCATGTGAGTGGTGGGGGGAGCCACCCACAGGACTTGCAGAGGGGTCAGGGGTGAAGTAAGGACAAGGGTGGGTCAGCTTGTGGCTGGGTGGGCATTGGTGCCCTGATGGAAGTCACTGGAACAAAAGGGCTGATGGGCAAGGCTCAGGCAGGGGGAGCAAGACCACCATGGTGGGACTGGGGCCGGTGAAGCTATGGGGCAGTGACAGCAGTTTTGCTGGTGCACAGAACCCAGGTATGTTTTGTGTCCATGTGCACCCCGTGGTGTGCACCACACGGTGACTCACTGTGCCCGTGCGTGGTGCCACTCGTACATCAGGTGTGCATGTGGGTGGCGTCCACTCTGCCCCTGCGTGGTATTTGCGTCTGCACTGCACCTCCATGCGCCTGTGCACAGAGCCCCAAGGCACCCACGCGTGGCACCCTCACTCACTTGGCGGCCAGCAGCATGCTCTTGCGGCTGTGCAGTTCCCCGGGGTCGGCGTGCTGGCGGCACAGGTACTCGGCAGCTGCCTTGGCTGGGAACTCAGTCTCACAGACGTAGCCAAAGTCTCGGGCCAGGTGCACGGCCTCTCCTGGGGGGCGGAGGAGAGGCAGAGCCATGAGCTGCCACCCAGCCAGGTGTACCTTTGAGCCTGGAGCACGGCCTTGAACCTCCCACCCCCTGGCTAGGAGCCATTCTGCCCCATTCTGCTGCTATAGAAACCTTCCTCTGGCTTCCCTCCCCGCGCAGCCCCAGCCCCAAGCCCATTGCCCTCCCTTGGGGCCACAGGGGATGGGCTCTAAGCCCAGGGATGGCAGCTGAGCCCACCATGTACCCCAGAGCCTGGGCTCGAGATGACTGAGCCGGAGTCCCCAGCCTCCAGGAAAGGGACTCTCACCCCCTCATCCCTTCACCGCATCCAAACACTGGCCACTCCTCCCGGCCCTCCACAAACCCACACACACGGACATGTGGGCATGCCCAGACACGTGAAGAGGATACACACGTATCACGTACGCCCCCTCCTTATACCCGACACACCGCCTGCGTTAGGGACAGTCACACAGTGCCCTGGGTGAGACAGGTCCTCTCATGCTCACGCTCACACCCACCCTCAGGCCTCACTCACCCTCTACCAGCGAAGTCAGAAGTGTCACATTGGCGGCCTTGCGACGGCCAGCTGGCAAGTTGAGCCCAATCTTCTCTAGCCGTTCCCGCAGGCAGCGGCCCCCGTTCTTGGACTTGGCCCTTGACATGCAGAGAGAGAGACAGACATACACTATGAGGACAAGAAAGAAGTGTATGGCTGGGTGACCCCCACGGGACCTTGCTGCCTCCACCCCACTCCTGCCAAAGCTGGGGTCTGGCCCTGGGGGTGCTCTGGGGCCTCTTTCGGCCTGGTCCCAACCCCCTTCTAACCTCATTGACTTGGCAGCCAAGGTGGGGCTGGGGGGCCTAGCACCCAGCTCCCAGAGCCACTCATTTCTCTCTAAGCCTCTCAACAGCAGCAGGGACAGCCTGGGTGGGGAAGGATGGGCCAGAATCTTGGGGTGCTTTTTCCTCACCTCAGCACACCAGCCGAGCCATACACGGCTACCCAGGGACACACAGCCTGATATGCGGAGATGCACAGTCACGCAGGGACACACAGATAAACATGCATACGGGTGAACACACACTGGGGGCGATAAGGACACACCCCCCGCAAGAGTCAGACGTACACAGACACACGCAGACTTGGGCTGCCAGGGCCACACAGGGACGCAGACACACAGGTCACACCGAGCCAGGATCCCGGGGACAGATGGACAGACACTCAAGGACTCGTACACTCCCTCTGGGGTGCTCAGAGAAACCAGGAGTAGACACACCCCCACCCCTGCACAAATGCTGCCTCCGCACACAGCTGCAGACACGTAAACACATGTCTGTCTCTAGAAGTACACGCAACCACACAGAGGAGGGCACGCTCTAGCCAAAGCAACATAGGAAACTCACACTCACGGAAACGTCCTTCTGGCTGTCCCCTATACCACACACACACACACACACACGTGCACGCATGCACTCACACGCACACATTCACACCGTCCTCAGACACGTCAGAACTCCTGGCCCGGCAGTACAAATACCCTACCCGGGCACAAGGACGTGCACAGAGAGAGACAGACACCCGACTATGAAGACAAACTGCAAACCATACACACCAGAGGGGCCTGGGCTCCACACGGAGTGAGTGGGCCTCGGGTCCTGGGGTCCCTCTCTTGGGGCAAAGGATGAAGATGGTATTTTCTCTTCGCCAGCCCCAGCCTGGCCCATTCTGCCCAACACGGGTCAGTCCTCCATCCCTCCTCTGTGACCAGGCTTCTCCGTCCACCCCCACCCCCAAGCCCACAGACCTGTGGGAGCTGCTGGAGATGTTGGGCTGCCCCCAGAACATGCACATCTCCCTAAGGAGATAGAGACGGAGATGAAGCTGTGGCCTGGGGGGCCCCTCTCTGCTCCCCTGAGAAGGTCTGAAACGATCACAGATTTTGGCAGGGAACTGTGGGCTGGCCGTCCTACCTGCGAAGGACACCGCCCAGGAGGGAGGCATTGAGGCACTCGGGAGGTGAGAGTCGCCGCTGGACCTCCCCCACCGTCACCTTGTACTTGGACGTCGAGCTGAGCAGTGAGAGCCGGCCTGGCACGGAGCAGAAGACCTCACTGGGGTTCGTGATGCCACCAACCAGGCTGTCTTTGGCCAACGAGAGGGCCGAGAGGCTGCTGGCTTTGGAGGGGATGGGGACTGCAGAATGGAAGCAAGAGCAAGGGAGAGAGAGACAACACTGAGCCAGGGACCGCAGGACGCGGGCGCTAGGCAGCTGTGGAGTGGGAGCATTGAGGAAGCGCTGACTGTGTCCTGGGCACCGTGCCACATGCTGGGCACACAGCCACATTGAAACATCCCAGCGCCTCTCAGAGGGCAGTTCTACTGTCCCTGCTTTACAAAAGAAGAGACGGAGGCACACTGAGGTTAACGTGACTCACCCAAGTCCACTCCGCTAACGGGTGGTGGAAATTGAACCGGAGTTGCCTGGCTCCTGCACCTGTGTTCCCTTTACTGAGCCAGGCTGGTGCCCTGTTAACTGACACAGCCTCTGCAGCGTCCTGGAGTCTGGGCAAGTGCAATCAAAGAGAGAGCTGCAAACACGGAGGCGGGAACCCTGAGTCACCGCAGCAGGGCCCAGCTAGGTCTGCACAAACGCAAGGAGTGCCTGCTTATGGCCCCTACATGCCACCCTTCCAGATCAGTGAGGGCCTGGGGACTTTGGAAGCCCACATCCTGGGGGCAGAGGTTATGGCCCCATGAGGCCTCTGGCCCTGGCCCCCTTCCTGCCGAGTTACTATGGGATGCTCAAGGAGACAGGAGTAAAGAGATACACACCCACACCCCACAGAATTCTGCCCCCAAAGCTCTCTGTCCACTAATCTGTGCAGGGCAGGGAAGGGACTCTGAGAAGTGAATTTTCTAAAACCCACTTGGAGGGGTGCCTCGGTAGCTGAGTCGGTTAAGTGTCCGACTCTTGATCTCAGCTCCAGTCTTGATCTCAGGGTTGTGAGTTCAAGCCCCGTGCTGGACTCCATGCCGGGCATGGAGACTACTTGAAAAAAAAACCAAACAGGGGCACCTGGGTGGCGCAGTCGTTAAGCGTCTGCCTTCGGCTCAGGGCGTGATCCCAGCGTTCTGGGATTGAGCCCCACATCAGGCTCCTCCGCTGGGAGCCTGCTTCTTCCTCTCCCACTCCCCCTGCTTGTGTTCCCTCTCTTGCTGGCTGTCTCTCTCTGTCAAATAAATAAATAAAATATTAAACAAACAAACAAACCGAAACAACCCCACTTGGATACTCTTGGCTCTAAAGGAAAGTTCTTTCTGTAGTCTAACCTCCATCTTCCTTCTGAGCCTCAAAGGGAAGGGAGGATCATCAAGGTACTTGCCTCCACCTGGGCTTCTCTTCCTCCAAGGAAGTGAGAGCCTTGGGAGAGCAGGAGAGAAGGCAGTCCTTGTGTGTGTGCAGAGGGACTAAGTGGGAAGCCTGAGGCCAACAGTGAATTGAACACTCACTATGCTATGTACTTACACGGATCATGTCACTGAATCCTCTGAACACCCCACGAGGGGGCTGTGTTTACTATTCCCATTTTATAGATGGGGAGACTGATGCCCAGAGATGTGAAGTAGTGTGCCTGAGATCACACAGCTGCTAGCCTGAGAACCAGTAACAAGCCCCGGACTGTGATCTCAAAGGCAGGAACCCTCCACCATTCAGCAATTCTTTGCTGAGCCCTGTGTGTCGGGGAATGCAGAGCCAAGCAAGGCTGCCCGGTTCCCACCGGCAGAGCCCCTCCAGCTTTTCCATTGCTGCATGTGCATGTCCACCAGGACACCCACCCAGAACCCTCAGTGATGCCCTCCACGCTGCTCTCTCCCACCGCATCCCTTCCGTCACTGCGTCCCCTGCGGCTCTCCTTTCTCCACGGCCCCGGATGCAGCCACTTCTCTGCATGTGCACAGATGCTCGCTCACTTCCTGCCTGAAATTTGGAGGCACAGCTCTGCTCTGGTCTCCTGCCCCCACCCCAAAGGATCTTTCTGAAACACATCACTCTCCAGACCAAAACCCATCAGTGCCCATCACTTCCTCTCGAATCAGATCCCAGCTTCAGAGCTGGACAGGATGAGGTCGCCTATCCTTCCGTGAGTGCCAACTGTATACCAAGTGCTTTACACAAACATCTCTGGGAGGTAAACGCTATTTTCCATCCCCATTTCAAATCGGAGAAGCCAGAAGTTCAGAGAGGTTCAGATGGATGGCACAGCAAGTAGGGAGCAGAAATGGGTCTTGAACTCCGATCACGGACTCCAAAGTTCACATCCTTAACCATCCTTGCGCCTTCCATGTAATGCCCTCCTTCGCCCACTTTGCGTTCTGGCCGCTGCCTGTCCCTCTTGCCTGGTCCCCCATTTGTCCTTTAGGCTCTCAACCCATACTGACCAACAGAAATATACTATAGTATACATATGTATATATGTATATAATTTATATATACATAGAATTCAAATTTAAATTTTCTAGTAGCCCTATTTTTAAAAAGTAAAAAGAAACATGAGGTTAATTTTAAAATATTTTATTTACCCCAGTGTGTCAAAAACACTATCACGGAAACATGTCACCAGTATTTTAAAGATTACTAATGAGCTATTTTACATTCTTCCCTTGTACTTAGCCTTAAAAATTCAATGCATATTTTACATCTCCAGCCCATCTCCATTCGGACTAGCCACGTTTCAGGTGCCCAACAGCCACACGTGCCTGGTGGCTCCCACAGTGGACGGCACAGCTGTTGACTTCAAAGAGGGGGAGCACGACAGGTAACAAGGAAGCGAGGTGTGGGGGACAGGCGCCGCCCTATGGAAAGCCACTACACACCAACACTGCAGAACGCCCACTGTTTGCTGATGAAGCCAGGATTCTGGATGTCTTTGCGAAACCGCTGGATTTTTAAACCCTGGCAACCAATTCAAAAATTTAAAAACCCAGCACAGGCCACACGGAACACGGTGAACGAAGTGCCACCTGGGATGGGGGACCACCAGCGCGTGAGCTCTTCGAGCCCCACAGACTGGCTCACTGTCCATCTCCGTCTCCATCTCCCGAGCAGGGCCCCTCCTCCCCAAGCCTCAGTGCGGGCACCATCCCCGGTTCAAAGCTTCCGGGCCCCAGGACCCCAGCCCCCTCTCACCCTCCAGCCCTGACCTCATCCCACTGAACCTCTGCGTCCGCTCCCACAGCTGTCTTCCCCACCAACCAGGAGTGTGCCTTGAGGGGGGCTCTCAGCCCAAGCGCACTTCAGTGCGTGTGGGATAAGCGAGTGGAGCAAGAGCCTTTGAGACCGGAAATGGGGGACCTGAGACCAGACTGGGGGAGAGGGTGGGCGTTGGGAGAACCTCATCCCTGTCTTAGCGACTGGGAGTAAAACAGCCCTTCCTCCCTGGGTCCCTGTTCAGGCACCGGGGAGGGGCCAAGAGGCCACAGATGGGGCGCGTGGAAGAAGAGGAAAAGGGCAGAATGCGGAGAGAATGGGCAGCACACGTTCCACCCCAGGCAAGTCTCTGTCCCCAGAGCAGGGTCAACGAGGGTGAGGCAAGGGAGGCACTCACCTTGGGAGCAAAATTTAAGGAGGCACCAAAAACTCAGCAAGCAAGATAAACAAGTGTTTTAATGCAATATATATTGGGGGGAGGGGCAGAGAGCGAGGAAGAGAGAGAACCTTAAGCAGACTCCACGCTCAGCACAGACTGCAGCGTGGGGCTCGATCTCACAAGCCCGAGATCACCACCTGAGCCGAAACCAAGAGTCGGACGCTTAGCCAACTGCACCACCCAGGCGTCCCTTTAATGCAATATTTCTAAAAATAAAAGCTAATGTAAAAAAGGCCTGGTGCCAACATATCAACATTTTAATTAGAAGCAGTCTCTGATCCTGCTCTCGGCTCCACCCTCCCCGCTACCTTTCCTTAGTCCCAGCCCCCTCTCAGAGCGAGGAGCAGAGCTGTGCTAACTCAACAGACACACCGACACCAGACAGGCAATAGGAGCCGTCCCCACCTTCTGCTCCAGTGTCTCCCAGGCCTGTGCACGGTTCCCTCTTCACCTACGTCTCTCTGCCTGGAGGGCACTTCCTCTGGGGTGATGGAACCATTCTATATTGTAGTGGTTACATGACTGTGTGTTTATATTTGTCAAAATTTAAAGAAATGCAGGTGTAAAGTTACTTATAACTCAAGCTTGACTTAAAAAAAACCCTACAAATTGATAAATTAAAGATAAAAAGAAGTCTTAAAAAAAAAAGTGGGGGCGCCTGGGTGGTTTAGTCAATTAAGCGTCTGCCTTCAGCTTAGGTCATGATCCCAGGGTCCTGGGATCGAGTCCCACATCGGGCTCCTTGCTCAGCGGGGAGTCTGCTTCTCCCTCCTCCTCTGCCTGCTGCTCCCCCTGCTTGTGCGCTCTCTCTCTCTGTGTCAAATAAATAAATAAAATCTTTTAAAAATAATAAAAAATAAATGAAAAGAAGGGCAGAATGACTGTCTTGCCTCCCATGACCCCCAGCCAGAGGCAGCAGTCAGAGGGAATAGAAAATTCTCTCCTCCAGCAGCCTCCTCCATCCCAACTTCTGTTCAAACCAGGGGGTCCCTGAGGCCAGGCCCCGTATGAGGGGAGGGAGACCAAGGCTGCAGGAGGCTGTTGCTCACGTGCAAACAGAGATCTATGGGAGCATTCGTGTGCCCCAACAATGACTCCATACACCGTGACGCCTGTCGCGGACAGAGCAATGGGGGCAAGACTGTGCGTGTGCGCACTCACTGAACGAGGACTGGTCCCCAGCTATACACACAGACAGAGTTTCTGCCCTCCTGAGTGTTCAGGAATGTGGCAGCACGTGTATGGATATCTGCAAGGGCTCTCGCTCCTGTCACTAGAGTTAAACATGGAGTGTTTGCCACACGTATGTCAATGTAGGTGCCGCGAAGTGTAGGTGGACATACGTTTGGGGATGGAATGACAGACTCTGCTCCCTCCCCCACTTGTTCCTCCCCTTTTCCTCGGAGCCTCTTCCCTCAGAAATGACAAGAGGAATGGAACCCAAGGTTCGGAAGTGGATGGCGTGAGAAAGGGACAGTCATGGAGGTAGGAATTAAGCTAACACGGACAGCAAAGCAGAGACACTGGTGTTTGTGTCCCACACCACAGTGACTCCTGAGGCTGAAGTGGTCTCTTCATGGTGTCCTCCCTGCCTCCCTGGCCTCCTCCCCCATCCACCGCCCATTACACAAGCAGAAGCCAAGACACTACAGACACAAGAACTCCTAGTTGTCCAACCTGTCAGACAAGACCCACACGCTTGTCTACACACTCCATCCACAGGTGGTAGGTACTGTCTGACCACTGAATCCAGGGAGAGTGCAGAAGTTTCTCCCAGAAAGCTGACTAAAATTTCAATTCCATCTAGAAGAAAACATAGGAGAAAAACCTCTGCGCTCTTGGGCTGGGGAATGAGTTCCTGGATTCAACCCTAAAAACATGATCCATAAAAAGAAAATAATGGTAAAGTGGACTTCAGGAAAATTAAAAAGTTCTGCACCTCGAAAGGCACTATTTAAAAAATTGAAAGAAAACCATAAACTTGAAGAAAACATTTGCAAATCACATATATGATCAAGGATATATATATATATATCCGGAATAGGTAAATAACTCTCATAACTCTGTAGTAAGATAAACAACCCAATTGGAAAATGGTCAAAATATGTGAATAGCCGTCTCACTAAAAATGACATACGGATGGCTAATAAGCACGTGAAAGAAGTGCTCCACATCATTAGTCATTAAGGAGATGCAAAGTAAAACTATACCCAGGTACTATCAGCACGGCTATCATAAAAGAGACAATATTGGGGCGCCTGAGTGGCACAGTCAGTGAAGCATCCGACTCTTGGTTTTGGCTCGGGTCATGATCTCATGGGTCATGGGACGGGGCCCCAAGTCAGGCTCCACACTCAGCAGGGAGTCTGCTTGCGAGTCTCTCTCCCTCTCCCTCTGCCCCTCCCACCCGTGCTCTCTCGCTCACTCTCTCTAAAATAAATAAATAAATCTTTTTTAAAAAAAGATAGACAATATCAAGTGTAGGTAAAAACCCTCTTGCGTGTTGCTAGTAGAAAGTACACTAGAACAGCCCCGTGAGAAAACGGCATGCCAGTCTCTTAGGAAATTAAACACGCACTTACCACAACATCCAGCAATTTCATCCCTAGGCATTCACCTAAGAGCTGTGAAAACATATGTCCACACAAAGACATGTGTGTGGATGATCCGAGCAGCCTTATTCATAGCAGCCAAAAAGTGGAAACATCCCAGGTGTCCATCAACTGGTGAATGGATACATAAAATGCGTTTCATGCGCGCAACGGAGTACTGAGCAACAGGAAGAAAGAGGACTACTCACACCTGCTATGACACAGATGAACCTTGAAAACATTATGCTAAGTCAAAGAAGCTAGAAGCACTGTTGGCATATTTATTTATTCCATGGACGTAACATGTCCAGAATATGCAAATGTATAGATAGAAAGCAGATCAGTGGTTGCTTAAGGCTTGGGGTGGGACTGAGGATTAACTACAAATGGGAATGAAGGAGTTGTAGGGGGTGATGGAAACGTCTTAAGACTGATGGTGGTGATGGCTACACAGCTCTATAAATTAACTAAAAATCACTGAATTATCATCTTAACTGGGTGAATTTTAGGTCTGTACATTTTACTTCAATAAATCTGTTGAGAAATGCAAGTTCCAGGGCTATACTTCCAGGGACTCTCATTCAGTAGATGTGGAGTGGTGCCCAGGAAGTCTGCGTTTTTTAAATACGCACCCCTAAGGCATTCTGATGCACGTGGTTTCTTAGCCCACACTTAGGGTACACTGGCCCAGAGGGGGGAGGGGTGCAGCTGGCTAAGTTTCCTTCCCACTAACTAACCTTCACTCTCCTGCCCTGTGTGGCCCTCAGCTACTGTCCAAACCCTATCTGCTTGGGCGTGGGTTTTTCAGTCTTTTTCTGGGTCGGACAGCGGCCTGGGAGGCAAGTAAGGCAGGAATGTAGAAATGCCAGGTCAGATCCTCTCTTTACATAAAACTTTGATTTTTGTTTATTGTGGTATTTGGACAGTATTTCTTATTTTAAAATACTACATTAAGATATATTATTTACCTGGGGCACCTGGGTGGCTCAGTTGGTTAAGTGTCCAATTCTTGATTTCAGCTCAGGTCATGATCTCAGGGTCCTGGGATGAGCCCTGCACTGGGCTCTGTGCTCAGCGGGGAGTCCGCTTGAGGATTCTCTCTCCCTTTCCCTCTGCCCTTTCCCCCTGCTCATGCTCCCGCCTGCTCTCTCTCTCTCTCTCTCTTTCTCTTTAAAGTAAATAAATAAATCTTAAAAAAAAAGATATATTATTTATCTAATCCTTGCCTCAGAGGTGAGTACTTCACTCACTCACCGGAGGCCTGGCCCTGCTGAGATTCACTTGGAAGCCCAGACCCTCCCCATCTCCCTTTCTTTCCCCAGAGCCAAGGACAGCAGAGGAGAGGGTGGCTATTTACCTCAGCCCCTGCCCTGGACACCCTGAGACTGGACCACAGGGCCCAACAAAAAGGGATGTCCCTACCCCGACTAGGCAGCCACCCCCTCTCCTGGAGGGGAGGAGTACTTTATTTCAGTTCTCATCCCGGACCGCTCCCCTCCAGCTGTGGCTGTATGACCTGAAACCCCCGCAGATTTTAACCTCTCTAACCTGTCGGCTTTTCTATAGTGCAGGGCGTTTGCAATGCTGTGCCTAGTGCGGTGAAAATAGCTTGGCCCTTCCACACCCTCTGTCCCAATGCACTCAGACCTCAAAATCCGTCACTCATTTATTCAACAAACACCCATGAAGCACCTGCGGAGAGCAGCCTAACCTCTCCTGTAGGAAGCCCCCCAACCGCAGGCACTCAGCGCTTGGCCTCTGAGCTCTCACAGGACCAGTACCAATCTCCCTCATCACACTTCTTGGCTAGAAAATATTCCCATCCAGGTATGTGTCCCCCACCAGTCCCGCTTACTTTCTGTGCCCCTTTGGCAGGTTACAAAACTGGAGGTAACAAATGTGGGCAGAAATGGAGGGTTTCTCCTTGGGTCAGCGGCCTGGGCTCCATCTGCCACCCCCGCCCCACACCGTGGCTGCAAGGAGCAGCCGACAGTGCAGTGTATGGCGGGGCGGAGGCTTCGTTTCCCCTCCAGGACATGTGCCTGGAGTATCGAAAGTTTTACAACCAAGGTCCCTGGAGAAATCCCAGGCTTCCCTCCCTGGCGACACCCTGCGATAGGAAGACTGCTTCTGGGGTAGGGCCGGGGCTGCCCGGATTCACCCCGGGCCTCAACTGCCCGGCCTCAACCTCAGCGGTCCCTCCAGCCAGGGCCTGGAGGAGCTGCACGAATCAGATGTTTCAGCTAGCCAAAAATGACTTCCTATCATTCCAGGGCCCAAGCGGGCGGCAGGGTCCAGGATATTACAGGGGCTCTCGATGTCATCGGAAGGGCCCGAGGCCGAAGAAGGACGCTAATCCACCGCGCCCTGGAGTCGCGCAGTGACGGCGGAAGTTCCAGGCGAAAACTGCCCGCTGCGCGCCACGCTCCAGCCCGGCCACCTGCTTAGCCACAGCGGCTCCGCGCCGTCCCCCGCCCGCGCGGCCCCTTAGCTGAGGACCTTCGGGGACCTCGCGTTTGCAAAGCGCGAAAGCGCCGGCACGGACCCTCTCTCCTCTCCCGAGGCGCGACGCGCGGATGGAAGGCCGAGCTCGCGGCTAGGGAACCAAGCACTTCCCTCCGCAGGGAGCCTCCGGCTTTCACCCCTCTCCCTTCGCCTCAGCGCTCCGGGCTGTGACTCGTCGTCCGGGGTGGGGCGCCCAGGTCGCCGCGCTCCATCTCGCTGCGCTCGGCCACCGACAGGCTGGCACTGCGGTGCGGCGGATGTGCGCGCCCGCGGCCGGGCCCACATCTGCCCCGCCGCACCCAGCGGGCCGTACTCAGGACCATCCCGGCTGCCCTCACGGTGGTCCTGGGCCCGCTGTTGAGGATTCCGGCGCACACCTAGGACCCGGAATTTAGGACAACTGATGTCCTTTGAGAGAAACCAACTCAGGGCAATTCCAGTGCCTCCTCGCAGCCAGTTTCCTGTCCTGCCTCTGGGCTGGGGATTGGAATTTAAGGTACAGAGAGCCCCAGCTGATCCTTTCACCCTTCCCCAGGGCAGACGTTCCCAAGCTCCTACCCCAGATGTGGGAGGCTGGCCTCCCCCAGGGAGTCAGCATAGCAGCTCCCCGCAACCCACCCCAGCCCCTCGGGCCTGGGCAGAAGTCGGGAACCAGGGGACCTGGACCGTACTCGGGAACCAGGGGACCTGGACCATGATGGTCTCTCCGGGTGGACGCAGCCCAGGGGCAGGCTCTTGCCAACTGCACACCAAGCTCTTCCTTTCGATGGGTTCCAAAACATCCACTAAGGCAGCCGCACCGCCACCTCCAAGACTACTCCAAGAAGCCGGTTCTGGCTTCCTCTCCACATCCCCATCTCCAGATGACACAGCCCAACACCTGGAGGCTCTCCTCCCCTAAGTTCTGGGAAGCCTGTCCCTTCATCTTACCCCCCCTCCCACACACACACTCTACAGTGTCCAACTAACTCTCAGTCGCTGGTAACCCAGCCCCAGCTCCTGGAACTCCAGCCCCTCACCCCCCACCCCTACCCCAGCCTCAGCCCTAGTCTCCTCTGAGCACATGGAAAGTGCAAAGAGTGCCTGGGCTTGAATTCATTCTTTCGAAAAAAACGACTGGAGCTAACTCCTGTGGGAGCTGTGCCTGCCTCAGGCACAGCAGGCTTGTGCGTGCCACCGAATTCCTCCTGGGGCACCCGCCCCAAATCTAAGGAGCCCGCCCAAAGCCTGGACCCCTCTGACCCTCTGTGTCTCGTTCTCTCTCTTTGTCACCTTTTCCTGGCATGTCCAGAACTCAGTCCTCCAGCTGGAAAATCCACTGGAGGCCAGGTCTCAAACTCTGGCTTTTACTAGTGCAGAGACACGAACACCCCCTAACAAACACACAGGGAGTGATCCTCGCATGCTCAGAGATCCTCAGTATCAAAGAACAAATTCCAGGACACAGCAAAGACCCTGACACACACACATACAGACTCCCAAACACTCAGAAATACACACCAACATAGTGGACACGCATCACACACTCAGCAACAGACACACACTTACACGCCAAGAAATACCAGAAAGACACCTAGGAAAGGAACATACCAGACATGCACAGGACCCTGAACTCACATAGGACATCCAGGATCAGGCAGGTCCTGGCCCTCCTGTACTCAGACTAACACACGATGTCCACACACCAACTCCCATAACCCTAAATGCGGAAAGAGGCTCCTGCAAGGACAGAAAATTCCTCGGGGAAACTCAAGCTTCCCCCATCCCCTAATCGACCCCAAAGCCCTGCTGGGAAGGAAAGCTTTCCTGGTTAGGAAATGGTAAGGCATTGTAATGTGGAAGTCATTTAAGGAAACCCATGGGAACTGCACCTCCATTCCCACCTCTTAGGAAACAGGAAAGTAGTTTAACTCGTTCTGCAAATTAATTCCAGATCTACAGGAGCGCCCTCCCCTCAGTAGGGAGAAGCCCAGACCCTCTGTGTGGCTTGGCTGGCCCAAGCCGCAGAGTGAGTCTGATGGACTTAGCCCACCCCAGGCCACAGGCTCTGGAGCCAACACGCCAACCACCCATCTGTCCAAGCTCTGGCCAGGACCCCTGCCTCTGCTGCCCCTCTAATGGGCTGCAAAGAGTGCCGGCTGGCCACTGAACCCAGCGACACACAGGAGGCAAGCTCCACAGGGAAGAAAATGGGTCTGTGCTTGGGGAGCCTGCACCATCTCCCCCAGTTCTGCCCCGGCAGATGCACGCTGTTCCTTACCTTTCTTGATCACGGACTGGTCCAGAAGACTCATTGCCGTCTCATCCACGGCCTGAAAATAGGAGAGGCAGTGGTAAGGGCGCTTGTGGACCTAGTCCCCTGTCACATCTTAAGCCCCTGCTGTCCCTGGTCCTGGTCCTGTCTGTTCCGCCCAACGCTCACCACCTACACTTGGGGCGGCCACAGGCGGGACCAGGACTGCCTCGCGGCTGGAGCCCTGGATACCTCACCCTGCCGTGCGAAATAGGAATGTTGAACCTTAGACAACTCCTCCGCCTCTCTTCGCTTCAGGCACAGGCTGCCCCAGCGGACTGGGACTGGACCATAGATGCCCCACGGGGCCCAGCGGAGAGCTAAGGAAGTGTTTGAGCCTCTGCCCATTTACTCCAGCAGGGGTTGCCCCATCCAGGCACCGCGCCCTGACTCAGTGCCCGGACGCCTGAATGGACAGGCGGCATCTAACCCCGATTTGGGACTCATCCGCGGAGTCGTAAGTGAGAAGTGGCACGCTGAGCGAAGAGTCGGACGCCCGCCTCCATCACCGTGCCTCCAGCCAGAGTCCTAAATCACCGCGGCCGGTCCTGGCCCATCCCGGACGTTCGGGCCTCACCTGCAGGTCCTCTAGGCCGGGCGGCGCCGCCAGCCCAGGGAGGCCGAGGGGCGCGTCGGCCAGGCCGTGCGCGCCGTCGGCCAGCCCGTGCAGGAGCCGCGGCACCGCGGCGGCGTAGTCGCGGCGCGGGTCGAGGCCCAGGGCGCGGGCAGGCGGCGCCAGCAGACCCGGCGGCTCGTCGTGGGCGCGGGCGGCGGCGCGGGGCGCGGCCCAGGCGGCCTGCGGAGGCTGCGGCTGTGCCAAGGGCGCCAGGCTGCCGTAGGGGTCCCCGGCCAGGTGGGGAAAGGCTGCAGCGGCGTCGGGCGCCTGGCCGTAGGGCAGTGGCGGCTGCGGGTAGGGCGGCGGGAAGTAGGGCGGCTGGAAGTCGGCGGCGGCGGCGGCGGCCGGCGTGTGGCAGAGCGGCGGCGCCGGCCCGTAGGCCGCCTGGGGCAGAGACGACAGGCGGGCCCCGCCAGCCGCGGCGCCCAGCCCGTCGGGGCGCTCCTGGGGAAGGAGAGGGGCGCGTTAGGCGACCCGCTGGCAGCCGAAAGGACCCCGGCCCGAGAGGACCCTCCTCAGCTCGCGGGGATCCGGCGGCCGTCCTGCCCGCGCGTCGCGGGGCCTGAGGTCTATCTCGGAGTGGCCCGCGGGCGCGGGAGCCTCGGGCTGGGACAGCGGTCTTCTGCGCGCAGCCGCACGGTTCGCCGCTGACGGAGTCCCCGCGGCCCCCTCCCCCCGAGATTTCGTTGGAGGTGGAGGTTCGGCAGGTCCAGCCCTCGGCCCCCCATTCCGGCCCGGAGACTACTCACCATGGCGGAGTAAGTGTGCACCAGCATGGGGCGGGTGGCGCGGGGCGCGAGGCGTGGCGGCGGCGGAGCCCTCGCCCGACGGCGAGCACCGCGGAAAGAGGTGTGGGGAGCCTGCACAGCCCGCGGGGGTCCCTTTGGGGCGGCGGGCTGCTACCCGGCCGGGAGCCCGGCGGGCGTCGGGTCCTCAGCTGTGGGCGCCCCCGGGCGGGTCCATGGGGGCGGGACGTGGGCCGGACGGGCGCAGATCGCACTTGGAAAAGTCGGTCAACGGGTGCCCAGCGCCCGCCCTTCTTTGAGCGCAGCCCGCTCCATGCACTCCAGTTATAGTGGCGGGGGCGCGCTGGGCCTCCGGGGCGCGCATTAAAGAGACACGCTGGGCCGCTTTCTCCCTTCTCCCCGGCGACAGTTCAAGGGGAGGCGTGGCATTGGCGCGACCCCGTGGGGTGGGTAGCGGGGCGTGAATCCAACCCCCGCTGGTCTGAGCCGCCTTCTGGGCTCAAAGCTCCAGCTGCGGTGAAACAGAGAAGGATTGGAGGCTAGGATGGAGGGGTCCTGGGTTTGAATCTCAGCTCTATCGCCTTTATTTGTCTTTGAGCAAGGCACTACTCTTCCTCATCCTCAGCTTCCTAGTCTGTAGAGTGGGTATCAGTCCTTTCACTAACCACATCACCGGACTGTGGATGGGGCCATTATCGACGTGGAAGAAGTTTGAGAGCTGCAGACTCAAGCCCACTGGCTCATGTGCACACCCGTGTCAGCGTGTTATGTGTGTACCTGTGTGGGTGTAGAGGACCATCACAGTCTTTCTGAATGTTTCCGGATCAAGGACCCTCTAAAGGTGCCCTCTTCACTCAAACTTCTCCGGGCTGATAACTCCCAATGCCAAGCCAGGGTCTGAGGAAGCTGAACACACAAACAGAGAGAGTCGTCCAGCTGGGGGTTGGACAAGAGTTCCACTGGAGAAGGGCTCCAGATGTTTCTGAAGCCAGGAGAGCCTGGGCTGATTGAGTGTAGGCCTGTCACACCAAGAGGCTGTTGAGTGAGTATGTGTGTAACTGCCCCCACGTGGATGGTGTGCAGTCGTCACACCGATAGGCATAGGCTGTGTGTTTGTGTGTTACCATGGCAGGCTCTGGCTGGCTCTCAAGGACATTCCTGTCCCTGCAGTCACTGCACCTTTCTCCCAGAACCCAACCCTCTCCTCCCCTGCCCCCTCCCCAGAAGCAGGAGCAAGGATGAAAGAAAAGAAAATGAGAGGAATACTAAGAGGAATAGGAATTTAAAAAGCAGAAGGAAGATGTTAAAAAAAAAAAAAAGGCAAGAAGATGCTCAGACCAAGGCATAGAAGAAATAATCACAGCAAGCACTTACTACAGAGTGTGCTGTACTCTGTGCTAAGTACCTGGTGAGTACTGAGTTGTTTCCCCATCATGTTCCCTGGTGAGGAAGACAAGGCACAGAGAGGTGAACCGATTTGCCCAAAGTTGTCGAGCAGCCCGCTGAGTGGCAGAGCCAGGGTGGTCTGCCTCCAGCCTCTCCCTGTGCTAGGAATTACTATCCTGTACTGCTGACCTCTCAAGCACCGAAGAATGTAGCTCTGACTCCAGCCCACCTGTGCTCTCGGGTGAGCCCCTCTTCATCTCTGACCTCAGTTCCGGCAACTTCAACAACAGTGACAACAAAGTAGGGGAGCTCGGAGAGGACTGGATGGTTTCTGAGGCCCCTTTTCAGTGAAGGAGATGATGAGAAAGGAAAGGTGAAAATGCGGAGGTAGATTACAGAAGAGAGGGGGGTTAACCGTGGAGTTTATGTGTGAGGAGACTTCAGCGGGGTATCCCGGAGGCATGTGGCAGGTGCAGAGCTCAGGTCTGGGTCATCTCAGCCTGGGGGAGGGAGGAGGCTGGAAGCAGCAACATCACAGAGAACTTTCTGGGGGCTGGAACCGCCAGCTAGGGTAGGATGGTGGATGAAGCAGAGTTGGGCAGAGTGGCCACCTCTGTGCCCAGGACACACCAGAGGTCCGGAGTATGTTTGTGTGTGTCTGTATATGTGGGTGTGTGAGTGATGAGACCCCTTCTCCTCCCCCCTCAAATTCAGCTACAGGACATCAGAAGTGAGGCTCCAGGACAGGTGTATGTGGGTTAGCACATGGCACACAGGTTGGTGGACCCTTTGGGGGAATCCAGAAGTGGCAAAGCCAGCGATGCCCGGGCCCAGCCCTGGGGATCCCTCGCTCTCTCCAGCAGGCTGGGGAAGGCCAGAATGACAGGACAAGTTGCCTGTCCAGTAGCTTCTTGTGGATTTTCTCACCCTACTTTGCTGCAGCTTGAGACACCCCCTTCTTGCCTCATTCTCCTCCTTGCTATCCTGACCACTCCTCAGCCTACTTTGATAGTTCATTGTTCACCCACATCCTTCATATCAGTTATTTGTTCTCGGGGTTGAAGCTCCGGCCTTTTCTTCCTGTCTCCACTCTTCATGAATGAGTGAGTTCATTCCTTCTCAAGACTTTAGTGACTGCTAGTCAGCTGCTGTCTCTCACCCTTGTTATATCCAGCCTGTATCTCTCACTAGATACTCAGACCATAGATGCAATTGCCAGGCAGTTTTTTCTTCCAGGCATTCATCTGAAACATCCAAGGCCACAAGTGAACTCGATATCCCCTCCACCTCCCCACCCACCCCAACCTGCTTCTTCTCCTGGGTTCTACAGCTCCGTACGTGGCTCCAGCATCCTTCAAATGAAAAACAGAGTCATCCCAGACTCTGACCTTCCCCTCACCTTCATAAGCTAGTCCTCACGGAGTGTTGTCATTTCTAACCCTTACATATCTCTCTCCACCCCTGTCAGCCCTTTAGGCTCCCGTGCTCTTTCTCGCAGACCAGTAGTTCTCAACGTGTCCTTTCTGGGCCAGCGTCAGCTGCAGCCTCTGCAAACTTGTTATAAGCGCCACTCCTTGGCCCTTACCCCGGACCTACTGAATCAATGACTGTGAGTGTGGGACTGGAAATCCGTTTCAGTACTCATAAGGTGACTCAGAAGCTCAGTAAGTTTTGAGAACTACTGTCTAGACCATGACAACAGCTCCCTAACTGGTCTCCTGCCTTCATTCATTCCCCGTCTGACACACTTCCAATTCTACTTAGCAGTAAGGGTGAGTGGACCTGTACCCTTCCTGCTGACAACTCCCCTGAGGCTCCTCATGGCCCAGCTTCAGGGAAAAACAAGTTTAAGCACCCTAACTAGCATTCCAGCTGCAACTGATTTTTCTTTTCTGCCTCATGAACTATTTCACAAGAAGATAAAAGGAGAGAGAGAGCATGACTTTGGTGCATGGCAGGTGCTCAGTGAATGCTTATTAAATAAATGATGAATGGATGAGTTTGCGAATTCCTCAGCTGATTGAGGGGTCTTTTCAGGAAGGCTTCATGTGAACATGACCCTGGGTAGCTAGACAGAGAAACCAGGTACAATCTGAGGAGATCATCGATAAATGAATTTGCTTATGGCTACCGGGGAGACGGATGTTCAGACGGATGTTTAGAAGCTTGGGGGGCTTCTAAAAACTAGAGGGTCTTATGGCTGCGGACTCTGTTGCTCTTCTCTTTCAGGGCCAAGGGACTCCTCACTTTCTGAGGCGTGGAGGTGGGCGTTGCTCTTTGCCCTCTCTCTGGGACAGGTGTGCACACGTGGAGGCCTGGGATGTGCACAGGGGTACACATGCAGACTCTCCGGGGCACGTGGGGCATACGACGTACCTGGAGACACTCTTGGGAAACATACGTACACATGGGCACACAGGACCCCTATTGACATAGGTGCCCACGTTCAGACATCCTAGACTCCCATTTGGCATACTTGGCATATCGCTTTTCTCCCACGCTCAAATCTTTCCCTCTCTTTTCAAAAAGCGAGCTTGCATTTGGATTTGATGTTAAAAAAAAAAAAAACCTCAGGCCTGCCTCCTTTATTGACACAGTCTCCCTCCTCCCAGCCTTTGGCAACTTCCCACTCTGGGCCTGGCTGGGTGTTTACAGAGTGGGGGAGTATCTGGCACAAGGAGATGCTGAGGCGCCACCTGGTGGTTACACCTCACAACTGCGGCTCAGGTCCCCTATCCCCCCCTCACAGCTGAATCACCAAGAGCAAGCTTGGTCTTGTTAATCAGCCTAGCCCCTTCCCCGTTCAGGAGCCCAGAACTCTCGGACCATCCCTCGCTGAAGTACAGAGCTCAGTCGGCCTTGTGTTATCAGTCTTTCTGCAGGGTTTGGCTCCCCCTCCTCAGGAGGGTGAGCACTTCGAGAGCAGGGACCATAGGTGGTTGCCGCTTGCTCTGGGCCTTTCCCTTCTCTTATTACTTCCCCAGATGATCTCAGTCCCTCCCATGACTTTAAGACTCTACACTGACAACTCCCAAATCTGTCACTCGCCCAGACCCCTCTGAGCTCCAGACTGCAGAAAGCAGCTGACCCCTGGATATTCCACAAGCGGCACAAACTCACCATTTACCAAAAGGAGCTTGTATTTTGCATTAACCTGTTTCCCAGTGTTCCCGGTGACAGTGAATGGCCCCATTATCCACTTAGTGGCCCAGATCAGGTATCCAGGAGGGCTCTTTATCCCTCCTCACTTTCAGTTAATCACCAAGCCCTATTAACTAACTCCTCCCTATATTTTCTCCATCTTCACTGCCACGGGCTTAGTTCAGACTTGGTACTTCCTCTCCGAGCTCCCTGCCTCAGTGGTCCCCCTTGCAGCCAGTCATCTTTCAAAAATGCAAACTGGATCACATTCAGTCTGCTGAAAAATCTCAGCATGATCCCATATTGAAGCTTCCAAGTGTGGCATGCCAGGACTTGGAGGATCTGGTCCATGCCCACTGGTCTGACCTCATCCCTCTTCACACTCTCTATTGTAGCAACAACGAGCTACTTGCAGTTCCGAAGCTCGCATGCCCTTATACCTGCTGTTCCTCTGCTTGTCTACCTGGCAAGCCTCTCCTCGTCCCCAGGTCTCAGAGCAAATGCTTCCTGGGCTCTCTCAGACTTACTCAGCCAGGCTGAGGGGCTCCTCATGCTCCAGCCATACTTTGCTCAGACCCCCATAGAAGCAACTGACGACCCCTCTAGGGGCTGATGCCTTGTCTGTTTCCTCTCTAGATTTTAAGCTGCTTGACGGCAGGGTCCATCTTTTCATATTTTCCCCAGGGAATCCATGCTAAGAACATGACTTTCAGTACATCTAATAAATAATGTTCCTCTGTCTATGCATAGTCAACCAGAGAGAGGCACGCTGGACATGCTCAGTAAATGCTTGTTGGCTTGAGGGCCTACCTAGAGATGTCTGCCAAGTGTGGGCTGGGGGCTGGTCTGGCTCCGGTCTGACAGCTTTGGCTCAGGCCTGGTGAAGCACTGGGTGCTTGGCTCCAGTCTCCTGCTGAAGCTCTCAGGCCCCTTCCCCTTCTCACTTGGCATAGAACAGAGGTCAACAAGGGTTCCTGGGTGGCTTGGTCAGTTAAGTGTCTTTCTTTAGCTTGGGTCATGATCCCAGGGTCCTGAGATCGAGCCCCACAGCGAGCCCCACGTTGGGCTCCCAACCCAGCGGGGAGCCTGCTTCTCCCTCTTCTTCTGCTGCTCCCCCAGCTTGTGCTGTCAGATAAATAAAATCTTAAAACAAAAAACAAAAAACAGAGGTGAACAGCTGGTTGCCTAAAAGCCATGTTTGGCCTGGAGATGTTGTTGGGGTAGCAGTGATTTCATTAAAAAAACAATTACCAACATTCAAAATCAGATTTTGCATAAAAATGAGGGTTTCTGACTAGTCTGTAAAATTGGAGGGTGTGGCGGTACTACTTGGTGGCCCTCCATGTCAGAGCCCCAAAGCCGCACCAGGCCTGGCCCCTCAGCATCGGGGTTTGCCGGCCTGCTCTACAGGTGCAGGGTGGGCTGAGGAGTCAACGGCCTGCCCGGTCTTGGCTCTGGCATTACTAGCGCATCACCTTGAGCCAACCTAAGTGTCTTCACCTGCAAAATCAGGACAATGCCTGTGTCACAGGATTCTCGGACAGGCTAAATGGAAGAACACTTGTGAAATGTGTGTGGCAGGGCATGCGCTCAGCAAACGGTAGTTGTGAGCTGCTGGAGTCTGGAAGGAAGACAGAAGGTGCAGGACAGACCACACAAGGACCATCTTGTCACCAATGAACATTTATTGAGTGTCCGCATGTGCACAGCTTTGAACTTGGCGATCACAGAACGCACTGGGGGAGGGAAGGGGGAATGGAAGCAAGGGATCAGGTTCGGGGGAGGGTCCCCCGGGGTTTGTAAGAAAGGTAGTCCCTGCCGGAGCCGCCAGTCGCGTCTCTCTGCAGAGAGGAATCGTAAGCAGGGGTGGGAATTAAAGCCAGGCACCACGATGGCGATGGGGTGCAATCACTAGGGAAACATGCGGATTCTGGGGAAGTGTCCCTCCTGTTCCTGGCTCCAGTCAAGCCAGATGGCACTAGGGGGACAGGGATCAGATGCTCAGGTGTCCAAGCAGGGATAAGGACAGGCAAAATAAATAACCCCCCAACCCCCATCGTCACTCTGTTGCAACATGACACAAAAGCTTAGAGGTCAGGGCCTAAGGACCCCTGGGTCCCCTCAAGGAAGCTCAGGTGGAAGGAGGTTTCCCCACCCCCACACCAGGCCTGTCTGCCTCAGGATTCCCTGGAAGGATGGGGCAGTTCAGACCCTGGGTCACTGAATTTGATAGGAAGAACTGTGATGT
Source organism: Ursus americanus (assembly GCF_024610735.1). Taxonomy (NCBI): domain Eukaryota; kingdom Metazoa; phylum Chordata; class Mammalia; order Carnivora; family Ursidae; genus Ursus; species Ursus americanus. The sequence continues at coordinate 4,135,043 of NC_142159.1, forward strand.
CAGCAGTCTGAGCGGTCTGAGTCTGCTCTCTGCCCAGGGGGCCAAGGACAAGAGCCAAATGGCCAATTTGAAGGACGTGGACCTGGGAGGCTAGAGGGGACACCACAGCCTAGGGGAGCCCACACCCTGGCCGGCAGGGCACATGGACTGAGGCAGCCAGCTCCTGCCAGCCCTATCCCACCCTGGGGCCTCCCTCCTGTGGAGGTGTCTGACAGAGGGCACAATGACACCCAGTGCCCCCCTCCCTGGGGGCTGCTTTAACCTTCCCCGGCCTGGCAGGGACAGCCACGTTGATTTCCAAGCCAGTCCCTGCCCCCATGGGGGCCCGGGGGGCAGGACGCAGTTCCTTACACTTGAGGGGTGGGCACCGTGCCCTTGCCCTCAGAAAAGCCAGACAGCTGGGGTGTTTGGGGGGGGGAGTTGGGGGAGGGGGTCCAGTTTGGGGGCTTCAGGGAGGATGCCTCCTCCCTCCTTCCCTCGCTGCCCACCCCCGGGTCTGTCCCCAGTGGACACCCGCTCAGGGCTCCGACAGGCACTGCTCCAGGGCGGCCATGCGGTAGTGGCTGGCCGTCTCCTCACCCGCCTGCAGCCGCATGGCCTCCCGGCACAGCCGGTTGGCCCGGGCCAGCTCCACCAGCACGCCCTGATAGGCGGCTACCATCTCGGGCTTGACGGAGTTGGGGCTGACGCTGCCGAGCAGCTGGAGCAGCTCCTGCGGCCAGCGCGAGCGCAGGGCGGCGGGGGCCAGCCAGGGCAGCAGCGGCACGCAGCCCGTGAAGGCCTGCATGCCCAGGAACCAGAGCTCCTGCAGGTCGGCCCAGATGCCCTCGTAGTCGGGGGACAGCACCAGCACCGCCTGGTCCGAGCCGGGCGTGGCCCGCGCCACGTGCGACTGTGACAGGAAGAGGATGGCTGCGGCGAAGAAGCCTCGGGAGGCCGGCGTTCCCTGAAGCGCTGGAAGGCAAGGGGGGAGGGCGCGTGAGGTCTGCGGGCCGGCTGCTCTGCCAGCCCCTTACTTTCCTCTTTTGTGCGGACACACTCCGGGAGCCGAAGCATAGCCTGCTATCAGCCTGCCTGGGCTCACACCCTACCTTCGACTTCACCGTGTGACCTGGGGTAATCCCCTTTCCTGGCTCTCGTTTACTGACTTGTAAAATGGGGCCAACATGCTAATCTTAGAAATCCATTGTGAGAATTAAACGTAACCATCTTGGCACACTCAACGTCAGGGTCAGCCCTTCCTGCGGCCAGGGTAGCCACGGGAGCACCGCCCAGGCCTGGAGAGCTCCCGGCGAGGGCCGTCGCACCATTTGATTCTTGGGCCAGAAGAGGGCGCCAGAGGGGGCCCAGGAGCTGGTGATGGGGCTGGGCTTACCTGCCACGCAGGGGCTCATCCCTGTACTGCAGACCCTCTCCGGGAGGCTGTCAGTTCAACCGGGTGGCATTTGTGGTTGAACAGCACGGGGGCTCTACTCAGGGGCTGAGGTGACACAGCCTGGGACTGAGGGAGCTCAGGGCTACAGCACAGGGGCAGCTCGGGGTCCACTAGGACATGCTCCCTTCCCACTGCCGGGGGGACCCTGCTGGGATCCCGCACAGGGAACAGAGGCAGCTGAGGGTACAGGCTCGTGACGCCCTGTTCCCGGGCATCTGCTCAGCTCCTCCAACCTGACAGATGGGGCACAGGGAACAGGCGGGGACAGAGGGACCCGAGCAGACACCCACGGCCGAAGTGGGAGACTCGGAGGGCGGGCAGGGGCTGGAGGGGACACCCCTCCCCCTGCACACAGCCAGAGCGAGGCAGGGCTGCGGGGAAGGTCTGTGCAGAGCAGCACCAAAGTGCTGAAGACTGTCACGAGGGAGGTGAGGCGTTGAGCAGAGAAAAACCTCAATGGGAGGAATCAGGTTTCTGACTCAAGGCCTGGGTGGGGGCGGCTCCACCTTGAAAACACTGGATTCAGACTCCCTGGGCTGCTGGGATTCCAGGTGCCTGTGCCTGTGCCGCTGAGCAGGCCTGTACTTACACCCACCAGACCTCGCCTTAAAAGTCTTCAGAAGGAAGAGAATGTTATCACTTGGGGAAGAAGGGTGGGGTAGGGTGGGGGATGGAGACACACTTCAGAGATTTCCGCTCGACTGGAAAATTCTGTAAAAGCATTCCCTGAAAATGGGGACTTATGCCCGGAAGACAACAGGTCCACCCAGGCCTTTTGTCCCTATCCATGAGGACGGGGTCCCGGGGCTTACCTGGAGAGGTGCTGAGGAGCCGGGCCATGAGAAGGCCCAGGGTGGCCACATTGGCAGCCAGAAGCAGCCTCCCCTGCTGCTGCACTAGCGCGGGCAGCGACGTCATCAGGGTGTTCATGAGTGATGTGAAGCAGGCATCTCGCCTGGGGAGAAAGGCAGGGAAAGATGGCGGAAGGGGGGTTGACTGAGCTAGACCAAGGCCTGGGAACACCTGGGATGCTGGGCTCCCGGTTTCACCAGGCAGGGTTTGGCAAGAAACGAGGCAGCAGGGTTAAGAGTTAACTTTGGGCCCATTCATGACCTCTGGGGAGCAGAGACTGGCTTAGGGCTGAACAGGTAGACATGCCCAGAAGGGTTCCAGACATGCCAAATCCTTGTGTGGGGTGGCTCTGTCTATTCTGAGAGCCTTTCATTCGAATACTAATAGGAACCCATGGGCACAGGGAAGCAAAGTCGAGATGGAGATCAGAGGCAAGTCTGAGTAGCCCCCCTTGCTTCCTCCAACCTCCTCCCCGGCCTCACTTGATCAGCCCTGGTGCGGTGACCACAAGGTTGAGGAAGATGTGACAGCAGGTCTGCAGGCCGATCTCCACGCTGTCAGGCAGCACTGAGGTATCGTGGCCCGGGGATGTGAGTTCCCACTGCTGCAAGAAATACTTGCAGAGAAGTGAGGGGGCTCCCTCCTTGATCAGGATCTCCCGGGGCCCATCTTCGACAGTCAGGTGGCACCAGCCGGGCAGAAGGAGCCTGGGGGTGTGGAAGGAACAGATGTGTAAGGGGTAGGGACAGATGCAGGCACAAAGGATTCCCTTTTTTGGGGCATCCCACCTGAGAGAAATGAAAGCAGGGGAAAAGGACCCAGCCTTGTAGGTCCCGCAGAGAACGCACACGCTGTGGGGCTTCCCAGGCCTGGGCTCAAACTCGGGCTCTGCCATGTGGTGTGCGTGTGGGCCAGTTACTCTAACCTTGAGTCTCGGTTTGCTCATCCTGAGGACGCGGATGAGACTTCTGGCATAGATTTGCTGTGTGGACCGAATGAGATTGTTTTGGTAAAGGATAGAGCAAAATGCCTGGCGTGTAGTAACTGCTTGATAAGCACAAGTTCTCTCTTTATAGACAAATGTGGGCTGGGCAGGTAAGACTTGGCTGAGCAGGAGTCCTGCGTGAACAAGCCCCCCCGAGAAAACCAGAAATAATCCTAAAGGAAATCTCATGCCCCAATCAGGAAGCCTGGCACAGACCAGTCTGGGGGGGCAGGAGGTGTCCCCCTGTTACACTTTTCTTTAGAACAGTCTGGCTGGACAGACTCTAACTACAAACTCACCGGAGAGCATCCCCTGGCCAGGTGGGCCCTGGGGTGGTGGGGGAGATGGCCAGGGTGGCCACCTGCTGGGAGAGGTCATTCGCCTCCTCGGCCTCCTCGTAGAGGGTCTTGGCATAGCGCACAAGGAAGGGCAGCAGCTGGCAGACCTCCTTGCGCAGGGATGAGGTCTCCTCGGCCAGCCAGGCCCCCAGGATCCGCACCGAAGCAAACACAAAGGGCTCCTTCTGCTTCTCTGGCCCCACCTGTTGCCACGGGACCCCCGTGAGATGGAGCAGGACCAGAGACCCTCCCCGGCCGGGACAGCATGCCAGCCAGCCTAGGAATAACAAACCTGCAAGGGAGTTCTGGCCTGTGAGCCCTTCAAAGGGAGGCCCTGTGCACCCCGCACCTGGCGCATGGTAAAGACGCACCCAACAGGGGCCGGGCACAGAGCAGGCCCTCAGGGCATGTCTGCTGAGGGAACTGACTTCAGACGACACGTCCCCACACTCACTGGGACTCGACTCGGCCCCCCCACCTCTAAAGTATCTCAAGGCTCGAAGGTAACTCACAGGTCCAAAGCTAACTGAATACTGCCTCTACAGCAGCTCTGACCTGGGAGGAGTTAGCGGAACCGCTCCAGAGGCCAGGAACCAGCAGCCCTGCTCCTTTGCCCGGCTCTGGTACCAGTCTGTACGGGCAGGTGCGTGAAACAATGCGAGAGGTTGAGCCGAACAGACTGCTTCGATCTGCTGTGCGTGTGTACTGGGGGGAGGGCTGTGAGTGGGAAGTCACTGTGTTGTGTGTGTGCGTGTGTGTGTACTGTGATGGGAGTGCACATATGGTGTGTGGTATGGTGCTTGTGTGGAAGCTCGGTGGGGGGGGAGGGAGGCTCGGCCACACTACTCCCGGGAGCACTACAGGATCAGCCCTCAGAGTGGGCATCTTGCCCTCTCCCGTTACACTGCCGTACTGCAGCGCGCGTCCCCCCTTTGCCTTGCCTTCCAGCCCCCCGCCACTAGGCTCCCTCTGTGGGCCGCTGGACCCTCACCTGCTGCAGATAGTGGATGACAGCCCCGATGGCCTCCTTCATGATGCTCACGAGCTGCACCTTCTGTGGCTCCTTGAGCAGCGACTGCTCACAGCGGGTGCATTCCTGGATCCCCAACTCCATGAGGGCGTAGCAGGCGGTCACCACATCCTCTTTTACTTCTGTGCCTGTCTCCTCCAGGGCCAGCCGGACCTCCACACACGCCAGATTCACCAGCAGGGCCAGGAACTTGCTCCCGGAGTTGCCCGCTGGGATCCAGTCGGAGCCGCAGGCGTGTGCCAGGCGGGCTGCCAGCTTTAGTGCGGGGTTGCGCTGCCAGGAGCTCAGCTTGCTGCCCAGGATGCGTGCCAGCCCGGCCTGCAGATCCCGGAGGCATTCAGAGGGCACGGTTGTCGGGGGCAGGAAGAGGGGTAACAGCTGGCAGAGCTCAAACTTGCTGGCATCCTCGGCTTTCTGGAAATCTTCACTGAGGCCCCGCAACACGGCCAGGAGGTCAGGCTCCGCCTCCTTCCAGCACTGGGTCTCAGCAGCAGCCAGCAGCCCCACTAGAAGTGCCAGGGCCTGGTCAAAGCCATAGCCGTGCCCCAGGTATGCTTGACACAGGGCAGACACGGTGCCACCAGCAATGAGGTGCCGGGGCCCACGAGGTGTGCCTGCCACAGCTGTCAGGCACTGGTACGTGTCATCGATCATGGAACGGCGAGCAGCATCATCCGGATCCCCCCGGGCAGTGAGGAAGGTGCTAAGGATGGGGATCTTGTTCAGGACCTGGGGATGGGCAGCCAGTTCAGGGTCACTGCAGAAGCAGGCTAGCAGGGCCACACCCAGGGCTCGGAGAACATGGTCGGGGCAGCCATCTGGCGCCTCCTTGGTGGTCAGGAGACGATTGGGGAAGGTGAAGCCTACAGCATCGAAGATCCGCCGCCGAGTTTTGGCATCGATGTCACCTGCTTTGACTGCCTTGGTCACCTAAGGGGGGTATGTGCTATCAGCAGGATGAAAGGAATACTGCCCACTGCCCCCTGGGGTGCTGACTGTTAGCAAGATTAGGTCATGCAAGGGGACTCGCTCTGGGGTCCCGAGGTCATTTCATCCAGCTCCTTCCCTCCCGTGGGAGCCGGATGGTTGTGACCTCTGGGATCCCTCATCTGTGATTATCTCCACAGAAGGGAGGTCCAATCCTCCTCAACTACTTGTCCCGCTGTTTCATCACCTGGTCATTTGGGAAGTTCTTCCTGATACCTAATCTAGATGCCGACAACCTGAGTTGGGTTTAGAGCTCAGTTTAAAATCTCCCATGGATTGAGGGTCTCACCCTAATTGCTCCCCCCAGAGAAGCCTCTGATCCATTCCCGCCACCTTCTCAGGGGAAATGGCTCCTGTGTCTCGCCACTCTGCCTGTCAAAACATTTCCCCTTACATTTCACCTCAACACCTCCTCTGCTGCAGTGTGAGCCCTTGACTCTGGAGCCTTCTCCCTGTTGCCATGGCAAACAAGCAGCGACTGTACTCCCTCCTCCCTTCACCCCCCACACATCAACCCCCCCCCTCCCAGCACTGCAGCTCCTGCTCTGCTGGCCCCAGCTTGGTTCCTCCAACAGGGCTAAGCCCCAAACCAGCATCCTCACCCTCAACCTACCTACTGCCGTCCCGGCCATCCCCTGGGACCCCTTCCCAGTGACTTTGAGTTCTGCTACTCTCTCCACCCCCAGAGTAACCATCTCCAGCCCTCCAGTACTCTGCAGTAGTTACTACCTGCTGCTGTCACCCTATGAGTCAGCTCCCATCTGCTGCGGGACGCCCCAGAGAGCGGACCCAGGCAGCCTCCTCCAAGGCTCCCAGGGCCCCGAGCCTTATTCACCCCCATTCTCCCCTTTGCCCCCATACTCAGGGGAGCAAAGAAGAGTCCAAAGGTAGGCATCTGGGGCCTTCTTTGGTGCCTCCAGGAATGCCAGCACCACCTATGTACCCCTTGGGGACTTTCTGTTCCCATTCCTAGGGGGCCCAACCACCCAGCCCTTCCCACCTCCCAATTTTCAGTCAGTTCCTTACTAGCAGCAGGGCTGCAAACTGCTCGCTGTCATTCTTGGCCTCACGGAGGGCTCCCAGGTAGCGCTCCAGGGTGGGGTTTCGGCTCTCTGCCTGGTTCAGAGCTGGCTCGCAATCCGAGGCCATGATGCCCGCCTTGCCCAACTGTGAACACAAGAGGGACTGAGCATCCCTCTGCAGAGGAGGGGTGGGGGTGGGAGTGGAGGATGGAGGGAGGGATTAGCACAGAGGGAGGGATCAGGAGGGATGGGTTGCACAAGACTGACCTCCCTTGTGGCAGCCCCGTAAAGGCACTGGACCCTCGAGTCCTTAGGGATGAAGAAGGGACCCTGGTCCAAGGTCACCTCCAGAAAGCGGGAAGGAAGGACCACGCACCCCGCTGCTCAGCTGGACAGCTCTCCTTACCAATTTCCCAGGAGTGGGAGGGGGCTGGCCCCACTGCTCAGCTGCCCCCTGGCACCAGAGGCCTGGTTTTATCTCCCTCCACCCAGGCACACCAGGAGGGAGTGGTGAGAACAGACAGGAAGGAATGGAGACATACATGGGTGAAGTTCGATTATCCGGACACAAGCTGACATGAGGGAAAAGGGCATCCTAGGTTTCCCTTCCCCTCCCTTCTCCAGAACAGGCAGAAGACAAGCTTCAGCAGAAGTGAGGATGCAGGCTGCTGACCAGGGAAGGCTTGGAGACCCCTCTGGGGACCCCACCCCTCCAGCCAGGGCTCTCAGTCGCCCCCTCAGGCTCCTTGCCTCCTCTCCTTTCCCTCCCTCGGGCAGAAGCTGCAGCAGCAGCAGCAGCAGCAGCAGCCGAAGCAGCAGCAGAATTAACCCTTTGCGTTCCCTCTCCTCGCCCTCCCCGCCCCGCTACCAGCCTGTGGATGCCGGCAGGGGCTGGAGAAGCAAGAGGGGGTCCCGGGTAGCTCCCAGGACAACGGAGAATCCAAAAGCCGGATAATCGAAGCGGGGCTGCTGAGATGGGGAGATGAGAAGGGGAAGAGGGTTCCTGGCGGTCACCACCTGTCCCGCCGCAGCCAGGTCACAACACGACATTGATGAAGTCACGACAGGGCGGCGATGAGATCACACTTCACGATGGCGCGGTGATGTCACGGAGAGATCACGGTAAAATCACGACATGGACAGCCCCCAAAGATGACAGGGCAAATTAAAAAATATATATATAGGTATATATTGAAAAGGGCTGTGACAAAATGGAGTCTCGACAGGGCACGGTGATGTCGCGATATGGCGCGATGGAGTCGCGATAGGGTCCCCGGGGTGTGTCGGCGTCGATCAGCGCCGGCTCGGCGAGGCCCCGGCTGGGATGTAGGGGAGGGCCTGAAGGGGGCTGAGCTCACCAGGCTGCGGCCCCGAGCGGCGAAATCTTCTCCGAGCGCGATGCTCCGGGAGCCTGGGGCCGCTGCTCACGCCGCTTTGCCCACTCCCGGCTCCAGGAGGCTGCAGCTCCACCCCCACCCCCGCAGCGCTCTTGACCAATCGGCGGCGGCTTCACTCCGGGCTCTGGCCAATGGCACGCCTGGGCGCTAAGCCGTAGGGGGTGCTGCCGTTGCCGCCATCTTGCTTGTGGGTATTGCCCGAGTCTGGGGCCTGGGGCTCGCGGAGGGCAGGCGAAGGAGCAGACTTCCTGTGGAGAGCGGGAGGCGACAGCCTGGGGGCCCAGGTTCTTTCGCTCGTGCGTAGTTCTGTCCCTCAGCACTGCCCCTCCTCCCCCTCGGGCTCGCGGCTGGAATTGAGCTTCCGGGGAGGCGGGGGGGGGGGGCTCAGGAGGGCTGCTTAGCATGAAGAGTGTGTTTCCGGGTTGAGCCCGGGAGGTGGGAGGAGGCGGCGTTTCCGGCCGCGGTCGCTGTCCTGGGAGGCTGAGGCGAGAGGGAGCTGTCCGGGTGGGGAGCCCGCACTACCTTCTTCCTTTTCCTCCTCCTCCGGGTGAGGGGAGCGAAGGTTTGGGCCCCGACCCCATGGACCGGGAGGAGGCGGAGGCCGCCGAGAGCCGGGGCCCCGCTGTGTGGCCCTGAGCCCCGGTAGGTGGCCGGGGGCGGCTGGCTGCCAGGCCGAGGACCACGAGCTCAGGGGAGGGGCAAGCGGGACGGGCTATTTCTGAGGGTGCGCTGGCCGGGTGTTGGGACCCGGAGGTGGCGCTCCTGGCCCGGCTAGGGCAGCCAGCTGCTTCTGGCTTTTTGCAGGTGTGGAGCTCGAATCCCAGGCTGAACCTCGTTTCTCTTGGGCCCGGGCCTGGTCATGCAGCATCCTCCATCCCTTGACAGACTGACCGGGCTCGGGGCTCCGCTGTCCTTCCTCCCTAGACTTCTGCAGCCTCGCCCTTAGCTGCTGTCTCTTGTGTTTGGTCTCCCCACCAAGATAGAAAGTTGATGCAGAATAAGGGGGGCGGGGCTGAGCACGATGTGTAAATTACCCTGCGAAACCTGCCTTATTCCGGACTGAGAAATTTATTCCCCAGGGAGGGGTTCTGTGGTGTCTGCAGTGAGCGCAAAGGTGAAACGAAGGAAATCAAAAGAGAACCTCAGGCGGTTCTAGGAAAGCTTTTCCTTCTCTCGCCTCCTGGTGCTTGTGCTCAACCGACCGTAGATGCAGTTAGTGAAGAGAATTAGCTGACTGTCCTTGTGCTTTCTTCTGTGATTAACAGACTGGGAGCTAGGAACAAATTGGGAAGACGACCTCCCAGAACAATCTGTTCATTTTTCCAGCTATTTGGAAAACAATGTCTGCAAATATAAGCAAAGTTATTCATGGCAGTCTGTTCTGTAACTTTCCCAAATATCTTGAGACTTTTTTTTTTAAAAGCTTTATTCTTGATTACTCATTGCAGCTGAATAGGCTGTTGCAGACTTGCTCTGTCCTTGTTCAAACATATCTTATCGCTGTGTACATAAATGGAGTTCCACGTATGTAGCTGACAGACTGAACTATGATACATCCCCCATCAACCTGAAGTATTAAGTAAACATTACCCCCTGCTCTGTCTGAACAGCTGCTGCAACAGAGAGTGCTTTTATTTCGGGTGTACTTGTAACGCCCTAAATGCCAAAACTATTGCAAGCTTTTCTAGACTTTCGTTTGTCAAGTATTGTGGGGGTGTGTGTTCTCTCCCTGGGTTTTTACCCTTTGATTCTATACCGAACCCTTTGGATCTTGGTGATGTGTTGTTCTTGCCTCTGGTCAGCAAGGCTTTGACGACCCTAGCAGTAATTTGTGCCTTTAGGCAATTGTAGATTTATTTCAGAGGCATGGCTTGTTGGGAGTTCACATGAAAAGAGCTCTGCTTCTCTCTTATGCATGGCTTGTAAGACATTGCACTTCTAATCAGCTTGCTAATTCAATGGTGTTTATTACTCCCATTTTCAAAACCTATTCATTTCTTTTATGCTTCTGTCGCCCACCTGTCACGCTATTGATGACAGGTGTTGAGTCACTTTGAGTTTAAAATCCTTTTGTGGTAGGCAGAAATGTGTTGGGTAAGATCCGTACACACACACACACACACACACACACGCACATGAACACTCGCTGTTCCATCTTGGGAGGCTAGAGAAGTTGCTGGATAGACTTTCTAACTTGGGCTCCATTTCATAATCTCTTGAGCATGTCACTGGCCCACACATCTTTCAGCTCCCTGCTCCCTAGTATACAACTTCAAAACTACTAGAAATCAGAATGGATGGAAGTGAATGAGAAAGAGTTCCTTCAATGCTTGAGGCTCAGTGAAAGCCTTTTCTTGGGTAGGCTGTACCTCAGTTTTACATCTGTGTGTGCCTGTATCTATTTCCTGGTATTAGTCAATATTGATATCCAACCCATGTGATGTCAATCTCCTTGTATGCTGGCTGCGGTTGGGGGTTGGAGTCATTTGCCACATGTGGGTGACAGGTGCACATTTAGGACAGAAGAATTTTAATTGCTTCTTCAGAACTCAACCAACCCTCATGATATTGCCAAGATTTATATAATAATTTATACAATGTAGGGAAGTTGTATAAGAGAGATGAAACAGATGAAAATAATTTTTTTCTCTGGAAGGGACCTAAATTATCCAGCTCCTAGATTCCAAAGTAGCCAGCATAATGTCTAGCACATAATAAGGGCTGTGCAAATATTTGTCGAGTGTATCTATGAATTCGAGTCAGGAATTGCAAATGATTCTAGCGATCAGGAAGGTGACGTCGAAGTGTTACTTAGATTTTTAAGATCATAGTGGTGGGGCAGTAGTAAACTGGAGAGTGCATGTGTTTCCTAAAGATAGTCACATGAAAATTTTTTTTAAAGCACAGCTAGACAAAACTCTCAGGTGCTCACCTCTGGTCGTCCAAACTCATCATAGATAAGAGTGTTTGGTCAAAGTCACAAAGCTATTAGTAGCCCAACTGGAACTCAGGCTCAGTTCTTCTTTTCTTTGGGCTGGTGCTTTTTCCATTCTTCCACACAGGTGATTTACTATTAGCTTAGAAAATAATAGAATGTAAAGTCTTTCAGTTTTACAGTGGGTTCATTTCATATCCCTTGCTATGTTTTTATCCTGATAATTATAGGCTTCGTCAAGGCTCAGGTTTAAATTTTACGGGCAGGTATGAGCAGTGAAAGACAAACTTGAAATTTCTCTTCCCCCTAATCTGTCACATTCTCTAGCACTCTACATTTCCAGGAATCAATTATTAATTACTTGGCATATAATTTCTTCCCTTTTTGTCTTTATAGTGAACTGGTTCCGCCTGTCTGGAAGGCCATGGAGAAGAGGCTGGGAGTCAAGCCAAGCCCTGCTTCCTGGATTTTTTTTGGATCTTGTTGGCAGATATCCATGAAATGGTTGAGAAGCCTGTACCTGTTTTATACTTGCTTCTGCTTCAGTGCTCTGTGGTTGTCAACAGGTACCATTTTCTTCATAGATTTAAGATATAAAGGGCACTCTTTGTGAATCAGTTCATATTAAAGACTAGTAGGAGGCAGAAAAGTAATCTGCTCATTGACAGAAATGGTCATCCTTTTGTGTTTTGTTTTAAGATTTTATTTACTTATTTGTCAGAGAGAGAGAGAGAGCGAGCACACAAGCATGGGAAGTGGAAGGCAGAGGGAGAAGCAGGCTCCCTGCTGAGCAAGGAACCCAATGTGGGGCTCCATGTGGGGCTCAATCTCAGGACCCCAGGATCATGACCTGAGCCAAAAGCAGATGCTTAACCGAGTGAGCCACCCAGGCGTCCCAGTGGTCATCCTTTTGGTGGACACTTAGTTTGTTGGGTTTATTTGTTTTGGAAACACAATTAAAATTGGGTTCTTTTTTGTAAAGAGGGATTGGCATGATCATTTTAAGATTTGGTGAAGGTGTAATGAAAAGAAAAACATTTGAAAATTGGAAAGACCTGGGTCCTGGAGCTGGATGTTTTTACTTAATAACTATGAAACCTTGAGCAAGTTACCTTTTGTCTGTGAAGAAGGATAAGATTTGCCTCACAGCTTGATATGAGAGACACTGTAATTAAAGTGTGTTCTACAGCCCTGTGAACATAGGTGCTTAGTAAATGATACTTTGCTTCCTTTCCTTTCCTAAAGGAATCTTCACTTGTAGGAAGAATGTGTTCCTTGCTTTTTCTATAGAAAGGGGTTATGCTGATAGATTTCATAAAGTATGCTTTCCTCCTAGAGATTATTTCCCCAAGCTAGAACCTCTTGCCAGGAAAGAGTGTGAAGAAGGTTAAATTTCAAAGAGTCCTCTTTCTTTCTGTCATTTCTTTCTTTCAATTCTTTTGTTGACATTGTTCTTCTTGGAGTATGGAATGTGAGAGAACAGCAGTTTCAGAAAGACTTCTCAGTATCCTGCCATTCTGGGCAGTGACAAAAGCCTTGTGTTGTAGAGTCCACTGTCTGGGATAACTAATCAGCCTTTTGCTCCCTATAAATCCATAGATTTCTGTTGCTTTCCTAAAGGAATGGGTGGTCACGATCTAGAGAATCAAGTAATTACTGTATTTAGCAATTTCGGTAACATCAGCTTTGGGGTTTTTGTTGTCCTGCAGTGGTGGTTGATGATTGCATAATTATAGCAGTGAAAATTGCAGTTGACAGAAAGCTGACCTAAATGTTTTTTTACCCAGATGATGCTTTGCTGGGACAGCTAACTATTTCAGGCCAACATTTTATGTAAGATCATTTGTGTTAAATAAGTAACTGATTTAGCACTATCAGAGTAGGAAAATCGCATTTTTTGAAGAGTACCTACCAAATACCAGGCCCTTGGTTATAAACATTACATATCTTATCTCACCGAATCCCCATGACAATCCTAAAACAGATAGTTTTAGTCTCATTTTATCCATAAAGAAATTGAGGCCCAGAGAGGCAGAATGACTTGACCAGGATCACACAGCAAGAACACAACAGAGCCAGGAGTCTAAATCTAGGTCTGTTCACTCAATAGCCCGTGCTGTTTTTCTTCTGCTACTCTGCCTTCCAACCACAGGTAATCTTTTGGAGGACCAAAGACAGTTTTTTGCATTGAATCATGATGAGCAGCTTGTTAGTTGAGGAGTTCCACGTACAGGGGAGGGAGAAGCATTTCTGAGTATTTCTGTATTTGTAGTGCAGCCTTGGTTAAACGGAGTACTGTGGGTTCACTGGGCTAGGCTTTAGTATCCCCTCAGCTTGGTGCTTAAAAACACCAACGGTGAGCAGATTGAGTATAGAAGTGCAAAAGTGGTATTGTTGGGAGTGGTTCTGGCGGGGATTAGATCACACCAGTTTCATTTTAGAGAAGTTTGAAGCTTCTGCCATGGAAGAACCAAGAACCATGTGTGTTCAAACTGAGGGAACATGCAGGTAACATATGACAGACAGATTTCTTATATATTTTAACTTATCAGAGCTTTTTCACATCAGTTTTTTAACAAACGTACTAATATCTTAATAGAAAAAATAAACGACATACAAAGAGAGAGAAATAAGAAATTAAAATGATTTGTAAGCATCTAAAAAATGTACGTTCTCATTACTAACCAAAGAACTGCAGATTAAATTTTTTTTTAAATTGAGTAATCGTGGTGCCCAACGTGGGGGTCAAACTCACAATCCCAAGATAAGAGTCCCATGCTCCACCACTGAGCCAGCCGGGTGCCCCCAGAGAACTGCAGATTAAAATGAGAGATCTTTGTTTAGCTTATCATATTGATGAAGGTCAAAGTAAATATATTCAGTGACGCCTGCGGGCGATGTGGTTGCCCTCATGCTGTGCTGGGAAGTTGGAACGGAGAACTTCGGGCATAGGTATCAAGATCCTTAAAAAGTTAATATCTTTTGACCCTTGTAATTTCCCCTTTAGGAATTTATCTTAAGGATATATTGAGATGGTTGTGAATGAGAACATTCATCAACACTCATTTATTTTATGTTGCAAAACATTGCCACAACCTGCCCAACAGTAGGAGCGTGGTAAGATTGTGGCATGTCCACATGTGAAATATTATCCAACTTCAATTCACAGGTTAGAAGACTAAGTACGTGGGAAATGCTCTTAATGTTCAGGGATAAAAGCAGGATATACAACTGCATATTCACAATGGTGCCCATTATGTGAAAAGAGAAAAATACTTTTATATAATAGAAAGTCTGAAACAAGATACATAATTAAATGTTTATATATTTTTTGAATGGTGGAATTATTATTTCTGTATAGTTTTTGTGTTTTCCAGATCTTTTTTCTGTGTATATGTATAACTTTTTTTAATAGGGGGGAGGAAAAAACCTACCTGAAACCTGAAAAGGCAACAACAAAATAATAGCAGCAAAAACCTGGCATTGGCAGCCTGAGTCAGTTTTATCTACTTGTGAGTTTGTTTCATTTTTAACGGAGCTTTTAAGATTTCTCTAATAAAATACATTCTTGATTGTTTGCTGTTGTCATTTAGCTTATGGATTGTATGCATTATTCCTGAAAAACTAACCAAAGTAAGGCAGCTCCCTTGTAATTCCTGTTTACCACTTGGCAGTTTACTCCATCCCTAGCAGAACCCTAGGCACCCACTGGTTTATGTACAGTGGGCTTCTTTTTTATTTCAACTTCCGGGTTCAGCGCCGAAGCCCACCGCTAGAAAGCAGTCATTACAATTTGTCTGACAAAAGATGCTCTGTGTTTTCCTTATGGACCATTGAACCACTGTTTTTCTGTTTAATGTTATTGTTAAATGGCTTAAAAATAGCATTTTGGACTTGGGGATTATCAGTATCTGTAGACGAAAGTGAGGTGACTCCAAGAATTTGGAAAGTCCTGCAGTAGATACCAAATTCTTTTTTTTTTTTAAAGATTTTATTTATTTATTCGACAGAGATAGAGACAGCCAGCGAGAGAGGGAACACAAGCAGGGGGAGTGGGAGAGGAAGAAGCAGGCTCCCAGCGGAGGAGACTGACGTGGGGCTCGATCCCAGAACTCTGGGATCACGCCCTGAGCCGAAGGCAGACGCTCAACGACTGAGCCACCCAGGCGCCCCTAGATATCAAATTCTTAACGGCAGACGTTTTGCCTGTTTTACTTATACTAGGTATTCCCAGCAAGTACTGAGTGTTTGGCAGATAGTAGGTTCACCATAAAAATATTTGTTGACTGAATAAATTAATAAATGAGAAATAAGGGAATTGTTCTTTGAGAATTAAACTTTAACATTAACATCATCTGTCATTTGAGAGTTTCAAATTAACACACTCAGAGCAGAGGTACATGAAGCTACCTTAAGGAGACACAATGCCTTTGAGAGAAACAAAATCGATTCGAATATTCACAAATATGCTAACATATCTAAAGAAAGAATATGTACATCTCAAGAGTTCTGTCTGCATGTGTGTGGGAGGTGAGAGGGCCTGAACCAGCATTGGAAACCTAAACCATGAAGAGTCACAGAAGCTTCTGTAGGCCTAAAGCTAACAATTGGCTATGAACACTTGTACTGATGTTCCCCTGCTGCTGGGAGGTAGATTACACAATGAGGTAATAAGTAAGTTCAGAGAACAAGTGTTCAATTCAGAACCAGTTTTTGAGAACTTACTAGCAGTCTGGTCCTGGGCTAGGAATGAGGGTAATAAAGATCAGAACAACACAGTACACTTCCTGCCCTGGAAGAACTCCCAGTTTCGTGAGGGAGATGGATGTTTAAGACCTGTGCCATGGCAGGTGAAAAGACAGAGGGACGCAGTGCCCTTCTCTGTTTCCCTTCCAGCCGATGCGCTGCACTTTCTAATCATTCTTCCCTCACTTCCCTTGTCAGCTTGTTCTTTCAATGTTTTGTTCTTCAGCGTTCTGTTTCTACCCTTTCTTGTCTCACTCTTTAGTGCTCCCCCTGAGCAACCTCATTTTTTCTCACAACTGTAACCTGTGTGCTCTTGACTCCCAAATCCATAGCTGTTTGTTTACTCCTTTCCAGAGCACACAGCCACGTATGTCACACTTTTCCAACTGGATGTCTCCCAGCTACCTCTAACTTAATGTATCAAGACCAAACCCGTGGTCCTTTGCCTCTCTTCCTTCTGTATTCCCTATAACAGTGAAAAGACCACCTCCACTTGCATTCCGAGGTAGAAATCCCTGAGTCATGCCACACTCCTTTCTCTCCTCCACGTTCGAATCACTGTTCGTAGAGTCCCGTCTCATGCTTCCATGCAGAGTGCTCTGTTCCTCGGCATTTACTGTTAACTGTTCTCACTGAGGGATTCTGATGCAGGTAAACATAAGCTCCTTTCTGACATGTTCCTTGAGGCCCCTGGTTTGAACTTACCCTTTATGTTCTCGTGGGGTCTGTACATCTCTCTTATACCATGCTATATACTGTGTGGTTTTAGGCTGTGTTGAGGGGAGATTCAGAGGAGGTCTTGCTCTAAAGTGTGGTCCTTAATCCTAAGGTGAGGCCTTTCTGGTGTCTGCCGGTCTGTGGTGTTCATGTGATTTCTTTGCTCTGGCAGAGTCAAGTTCCAAAGTGCTCTTTTTCCTGCCCCCCCCCCCCCCAGCACTGCTTGACCTCTAGTGATTCTGTTTCCCTCTCAGCCCTGTAACATCTACTATCTAATAAACCTCGGGTCTTGCCCTGTACCTTTACATTCTAGTCCTCATCCTGGCAGGGAACCCTCCCAAAGGACTTCTGGGGCTCCCTCTTCTCACAGCTCCTTCCTCTCCAAAGTCTCACCACTCCAGGTCTAGCCGAATTCAGAACTCTGCTTCCGGGGCTCAGTGAGACCCCTGTGTTCTCTTCGGGTTCCTGCTTTTGGTGCTGTGATTGGGAAGTTGTCCCTTAACAGAGAACTGGGCAGTTGTAGGGCTCACTTCAAGTTTCCTCTCTCTTGGGGATTGTAGCCTATACCGCCTGTCATCTCCTGAGTAAAAACACTTGTCTGTGTATTCTGTCCAGTTTTATAGGTATTTACGGTAGGTGGTGAGTCTGGTACCAGGTATGCCAAGGAGTAACCTCTGTTCTAAGTCAGTAACTTAAGTAATCCTAGCAGACGTGGCTGGGAGTAGACAGCTACTAGGATTGATCACTTATGTGTCTGCTTCATTAAACTGTCTTAATCATAGTTACATACCTAGCATTTAGCACATAGTAGGTGGCAATAAAGGTTTGGGGTTAACCTGAAGATAATGCTGGAAATAGCACCACGTTGGAATATACATGTTGAGAATTGTTCTTTCCTACTCTGTTTTTCAATCTGGGCTCGTTAAATGGGCACGTCACTTCCTAGGAGGGAAACAGTATTTGGAAGGTAATCTTTGCTCTTTTTTCTGCCTTTGTTCTCTCCCTGAATGGAAGAGTGATTTTTTCCTGATGGGTGAGATTGGAAAAGAATCCAGTTGTATGGAATGGCCAGTCTTCAGGATTGGCATGTGCTCTCTCCCTGCCATGCTCTAACTGGTCTGCCCATGCCAGGACAGCCTGCATGTGTCCGATTGGCTAAGTTTAATTAAGTATTAGAAAGCCCATTTGTGACTACATCTAAGCTGTGTTCTCCAGTCATCACTTATTTTAAAGATGATATATTTTTTTATCTTAGTGAGCACACATGCAAGCAAGAGTGTGTATGTGGGGGGAGGGGCAGAGGGAGAAGAGAATCTTAAGGAGAACGTGTGCTGAGGGTGGAGCGCCACACTGGGCTCAACGTGACAACCCTGCGATCGTGACCTGAGCCGGAACAAGAGTCAGATGCTTACGCGACTATGCCACCTGGGTGCCCCTATAAAGATGATATTTTGATCTCCATTTACCTCAGCCGTATTTTTTATTTTTTGTTTTTTATTTTTTAAGTAATCTCTACACCCAACATGGGGCTTGAACTCACAGTCCCCGAGATCAAGAGTCACCTCTATACTGACTGAGGCAGCCAGGCATCCCTGACGTATTTTATTTTTTAATTAGTCCCAAACGCTGGGTGGGACCCTCAACTCCCCATAGAGACTGCAGATGGGACAAAGGCAGCTTCTGGTTTAGCAAGAAGTCTTTTCCCCACTAGTTGTCATTCTCTTTTTGTTCTCATAACTGCCTGCATTTGCCCCTGGCAGACAGAAGTCACCTGAACTCAGTTTCCTCCTTTGCCCCTACCCTTTGGTTGTACTTGAGGGCTACAGTACCAGACAGACCAAGTGGTATCTTTTTCTTTTAAGAGAGTAATATATTTTGACCATGCATTGGTTGTTACTTTAGGAGAAAAGCATTTTCAGGAGACTTTTTAGGGGGCATTATATCTCTGTTCTTCTTGCTGGGCTCCTAATTTAAGGTGGATGACTAATGGAATATATCTCATAGTGATGAGCCTTCAGCAGGAACTTTCTCCTGCCAAACTGTCCTATATTCGTAACTATATTGCTGTACAGGAAGGTGATAAATTATTAATCCTAAATCTGTCTCCTCAGATTGTAGGATAATGACTTGAGTATATGGCAGCTGGAGAAAGGTAGAGTTTTCTGGTTGTTAACACAAACTGTGCAAGCTTTTTGATTCTAAAATTCAGCTAGCATCGAGCAAGTCTTTGGGATCTTGTTATATCACAATTTAATTGACCTAAGATCAGTGAATATCCTCTAAAATTAACCTCTCTCCCAGTGAAATGAAGTAATTGTGTCTTGCTTAAACACTCTTCAGTAAAAGATAATCATTTTAAGTCTTGCTGTGTATCTTGGAGTATAATTTTGGTGGGTACTTTTTGCCCTTCAGAAACATAATGCAAACCCAAATTTATTTCCTAACTTGTGTGAAGTGAAGAGGGATAAGAAAATGGCATAATTGGGCAGTAAATCCAATGTGATTTAAAAGCTGTCTGAAATGGACTTGCATCAGGAATTCCTCAAGGGAGGGAATAATAAAAGTGGAGGGATTAATAAAAACAAAATAACAATTGCAGGGCCAAAGCAAGCCTTTGGGCTGATTTTGGAGATTTGCATAAAAATCTTACTGATTGGAACATCTTCCAATTCGTGGTATCGTGTGGAAATGGTAGGAACATGATCCAGAACTGTGTGTGTGGTTAGTGTTTGGAGTCTCAGATGAGTACTATTGAGAAGTTCGGGTCAAAATGCGTAGCTCTTGGTTTGAGGGCTTGCCTTTTCAACTTTCTTTCTGATCTTTCATCCAAGAGCTTCATTAAGAAAAGTCAGCCTGTGTGGTTAAGATCCTTGAGCCACTTTTGATTTCAGGCAGGAATGGATAAATTTTAGAGAGAAGTTACAAGAATGGGTCTTGACTACCTACCTATTCATCAGCCAAGTCCTGGTTCTCTCATATACTGGGTGGTGTTTCTGAAACCCAGGTTTCTCATCTACAAAATGAGAATGACAGTATCTCTCATAGGATTGTTCTGAGGACTAAATAAAATGTTGACACAAATATTTCACCTACTCCCAGGTGCGTAAATAACAGTTCAGCAAGTGTTAACAGTAGTCATTATAAAATGATAATGTAAAATCCTATTCGATTAAACTCTTGTCTAACCCTAAGATGACTCAGTGGGCAGCAGGTTTGAGGTCTCTGCTAGCTTCTTTTACCTCCGCCCAGTGGATCTCAGTTCCCACATTTTTTTAGAAGTAGAATGCAGGCAGGCAGCTGGCCTTTCTGCATTGTCAGGAAAAGGAAACCTCCATTCATATGGCTTTATAGGCCCGAGGTTGGTTGAAGCCATGCCGTGACAGAATGAGCTATCTTGTATGTTTTCCATACTTATAACATGCCACTGAGGAGCAAGACTGACTACTTGTTTCCTCTTTTAGCCAGGGAGACTTTTCCTCTGGAAGAGGACTCTGTTATGCTATCATGACAGCATCTGGCCCTCAGCCACAATTCACTTTCCCCCAAACTGATGATGTACCCATGCTTGGCAAGGCCTTGTGCTAGGCCTGGTTATTGCTTTGACTGGGGCTGATTCAATAGCACTTTTGGATATTGTGTCTGAAGTAGCTTGCCAGAGTTAGTCCCTTCCTTTGAAATACATTTATTGTGTACCTACAATCCTAGGCATTAGAAATGCAGTGGTAAGACAGACATGGTCTCTGTGCTCCTGGAGCTTGCAGTGTGGTGATTCCTTTGCCATTCCTAGGGAACAGGAAATCTCTTTGAAAGGGATGGTGTAAACTGGTATCAAGTTTCCCTTGAAAGAGGCTAATGCCTCCCTAGGGTCCCAGGGTAATTCAATGACAGTGGAAACCCAGTCTTCTCTGCAAAATCCTAGAAATATAGGAGACAAGGCAATTTGATGTCTGGCCTCAATAGAGTGACCTTCTGCTAAGAATTGTGTAGGTGAAGCTCCTGTCTACAGTACAATATGTTTCCAGCTTTCCTTTTTGATCCAGCCTACTCTCTCCACCATTAATAACCCATGTCCCCAAATAAGCGGGGAGGGTGGTTATCTGGAGATTTGGGAAAGTGCGACGGCTGCAGCCTTTACCTCTTGGAAGTGTTTGTCCTCTGGTGACTTCATAGTAAGTATTAGATATACCTAGCCAGTCAGCTCTTGAAACTCTTCTGCATCAGTGTGCTCCTGTCTTTTTGGCATCAGGTTGGTTATTCAGACCCTCTGGTGAACGGTTCCAATGCTTAGCATCAGGCAAGCACCAAATTCTACAGATTCTGAACTTCTCTGGTTAATCACAAAAAGAAACTAAAATACCTTAAGATAAGCAGGAGTTAAGAATGTCCCTGAAGGGTGCATTAACCATCACAGACACTGTTCTAGGAGAAACAAAAGCATAGAGGAATGCTGGCCAAGGCCTATCTGACCCCACCAACTGCAGACTTCCGCTGCGGTGAGTGCCCGGTATAGCTCACCCCAGTTCCCCTTTTCAAACCCTCCCAGTGAATGACAGGATTTTGAGGAATGCTGTCTTTCTTCCAACTGGCTTCACATTATGCTTTGATTCTAATCCAGCAGCACATTTGCGTTTGAAATAAATGTGTGCTCACGGATTCTCTCACTTTTAGGTAATAGGGGGAACGACTGGTATTATCAAACCTGGGAGATGGGGAGTTTATATTGATCTGGTTTTCCTTCTCTACTCTAATTTCAGATTCAGACTTAAAATTTTGAAAGGACTGGCTTTTCAAAGAAATGACTCCTCTGTTTGCGTCTGTGTGTATCTGTGTTGTTTGTGAGAACACAGCTCCGTGTTTATTGTCCTTAAGTGGGGGTAACCTGAGTTAGCTGGAGGCTTACGGAAGTGGGCCAGGTAAAATGAGTGAGTCTTAATCAGAATAAATGGAGAGAGAAGCTGAAGAGCCCGATGCCATTTCAGAAAGTTGAGTAATCTGCATCCTGCTGGGTCAGTCTGTGGCTTTTAGCCCGAAGCAAAACAGCCCCAAGTGCAGGAGCAGTGCGGAGCTCTCCCCTACCTGCGCGTTCTGTTTCAGCAGTCTCTAACTGCTCATTTCAAAATCGCTCTCAGCTGTGCTCTCCAGGGTATGCTTATAAGCCGCACCCTGACATTTCTCACAATGCACTTTTCAGATAACAGGGTGAATTTTCATGTTACCTCTTCTGTGAAAGGTTAAAGGGAGGGCTTGGCCTCTCAGCTCCGCTAAGCAGACCTTGAGCAGGGTTGTTTGCCCAGGATGG